>NC_133469.1:25876778-26179000 GCF_048565385.1 Saimiri boliviensis | reverse complement strand
GTGGCAGAGGAGTGCTGAATTGGCCTGGACCCGTTCAACCTCATTTGGCCTCATTTAAAGGGCCTCTGAGTTTTCCACACAAGTGTCCCCAGTCAAGCCAGGCTGGCTTTCTCTCTGGATTTAGAACACTGGGTCATTGCTGACTCAAGTGGTGATTCCTCTACTTTCTATCCATGGAGACGCAGCTCAGTCCCACTTTGTGCATGAAGCTTTTTCTGATATCTCAGATTATTTTTTCCATCTACCTATCCATCCAGCTGTCCATCCAGCTGTTCATCTATTTATCTGTTTATTCATCAATCTATCATCCATCCATCCATCCATCCATCCATCCATCCGTCCATGCATCTGTCCACTCATTCATCCAACAGTTCCCAAGCACCCATCTATGTCAGATACTGTTTTTATGCTGGGACATGGCAGGATTCCCTGGCTCTCAGCCTCATTTCTCTTTGAAATCTATCCAGTTAAGGCCAAAAAGTCCCTTGTCCCAGTTTAGTCTGCAGTTCTTCCCCAGTCCCCTTATGTCTCTGCAAGAAGCTCTTCTTTCTAGTCACTGTCCCCTCCTTGGTGTCTGAGACTGCCCCCTCCCCTCCTTCTTGGCTTCCCTTTCTCCCAGGCCCATGCCCAGCTGCTGACTCCCAGATCTCCACCCTGGGTTCTGCTCTCTGTATTCTCCTCATTGTCTCTGCATCTGACTCTCATTGTGCACACTCACAACTGTCCAGGGGTCTTAGATCCCTATTTCCAGCCCTTATCTCTCTTTTAGGCTCCAGATTCATGTATATTCTGCCTCCTCATCCTCTGTCTACTTGGATGCCTTGTAGACACCTCCAACTCAACAGATCCCAGCTAAACTCATTTCTCTATAACCTTGCTCCCTCACAAAGTCCTCACTTCAGCGCGTTACTCTCCAAGCCAGAGGCCTGAGGACATCCCAGAATGCCTTCCCCTCATCGTATTGTCCTCTGTCGTAGACATCCCAGCAGAGAAAAAGAAAAACACCCAGGTCACACTCTAAGAGTTTATGATGGCAAGAATCCTTAGATTTTGCCAAATCTGATTTTACTTCCCAAGGCAATTTGTTTACGTTGGAAGATACCCATTGTGATAGGACCAGCAAATTTCATCTTAGCAGCAGGTTGTATTTAATACATGTGTGTTTAAGACATGTGCAGAAGATTTTTTAGGCAGAATTCAATAGTAATATAAATTCAGCACTTGTTTATGGTATAAAGAAAGCAAACATCTAGACTTTTTTTAAGTTACTGAAGAAAACTTTCTTAACTCAATGAAGAACATCGCCCCAAATGTACAGCAACGTTTATATTTAAAGGCAAAACATTTAAAGAATCAGAAACAAGCCAAGGCTGTCTACTCTCACTTTTATTATTCAATATATTCTATAGATTCTAGTCAATGAAATATTAAAGAGGCAGAGGAGGAGGTCTAAATATTGGAGGAAAAGAGAGAAAATTGTTTTTGGTAAATGGTGTGATAGTTGCCCACCCCCACCCCAACCCCATACATGGAGAATCAGCTGAAGAACTTCTGGAATTAATACAAGAGTTAAAGTGGCTGGATACAGGAGCAACATACAAAAGTTAATAGGGTTCCTTGCTATAGAAGCAGTATCATTGAGGATATAAAATTGAGAAAAAATTATAACTTCAATAAACTTATATTTATAAACCCTTTATGAATAAAAACATAAAGTGTGCAAGATTTGCATGAATAAAATATCAAATCACTTCTCTGAGTGAATAAAGAGTACATCATATCTCTGGACAAAAACACTGAGCATTATAAAGATAGCAGTTCTCAAATTAATCCCATATTCTGTGATATTACAAACATAACACCAAAAGAATGATTTTGAAAATTAGGGAACTGATTCTACAGTCAAACTCTAAGAATGATAATAGACATGACTATTTTGAGAAAAAGTAACAATGACAAGTTCTTTTCCTACCAGATACTGAACATACTATAAAGCTAAAATAATCAAAACAGGGTGGGCACAGGAATAGATCAATAGCAAGAGAACCACAGAAAAAATGTAATTAATCAGTAATGTAGTAGATGATAAAAGTCGCGTTTATATTCAACAAATGTGTGATGACTGGCTTTCCTATTTGGGAAATAAGGTTTTATTCCTTCATCCACAAAAACTCCAGGTGAAATAATGAAAAAAACCACACAACAAAACACCAATACACTGAATGTACTATAATAAAATAGAAAAATGATTTTATAATATTGAAATAAAGACAACTTCCTACACATGGAGGGGTCACAGAAACCATAAAGAAAAGGTTAAACCAGTTCAACACATAAAAATTTACAACATCTTTATGGCGGGAGACCCCATAAACAAAAGACCCATAAAACAGACTAGGGAAAAATATTTACAGTATGCATACTACTTAAGTGGCTAAAATCCCAAATATATCCCCATATATAGATGCAAGCAACTGAATGGAAAAGCAGGCAACATGATCACCAATTAATTCACAGAAGAAACACAGTCAATCAATCAAAATATTAAAAATTTCACCAGTAATAAAATACACAATAAAACAATAAACACATTCATTTTTTTGCTCATCGGATAGGCAGAATATAAAAAGATCGACAATATTGTGTTATTGACAAGAATGTAGGAGAGAAGGCACAGCCATTCACTGGAATGAGTGGACACAGACTTGGAAGCATTACCTATGAAATTTCAAAAGTGCAATCTCTCTGATCCAGCAATTCCACTTTCAGGCAACTATCCTGGGGAGATACATGAATGCACTTTGTAGGCATACACACATGGATTTCCACTGCAACATCATTTGTCATTTAGATTTTTTAGTGGGAATAACCTAGATGCCCATTAATAGGGGAATAATTAAATAAATTCTGGCTTATCTAAACTTTGCTTATAAAGCCATGTGAATGTGGTTAATCCATATGGACTGATATAGAAAATGTCAATAATAGATTATTTTTAAAGTTGGTAATATGCGGAATATCGCTCTGTTTTTCCAAAATAAAATCCCAACACCAATTCTGTATGTGTGTGTATATGTGTGTGTTTTCAGGGACATACACACAGGAAAAAGTCTGGAAGTACATAGAACAACCTGACAGTGGCCATCTCTGGGAAGAGGTGGGAGATGGTAAGCAGAAGCACTTGCTTTTACTTTATATACTTCTCTGTCTAATCTTTTTTTTTCTTTTGCGAGAGAAAAGAGTAATGTACAGAAGTCATTACATTTTATAAAGTGCTCTTTACAAAAAGAATAATGTACAAGAGTACATTACTCTTGTATTAAAAATTATATTAGAAGATAAAAATGAAATGTCCCTTTTTTGTGAACAATTTCACAAAACCAGAAAATTATAAAGCCACAATGAAAATTAGGAGAAATCCCACCAGCCAGAGAGACACACCATTGACATTTTTCTATATTTTCTGACAGATTTTTGAAAATGCACATATATACTTTAAAAACACAATTGGGCCAGGTGCAGTGGCTCATGCCTGTAATTCCAGTACAGGGGAAGCCCAGGCAGAAGGATTGCTTGAGCCTAGAAATTTGAGACAAGCCTGAACAACATAGTGAGGTTCTGTCTCTAAAAAATAATAATCCTACTACAAATGAGTCAGGCGTAGTGGCCTGTAACTGTAGAACTGGCTCTCAGGAGGCTGAGGCTGGAGGATCGTTTGAGCCTTGGAGGTTGAGGCTGCAGTAAGCTGTGGCTATTCCACTGCACTCCAGCCTGGGCAACAGAGCAAGACTCTTTTGAAACAACAACAATAACAAAACAGCCCCATATACAGTTGTGTTTTTTCCACACCCTTTTTGGTAGATATGATATTTGGGTTGCTTCCAGTTTTCTCCCATCATTCATAATGCTGAGCTAACCACCCTTGTTATAAACATTTGGTTACAGCTTTGATTATTCCCCCAAGATAAATTCCTGGAAGTGGAATTGCCCAATTTAGATAAATATATTTTGTTTTTTTACTCACCACCTATTTCTAAAATAGTTAACATATTTTCAACACCCATAGACAGTCCCAGAGAGTGCCTGTTCCCCTCTGCTCAGCCCTCTCTTCAGCTTCACGCTCCTGTTTCATAAGAATCTGAGACCCTGGCTGCTCTGGATCTGTGCCTCCACCCCAGCCCCAGGGCATGGCTCCTTCCAGGCTCCCCACCTACCCTGGACCTGGCTGTCACTCCCTCTCCTCCCTCCTCTAATCTGGCCTTGCATCAGCCTTAGATCTAGTGCCAATTTTTCCAAAAACACAAATCCAACTCTGATAATCAGTCTCCTACCGAAATCTCTCCAAGGACTCGTCCTGGCCCCAGGAATGGGTTATGGACCCTATGGTCTTCGTGCATCCCCTTCCCAGTCACCCAGGAACTCCCAGCCTCACCCCTCACTCTCTTCTCCTCTGGTGCTGCCCATCACCAGCCAGTGCCCCTTGATCTGTGAGACCAGCCTGGGCATCCCCCAACAGAGGGAGCTCCCCTCTCCCTTTATTGCTCTAAACATGGGCCGTGCGCCTGTTCCAATGACTGGACAGTGCCCCTCGGTTCAGCCCACCCTCCCTGTGTCCCTGAGCCTGGCCCCAATCAGCATTTATGAGCAAGTTGGTAAATGGAGGGCCTTAGGGGAGACCAAGCTAAGCCCTCGCTGCCTTCTCCAGGGAGTGGCCCCTGCCCTCACTGGGCAGGAGGCACATGGGCAGAGAGGAGGAGGAGGAAGAGGAGGAGCAGGAACAGGCCTGGACATTCTGTGGGGTCAGTGGCCACCACCCCCTGTGGATGTCCTGCCCCTGCCTCTGTTCCTGCCCTACCCAGGGGACTAGGACTAGGTGATTGAGGCACTGACCCTGGTGCAAAATTTAAGTGGGGCCAGAAAACCCAGAAATAAAAAAAAAAAATAGTTTAATATGATATTACAAACAGTAATTAATTCAAGCAAATCTGTGACGGACAAAGTATCAACCTATTAGTTAAAGCCAGTGTCTCCCAGGACCCTCTTAGGGGTTAGCTTCCTCATCACCTCTCTGGGTTGTCTCCCCTTGGCCATCCTTTCCCAGCTTTGCAACAGGACCCCCACATCCCCTGGAATCTCTCGCCCCTTACCTGCCCCACAGCCTCCACAGGCTGGACCGGCTGCTTCCAACTGAGGCGGCAGAGTCTGGGACCCGGCTCTGCAGTGTAGCCGTTGGGCTCAGTAGGCCATGGGCGACCATGGCCAGACCCAGCCGCAGCAGGGGCCAGCGCTGCCTGGGACCAGGGCCTGGCGCCTTGGGGATCTCACGACCCACTTGCTTGTCTTGGGTTTCATTGGCCCTCAGGGTCAGAGGCACCTCTGGCCTGACTTGCAGCGTGGGCTCCCTGGAGGGTGGCACCCTGGTCCCTTTCTCCAGCAGGG
The DNA here is from genome assembly GCF_048565385.1 of Saimiri boliviensis. Lineage (NCBI taxonomy): Eukaryota > Metazoa > Chordata > Mammalia > Primates > Cebidae > Saimiri > Saimiri boliviensis. The sequence goes on along the minus strand of NC_133469.1, from coordinate 26,173,561 downwards.
CTGTTAAAGTGCACCCCAGTCCATCGGCCGTGTCCTCTCCCTGGGCTGGCTCTGGTCCCTGTCCCTGGTCCAGGCCCCTCCAGGGTCCATGGCTGTTACCCGTGGGGATCTCTCCCAGAGGGGCAGCTACCAACTACCCTGCTGTGGTCAAGATCCAGGGCTCAACGGCCTCCCACCACAGCCGCCTGCCCGGCCCCGCCCCTGGGGTTCTGGGTGGTAACACCTGACCCACTTCCCTTCCTCAGTTCACCAAGGGCACCCTGGTCTTTGGAGCATCTCCCTAGGGCCTAGAGAGCTGCCCAGCAGGAGTCCCCAAGGGCTTGAGCTCAGGGGGTTGGGGCTGGGGCTGGAGCTGTGGCTTCTTTTCTGATCAGTCCCCCAGGCTGGGTACCTGCACACTGCACTCCAGCCAGATGGGACCAGCCCTTCCTTGGCTGGTTGGTCAAGCCTGGCCGGCTACCCTATGATCCTCTCCTGAGTCAGGCAAGAGCCCTGCAGGGAGTGATTCTATATCCTTCAGGTAAGGAAGAGTGGTGAAATCATAAATGTGGAGTCTATCCAGAGCCAGGGCACCTCTGGGCCTCAGTTTCCTTATCTGTAAAATGGGGAGAGAGTTCTTCTGCAGCAGGGAGGTTATGAGGGTTAAAGACACCATGTGTTTGCTAAGCATTCAGCGGGCATTGAACAGATTCGGGTCCTCTTTTTGTTCAGGATTCAAAACAACATGTGGGGTTTTCATGGGGCAAGTGTTCCTGTTTCACAGGTGAGAAAACTACCATCCAGAGAAGATGAATGCAGGGCCCAAGGCCATTCCTTGAGCAGGGAGCAAGCTGTGCTAGGATCTAGGGGGGAGCTCGCCCCCTGCATTCCTATTCATCTGTCCACCTGGAATACTCGTGCCTGGCTCTGTTCGGCACTAGTGGAGGAGGAGAGGGCCGGCAGGTGCTTTGAGTTGGGGTCCTTTTTGACTGTGATAAGGAAATATGATGCATAATACAATAATAATAGCAATGGTCTTTAGTGCTGGTGCTTTACAAGCCTTAATCCTGGGAGCTAAGATCATCTACTGTCCCCCACAATTGAAGATGAGGAAATGCTGTTCAGGCAGATTCCCTATTTTTTTTTTTTTTTTTGAGAGGGAGTCTTGCTCTGTTGCCCAGGCTGAGGGGCAATGGTACAATCTCGGCTCACTGCAACCTCCATATCCTGGTTGGGTTCAAGAGAGTCTCCTGCCTCAGCCTCCTGAGTAGCTGGGATTACAGGCACGTGCCACCACGCCTGGCTAATTTATTTATTTATTTATTTATTTGTATTTTTAGTAGAGACTGGGTTTCACCATGTTGGTCAGGCTGTTCTCAAATTCCTAACCTTGTGATCCGCCTGCCTCGGCCTCCCAAAGTGCTGGGATTACAGGCATGAGCCACTGCTACCAGCCTGATTCCCTACCTTTTTAATGTCCAGGGCCAAGAGGCAGCAGGGCTGGAGTCGAAATCTGAGGCCTGGTCCTTGCATGACACCGGGGCATGCTTTGCTGATGATGACATGGCTGTCTGGGTCTAGGTGGTAACACGCTGCTTGGTGCATAGGAAAACTCAAAACCCAGAGGAGCACAAAGGAGCGGCTCAATTAAACATGGGCTAGATCTGGTTGAACAAAACTCTTTTGCTTTGTGTGACCCCTTGCATCATTTGCACTCCTTTACCCCCCATTCATCTTTTCTGTTGCCCCTGAGATCCTAGTATAAAAATGTTTGGGGAGATCTTCAAGACCCCATACCCTGGTGAGAAGGCCCCTCCCCTGCCGCCTTACGGAAATGCAGTGAGGGTCTGCCCTCTTGCTTTCCAGTTACTTTTTCTGCCACAAAATCTCTAAAAACATCTGCTCACGTTCAGATCTGCTGCCTTTTAGGGATCTTAATGTTTTGTTTTAGCAACTCTCAAAGGAGCCTCCTAGGACTTCCTAAAGTGAATTTCCTGGGAGTCCCCCTTGAGAATTGCTTGGTTCACATTTTGAGTCACATACTCCTTAACTTCCCTGATAAATTTGGTGACAATCAGGGCAGCCATTTTTGTGGGTGACGGTAACATTCAAATAGCCTCAGACTTCATTTCATTGATAAAGATGATGGTTGTTGGGAGGCAGTTGTCTACTATGGATCTCTGCATTTCTGCATGTCTCTCAGGCAAAGGCACTGATTGCCTTTATTGTGGATGATCTTTTCAAGGATGTTTGTAGAGTGAACAACCTTGGAAGGTACAGAGGCTACCACTCTTTGGAGCAGAAGGCAGATATACTTACTGTCAAGTATAAAACATTTGGGATCCCTGAGCTCTAGCATGCAGATGTCACCTGGCCCACTTTGAATCACCTTGTGGAACTAGTGCAAGACAGTGCTAATACCTTGGCAACTGCTATTGCTGTGAAAGACAGACAATCCATTGTCTCTGACCCAGGAGTCTCGTGTCTTCTGCCAGCATCCATAACACTGTGGCAGGCCTACTTTTTAATCTGCAAATAGGGTGAAGTCTCAGACTCTTCACAGTTCTTGATGGTGGTGATAATGAGAAGAAGGGGGAGGAATAAAGAGATGAAGTTGAAGATGGTGACCATGACTTAATGGTTTGACCCATCAAATCAGTTTTCAAAGCTCTCCAGGCTGGATCTTTATACACATTGCTTGGGCAACCTCTGAGGGCCAGGTGCCAGGGGCTGGATTATATAAACAATGACCACACATCCCTGTCCTTGGAGATGGATAAGGCACTGAGCAGTAATGGGGTGTGGTTGCCCTAACAGACATCATTCAGGGCATAAGGGGGACCCCTGGGAAATCCCTGGTCCAACAAAGCTTCTCTTCCAATGGGGAGCTTGGTCTATTCCTGCCTCTGATCTTAGGCTTCTTGCATTTTGGAGGCTGGGGCAGGGTCTGCCCTGGGGGTCTAGGCTGAGGCTGTGCCTTTCCAGCCTCTCTGTGAATAAGACATTCGCCCATTGCTCAGGACCCAGAAGCTGTAGTTCCTTCCAGGGACAGTCCCGTCTTGGGGATAAAAAGGGGCTATCCCTAAATGCAGTATCCCCAGCTGCTGCCCCCACCCCCACCTCTGCACCTGCCATGGCCACTGGGCAGACATCACCAGCACAGACCACATCCTCTCATGGTGGCTGCAGTCGGAAATCCGAGTCTGGTTGGGGTTCCTGGAGGGCTGGACTGGGCCTCCCCAGCAGGTACAGCTGCAGCTCTGGCCACTCAGGCCTGCCCCATGTCCTCCTGGACTGAGAGGTGCAAGGGCTGGACCCAGGTCTGGCAGGGGAGGTCAAGTCCAGCTGTTCTGCTTGGCAGACCCCCTGCTCAGGGTCTCTAGTGCTTCTGCAGAGCCCTCTGGGTCCTGCCCTGGCCCTTCTCTCCCAAAGCAGAGGAGTGTACCCCATCCAGTCGCTTCTGCCCTGCTCCATGTCTGAGGGTATCCCCAATTCCGGTTTCCTGCTGGTCAGTCCCCTGCCCAGTCTCCACTCCCTAGATCTCAGAAACTCCACCTGCAGGCACTGCAGACTCTTCTCTCCCAGACCCAGGGGTCCCCAGCTCCCCACTCACCGTCATCCCTAAATTCCAGCTGGCTGGTCTTTCTTGTCTCATCTTGAGCTTCTCACTGCTGGGATCTGGGGGAGTCTAAGGCACAGAATGACAAAGTATTGGCTGGGGATGTGACAGAGGTTCTGAACCTCTGAGTCTTCAGAGTTAGAAGCTGGCTCTGCAGCTTGTGATACCACTCTGAGGAGTCCCCAGGAACCCCAAAGACCCCAGCTCCTCTGGTGATCCTGGGTTGCAGCCTCCACCCCAGCTCTCCTCCAGGAAATGGGAGAGATTCCTGCTCCCTTTGTAGATGTCACAGACTGGACTCGCCAACCTGGCAGGGTAGTCTTCTAGCTCCTTCTACTGATGTGGAAACAGAGGCTCAGAGAGGGAGAGTTTCTTGCCTGAGGCACGCAGCAACTTGGTGTGAAGACTGTGTCCTAGGATTTTGCTAATCGCAGCCAGAAACCTGGGAGAACCAGCCTTTTTGAACATGGGGTGGAGCCAGCCTGGAACTGGATGGTGGAATTTTGGGAGGTGTCTGTTCTTTATCCTCTACCAGCTGCCTGGAGTGCAGCTGTAAGGGGAGAGTCCAGTAGGGGGCAGCAGAGACCAGCAGTGGAGGAGCAGGACCCGGCCGGAGCTCTTCAGAAGAGGGAGGCGGAGACCCAGGGGAGGGCTCTGGTGGCCGGGCAGAAGAGGGTGCAGGGGCCTGACTCTGGTTTTGCATCTCCGTGGGCACTCACTCTCCTGTGGGACTGTGGGTAGGACTAAGAGGGAAACCACTGAGGTGAGTGGGTCAGATCCTGAAATTTTGTTCATTGTGGATTTTTTGGGCATTAATTTCTATTTTTGAAAATATTGCATTATTTATCTGGTCACCACGTTTTTGGATGCTCCTTTAACTTTCGTGTTTAAGGTGAGTGATGGCTGTCACTTGAAACTCCAGGAAACCAGTGTCTGGAGACATGCACACAGGGGCTATATACCTGACACACAATTGTAGAGCCCTGAGTCCTGGCTTGAGAATATCAAACCTCTAGCAGTGAAGGGGCCAACTGTCCCACTCAACACTGTGTCCCAGTCACCTGGCTTGGCACCTGGCACATAGTGGGTCCTCCATGAATATTTCTTGACCAAATGAATAAACAGACCAGGATTCAACACCAGGCCTGTCTGACCAGAATCTCTTTCCTCTATACCCAGGGACTTCCAGCTTGGGAAGACCCTTAGGATTGGACTCACTCACACCTCAGATGACCACCTGCTCTTCCGTCTGCCACCTCCTAGGGAAGGGGTTGCAGAGCATCAACTCACTGCGACATCATCTGCCCCTGATACAGGCCCTGGGGCCCCAAATCGAGGTGACACCTAGAACTTCCTCTCTCCAGGACTCTCTTCCCTGCTGGTGTGGGGAGCATTCCAGGCACATCAACCACCGGTATCCAGAGAGGTGAATCTCTGTCCTTGTTGTCCCTGAAGTCATTTTCCCCAACTGGAAACATCTTCTGTCTCGACTGAGCAATAAGACCCCCAAAGCCACTCTGATCCCCCCTTAAGGAGTCCCTAGGAGCCTTGAAGACCTTAGCTCTTCTGATAATCCTGGGTTGCAGCCTCCACCCCAGCTCTCCTCCAGGGAATAGGAGAGCTCCCTCTGTAGATACCATGGACTGGCCGACTGGCAGGGGGTCTTCTAGCTCCTGCTACTGATGAGGAAACAGATGCTCAGAGAGAGAGAGTTCCAGGGCTCTCACTGCAGCCCTGGAAAAAGCCTGTTGCTGCTTCCAGTGGGAAGACTAGGAAGCTGAGGCCCATGGGGAGCTAATGGCCCATGAGAACGGGAACCTGGGATTCCAGACTCCCAGCCCGGATGTTGGAGTTGGCCAGGGAGATGCAGCCACGTGGAGCCTGGCCAGCTTGCAAGCCACACGCCCAACAGCCTGGCTCATGTGGTCTGGCTTCCCAGCTAGGGTCAGAGAGCCCTCCCAGCATCTCCGAGAGTGGTTGGGATCTCTACAAATAAAAGACACAGGGACTGGCCTGGTTCTTTAGGGAAGGTTCTGCAGCTGGTGGGATGGAAGCTTCTGAGCGGGTCTCTGGGCCAGGGCTGCTCTGCAGAGCCTGGGAATGGATCAGGGGGAGGAGCCAGGGTGGGCACTGGGAGGGCCTCAGGGCAGGGAGGAGGCAGGAGATGAGGAAGCACTGAGGGTGCTGGGGAGTGGAGGGGAAGCCCCAATAGAGGGAGGAGGAACCTGGAGATGCTGCTGGGAAAGACTGGACCAGAGTGGGTCCAGACTTCCATCCCTCTGACCTTGGCCCAGCCCAAGCAGGAGGGAGCCCTGGTTGGTCAGTTCCCTCCATCTGGACTGACCCCCAGCACCGCTTGGGGGACCCTCATGTGGTCATTTCCATCACAAGAGGAATGACCCCTGTGGGACCGGGCCAGCTGAGCCCATGCCTGTCATCCCTCATCCCCGCTCATGGATTTGTTTGTGTCTAGGGATTGAACAAACTCCTTTCTCCTCCGTTATCACTTTCCCCCCGCAATGAATGTTTGTGCTGAGGACTGAGACCAATTGTGTCAGCGTAACTACTGGTTCCAGGACACTCTTTCCCCGGAGGAGGATGAGGGTGTAAATGATAAAGCATGTCACTCATTGCTTCAGGAAATTCCTGAAAGCCAGTTATCTAGGTAAGTGGTCTACTCAACAGAGCACACAGTTCTCACCTAGGTAAATTGCTCACTTATCCAATAAATATTTACTAATCAAGTCTGATTCAAGGCCTTCCCTTCCCTGTGTCTACCAGCCTGTGTGTGCTATGATGTCACAGATGGGCCCCGTTTCTAGTAAGTTCCTTCCTTGTAAGACCTGCCTTTAACGACTTATGTGCATATCCCCAAACCTTATAAACACTTTCCATTGCTCTGTGCCTTCTGAGACACTAAACCGACTCCACCCGAGGGCTGTTCTCCTGGGATACTGACAGACTTCCGCTGCTTAGATATCAGGGTTGCTGGGATCTTTTGGGAGCTGGCATTTGATCATCAAAATGACCAGCTCAGTTTATACTGGGATGAGCTGAGCCTAGAGGTGGGCAGGAACTTGCTCCCATCTCTCAGGAACATAAGGGCAGGGACAGGGCTGGAAACTTTCATTCCACATGGAAGGCCCCCTCCTGCTCAGTGTGACAGGCAGGAGGGAAGGCAGGGCCTTGTGAGCCAGGCCAAGACGGCAGGTTTCTGTCTCACTTCCACATCTTCCTGTGTCACTGTGTGCAGTGCTGCTGTGTGGTACCTGACAGTAATAGTCAGCCTCATCCACAGCCTGGGTCCCGCTGATGGTCAGGGTGGCCGTGTTCCCCGAGTTGGAGCCAGAGAATCGCTCAGGGATCCCTGAGGGCCGCTTGCTATCTTGATAGATGACCAGCACGGGGGCCTGGCCTGGCTTCTGCTGGTACCAGTAAGCATATTTATCCCCCAGTTTATCTCCAGAGCAGGTGATGCTGGCTGTCTGTCCTGGGGACACTGACACTGAGCGTGGCTGAGTCAGCTCATAGGAGGCCACGGAGCCTACAGGAGAAAAAAGGGGAGAAAAGTCTTGCAATTGAGAAGCTGAGCTCCAAGAAAATCTTCCCATGTGCCTTGCCTGAACACGGCTCCAGGCATGAAAGAGCTCTTAAGGCAGTGTGAGCACAGGAGCACAGCAGGGGGGGATTTCAGCCCACCAGCCCCTCCCCCTGCAGCAGGTCATGAGCATCCTGCCCACCACCTGCTGAGCTCAGAGTCACGCCAGGCTGGACCCAGAGCCCTGGGGCTGGGCTGGTGGCTGGGACCCTGGGGGCAGCACCTGTGCAGTGAACGAGGAGGCCGAGGAGGAGATGGGTCCAGGCCATGGCTGAGGCTCCCCCGATGCTGCTTCCTGAGACCCAGGCTGGGCAGGTTCCTCCCAGGCCTCTCTTATCCCCTTGCTGAGAGAGTGGCCTGTGATGCAAATCAGCAGAGTCAGGGGCAGCTGCTGGAGGAGGTTTGTGGTTTCCAGAGAAGGGCTCAGCCCCAAGGGACACAGAAGGAGGAGGGGTGACTCCTGAAGACCCACCCCCAGCACACAGAATTCTCCTTCTCCTGCTGGTCCCATTGTCGGGGCTGACATCACCACTGTAGGTTGTGTTCCGGCCTCACTCCTGAGCTGATCTGGCTATACAGAGCTTTGCGAGGAATTCTATGTGCATTTTCCAGGGACTCTGATGTCCTGCTCATGTGGTCATTCCTTGTCCTGCATAGAGGTGACCAGGGACTTACAATGGCGACTGAGAGATTATTCTGGAACCTAAGATCCTTCCTCTGTTGGATACTGGCTCAGAGTAACTTGAGTAATTTAGGGTTCCGGGGTGTCCTGTCCTTAAATATTCTGTGGCAAAGTCCAGATGTTAGGTGCAGTTCTAGCTCCCCCTCTGGAGGGCATTTTTCAACCCAATGCAGTGACCCTGTGACCCTACTCTACAGGTGACACCATGAGGCTTGCACATGCGCAGGGATCTGCTGTCGCTTCTGTGTGGTGGTTCCCAGAATCAGACATCAGCCATGTTTTGTGCACATGGAGTGCTGAAAGACCCAGCAGATGCTGTAAGTTCCTGGCCTTGGCTATGAGCTCCTGGGGTAGAGCAAAGGTGCTGTGCCCCAGTATCCCCGGTGTGTGGTCGTGGTACAGCTTAGATGCTGAAAGAAATCTTTGCTGCGTGGCAGAATGAGGGGCTCTCAGAGCAAACAGGAGGGAGATAAAACACATGTGCCCACAGTGGGGGATGGCCTCTGTGGTAATGACCGCATTGCGCAGAAGAGTGGGCCAGTGTGTGGGAGAGCAAAGTGTCTGTACCTGGGTCAAACATGCAGCATCGGCAAGAGAGAGAGCTGAGAAGACAAAGCCTGGAGAATCCGTACCTGGATGGTAAGGGCGATGCTATAGAAAACGACAACTTTCTAAATCTCGGATGGCGGTCACTGACCCTCCCTGCATGTCAGCGTCTCCTTATCACCCAGGTCCACCCCATCTCCAGGTGGCTTTGCCAGGTGACTCTGTTCCTTCCTCTGGCGGCCGCTTCACACTGGCTGCTGGAGGCTCAGGACCTCCTGGGTCCAAGTGTATCCTCAGAATCTGCTGTTCAGGTCCCTGATTCCCTGATCTGTGGACTGCTGGCTCCAGTGGAAGAAGTTTTTCTCTTCTCTGTGTGACCCATGCCTGCCTCAATACCAGGTGTAAGGGGTGCAGGTTACCCATGACAACATGAACATGAATATTTGGAAGAAGAGGAGGCAGGTCCACCTGAGGCTGCCTACATAGGTCTCTGGGTGGTGGGTGGTTATGGGGGTAATGCCAGGGCTTGGCACGGAGGGTGGGAATCACAGGACTCAGGGACTGGCTCTTATTGGTGCCTGCTGTGGCTGTAGGGCCAACGTACAGTGGTGACTCCTGCCCCAAAGTCAGGCAGAAGAACATCAGCCCAACAAATGTTTATCCAGACCCACCCTGGTCTGGGACACATTCCATGCTGGGAATTCAGCAGGAACGAGACACAGCTTTCTTGAAGTGAGTTAGTCATTGTGCTGGTTTGACCGTGCAGTAAAACTGGGTTTGCAGACACAGCAGTCTCTGCCACCTTCCACCTGACCATTATGTTCTATATTCACTGAAAAGACTGGAGCCTGTGATTCCCAGGTTCTGCTCATCTGGGATTGATGGTGTGGCTCAGGCCTGATTAGTGAGATGTGAGGTCAATGGGTGAGGTTCTTTTTAGGGAAGCTTTGCCCTTGTGAAGGAAAGAAACCCACTGGATTTATGAGGCCCTTTTCCCCTTGGATATGGGAGTGATAGCTGGAGCTGGAGCAGTCACTCTGAGGTTTTACATCGGCAAGGATGAAAACAAGGCCGACATCACAGGGATGGTGGAACAGAAAGTGAAAAAGATCCTGGTGTCTTCGTGGAAGCGGTGGGTATTATTGCAGGGAGAAATACGCCCTTAGTTGTTTGTGCCTCTGTTTTTTATGTGTGCTTTTGTGGTTTAAAAAAAAAAAAAAAAGCATTCGTGACCAATTAAGTAAATCATTAACACAAATCAATTAATAATAATAATAATAATAGGCAAAGATTCCTACAGTTTTAAGTGCTATGGGGATAATGAAAAAAATGCAGACAGAAAATAACAGGCAGGTCGTATTATAATAAGGGCCTGCGGACACCTTCATGAGGAGGTGTCTCTGCAACTGGTGTCAGGACTGAAAGAGAAAATGAGTCCTGGGAGCTGTGTGGGGAACAGCGGAGTCAGGCCCCTGTGGAAAGAGTCTGGTGTGTGTGAGGATCTGAGAGGACAGTGGCAAACCTGAAAGGGGTCTCAGATTCAAGCCATTTAGGCTTATTGCGCCGTTTAAATAAATTAGTAATTTGGGAGCAGGAGTCATGTGTAGTTAGGTGTGGTGAGGGGAAATTTCCAGGTAATTAATCAGGTTATTGGCAGCTGATTAGCACATATAGAGGCCTCCTGGATGCTGCTGCTGGGCATTGATGGGGGAGGCCCTGGTTGGTTGAGCCCAACCCGCTGACCCCTTCCTAGTTCACCTGGAGCTGAAGACACTCAGGTGAGTGGTTCCTGGTTTCTTACCTCCACCATGCAGCTCTGTGGGGACCTACACTTCTGCCTGTGCCTCTGGTCCTGGCCCCACTATCTGGGTTTCCATGTGGGTGACCAGCACTGCTTTCCCTGAAATTCTACAGATCTAGGACCTGGGAGCACAGAATCTGCAAAGTGCATTTGACACAGAAAGGAAGGGGCTGAGAGGGGGAGGAACAATTCCAAGGTCCCTTGGGAAGGAGAGAGAGAAAAGGAAGACAAGAAAGGCCCTGGACCCGCAACAATAAGTCTTCCTAGTGTCCTGGGACCAGCCTGCCAGGGGAGGGCATGGGAAAATCCTCAGCCCAAATTCTCAGGGTCCCTTTGGAAAGGGGGTCTCCCTGTCGGCTCTTCCAGCTGCCTGTAGGGGGCGCGCCTGCCACACTCTGGGTTCAAAGGGCGGGGAAAGACTTGGTTCCCAGTGCAGGAACCAAGCTCTCTAGAGATACTTTCCATACCTTGAACCTGTGCGCTGTCTGCAGAGACTTGGATTTCAAGTGACAAGATAGTTGGACTTCAAATGAATTATTTGTGAAAACCATGATACAAATGAAAATCTGACACGATTCTCCTGTTGCTTGGGCTACAAGAGACACAGCGAGAGTCAATTGAAATGAAGGTCACGGCCATTGAACAGAGGGCAGCCTGAGAGTAACAGCCAGGCTGGGGCAGAGGTTACTGTCCTGTGTCCCTATCTGTCTGTGTCACTGTGAGTCAATGCCAGCTGCTCCCACTGCCATGGGCTGTGGCACAGTAATAGCCTCCTCCGCAGCCTGGGCCCTGCTGATGGTCAAGATGGCCATGTTCCCTGAGTTGGAGCTAGAGAATTGCTCAGGGATCCCTGAGGGCTGCTTGCTATCCCAGTAGATGACCAGCAGGGGTGCCTGGCCTGGCTTCTGCTAGTATCAGGAAGCATATGTATCCCCGAGTTTATCTCCAGAGCAGCTGATTCTGTCTGTCTGTCCCAGGGACACTGACGCTGAGGGTGGCTGAGTCAGCTCATAGGAGGCCATGAAGCCTGCAAAGAGAGGAAAGGAAGGTGGGCTTGAGGATAAAAATTCAGTTCCAGGAGGCACTCTTATGTTTTGTACCTGTAGTCAGCTTCAGAGACTCCAGGGGCCCTCATTTCACCCCCTCCCATCAATCTCAGCCCCGGTGGTCCATGAGCATGGCAGGAGGATGGAGACTTTGAATCAATGAAAAAACACCCCCTTTCTCCTGGAAAGTGCAGTCTGTCTGACTTACACAAGCCAGTGAGCAGAGCACAGTGCAGTGTGGGGGGGTTTCAGCCCCACCAGCCCCTCACACACAGCAAGGCCATGAGCATCCTGCCCACCACAGGCAGGGCCCTGCTGAGCTCAGAGTCAAGGTCAGTCTGGACTCAGGGACACATTCCATGCTGGGAATTCAGCAGGAACAAGACACAGCCTTCTTGAAGTGAATTGCTCATCATGTTGGTTCAGCCGTTCAGTAAACACTGAGTTTGCAGACCCAGAAGACGCTTGCCACCTTCTACCTGCACTTTGTGTTCTATATTCACTGAATAACAGGCACCTGTGTTTCTCAGGTCCTTCTCAGTGGGGATTGACCACGTGGCTCAGGCCTGGTCAGTGGAATGTGAGAGTCAACGGGTGAGGTGCTTCTTAGGAAAGTTTTGCTCTTGTAAAGAAAAGAAAACCATTGGATTCATGAAGCTCTTTTCCTCTTGAATATAGGTGTAATAGCTGGAGCTGGAGCAGCCACGCTGAGGTCTTCTATCAGCAAGGATGAAAACATCACCAACATCATAGGGCTGGTGGAATAGAAAATGAGAAAGACATGGTGTCTTCATGGAAGTGGCAGGTATTAATGCAGGGAGAAATACGCCCTTAGCTCTTTGTGCCTGTTTTTCATATGTGTGCTCTTGTGGTATAAATGTATTCCTGATCGAGTAGAAAAATAATGAACACCAATCAATCAATTAATAAAATAATGATAGGCAAAGAATCCAACAGTTGTAAACGCTATGCCGACAATGAAAAGATGTAGGCAGAAAATGACAGGCAGTCTGTGTTATAATAACAGCCTGGAGACACCTAAATTGCAAGGTGTCTCTGGAACTGCTGTCAGGACTGAAAGAAGGAATGAGTCCCAGGAGCTGTGTGGGGAACAGCTGAGTCAGGCCCCTGTGGGAAGAGTCTGGCATGTGTAAGGATCCCAGAGGACTCGGCAAAGAAAGGGGTCCTGGATTCAAGCCAGTGGAGGCTCATTTAGCTATTTTAATACACGAGTAATTTGGGGCAGGAGTCATGTGTAGTTAGGTGTGATGAGGGGAAATTTCCAGGTAATTAGGTTCTTTCATGGTTGCTTAGCACATACGTAAAATTCTAGGATGATGATGCTGAGACAGGAATAAGGGAGGCCCTGGTGGGTTGAGCCCAGCCTGCCGACTCCTCCCTCGTTCACAGGGGGCTGAAGACACTCAGGGAAGTGGTTCCTCGTTCCTCCAATCTACCTGTCGCCCACCATGCAGCTCTGTGGGGACCCACACTGCCGCCTGTGCCTCTAGTCCTGGGCCAGCTGTCCAGGATTCCATGTGGGTACCAGCACTGCTATCCTGGAAATTCTACTGAGCTAGGACCTGGGAGCACAGAAGCTGCAAAGTGCACTAGACAGAGACAGAAAGGGGCTGAGAGGGAAAGTGGCAATCCTAAGATCACTTGGGGAGGAGAGAGAAAGGAAGACCACAGAAACCCTGGACCTATAACAAAAACATCTTTTGGGTCCAGCAAGCGAGGGTAGGGAAAATCCTCAGCCCAAATTCTCAGGGTCCCTAAGGAGAGCGCTTCTCCCTGTGGGCTCTTTCAGCTGCCTGTAGGGGGCGCGCCTGCCACACTCTGGGTTGAAAGGGAGAGGAAAAGCTGTTGATCACCAATGCAGGAAAGGTCTGGAGACGTTTTCCATCCTCTGAACCTGTGTGCTAGTCTCTACAGAGGCTTGGATTTCAAGTGGTAAGATGTTAGCGCTTGAATTGATTTTGTGTGTGTGTGTGAAAACCACGATAAAAATAAAAATCTGATGCAAATTTCCTCTTGCTTGGGCTGCAGGAGAAACAGACGGAGTCAGTTGAAGTGAAAGTCACAGTCATCGCTCAGAGGGCAGCTAAGAGTGACATCACGTTAAGGCAGAGGTTTCTGTCCCATGTCTCCATCTGTCCGTGTCACTGTGAGTCACTGCAAGCTGCTCCCACTGCCATGAGATGTAGCACAGTAATAGTCAGCCTCATCCCCGGCCTCAGCCCTGCTGATGGTCAGGGTGGCCGTGTTCCCCGAGTTGGAGCCAGAGAATCGCTCAGGGATCCCTGAGGGCCGCTTGCTATCTTGGTAGATGACCAGCACAGGGGCCTGGCCTGGCTTCTGCTGGTACCAGTGAGCATAGTTATCCCCCAGTTTATCTCCAGAGCAGGTGATACTGGCTGTCTGTCCCGGGGACACTGACGCTGAGGGTGGCTGAGTCAGCTCATAGGAAGCCACAGAACCTGCAAGGAGAGAAAAGACAGGTGGGCTTGAGAATGAAAAACCAAGTTCTAAGGTATTCCCTCACCTTTCGTACCTGGAATCAGCTCCGATACTCAGTGAGTCCTCAGTTCACTGATTGATCCATCCCATTGATCTCAGCCCCAGTGGTTCATGTGCATGGTACGAGGATGGGGACTTTGAACACATGGGAGAATGGAAGGCAGAATTCCCTTCAGAGCACTACATGGCTGGGCCAGCTCAGGAGTAAGGCCAGGACGCCAGAGTCTGCAGGGAAGTTCTGTCTGCATTCCCCCTTTCTCGTGGCAGGTGCAGCCTGTCAGGCTCACACAAGCCAGTGAGGATAGTGTGTGTGGGATTTCAGACCCACCAGCCCGTCCCCCTGCAGCAGGGTCATAAGCATCCTGCCCACCACAGGCAGGGCCCTGCTGAGCTCAGAGTCGGGGCCAGGCTGGACCCAGAAGCCCGGGGGTGGGCAGTTGGCTGGGACCCTGGGGGCAGCACCTGTGCAGTGAGCGAGGAGGCCGAGGAGAAGAGGGGTCCAGGCCATAGCTGACATGTCCCAGATGCTGCTTCTGAAGCCAGGCTGTGCAGGTTCCTCGCAGGCCTCTCTTATCCCCTTGCTGGAGAGAGCGGCCTATAATGCAAATCAGCAGAGTCAGGGGCAGCTGCTGGAGGAGCTTTATGGGTTCCAGAGAAGGGCTCAGCACCAAGGAACATAGAGAGGTTGGGGTGGCTCAGTAAGACCCGCCCTCAGCCCACAGGATTTTCTTTCTCTGGTTGGTCCCGTAGTCTAGGCTGACATTTCTGCTGTAGGCTGTGGCCTGGCCTCAATTCTAAGCTGGCCTGGCCCTGCAGAGCCCTGAGGGGAATTCTGGGTGCATTTTCCAGGGAATCTGATGTCATGCCCATGTGGTCATTTCTTATCTTGCCTGGAAGTGGCCAGAGAGTCAAATAGCAGCTGAGGGATTATCCTGGGACCTCAGGTCCTCCCTCTGTTGGCTCCTGGCTCAGGAGTAATGTGAGTATTTAAGGACTCCAGGAGTATCCTGTCCTTAAATGTTTTGTGGCAGTGTCTAGATGTTGGGTGTAGTTCTAGCTTCCCCTCTGGAGGGCACTTTTCAATGCAATACAGTGACCCTGTGACCCCACTCTACTGGTGACACCATGAGGCTTGCACATGTGTAGGGACCTGCTGTTGCTACTGAGCAGTGGTTTCCAGAATCAAACGTCACCCTTGTCATGTTCATGTGGAGTGTTGCAAGGTCCAGCAGATGCTGTGAGTTCCTGGTCTTGGCTGTGAGTTCCTGGGGCAGGGCACAGGGGCTGTGCCTCAGTATCCTCAGTGTGTGGTCAGGGTCAGGTACAGCTTAGGCGCTGAAAGAAGTCTTTGCTGTCTAGCGGAATGAGTGGGCTCTCTGAAGAAATAGGAGGGAGATGGAAGACATAAAACCGAAAGTGAACTTTGTGGCAGTGGCAGCATTTTACACAGAAGAATGGCCCAATGGGTGTGGGGGGAAGCAAAGTATCTGCACCTGTGTCAAATATGCAACATCAGCAAGAGATGGAGCTGAGAAACACAAAGCCTGGAGAATGTGTACCTTAGTGTTAAGGATGATGCTGTAGAAAAATGCCTTCTTTCCCTCTGGGTGTCAGGTGATGGTCACTGGCCCTCCCTGCATGTCAGCTTCGCCTTGTCACCCAGGCCCACCCCATCCCCAGGAGGCTCTGCCAGGTGACTCTCTGCTTCCCCCTGTGGCAGCTGGAGACTCAGGGGCCTTCTTGGCCCAGGTGTGGATTCAGAACCTGCTACTCAGGTCCCTGATTCCCTGAACTGTGGACTGCTGACCTCAGGGGAGGAATTTTTCTTATCTATGTCGTCCTTGACTGTACAAGGGTCTCAGCTTATGCATGAAAATATGAACATGACTATTTGATGGAGGAGAAGGCAGGTCCACCTGTGGTTGCCTGCACATGTCTGTGGGTGGTGGGTATTACGGGGGAGACACAAGGGCTTGCGAGAGAAGATGCGGGTCACAGGACTTAGGGACTGACTCTTACTGGTGCCCGCTGTGGATGCAGGGACAATGTGCTGTGGTGGCTGCTGCACTAAAATCAGAGACAAAAGAGTGAATGTTTATCCAGATGCACTGTGGTCTGGGACATGTTCCATGCTGGGAATTCAGCAGGAACCAGACACAGCCTTCTTGAAGTGAGTTGCTCATCATGTTGGTTTGCAGACCCCACAGATAGTCCTTGCCACCTTCTACCTGAGCATTGTCTTGTATATTCACTGAAAAGGCTGCTGCCTGTGATTCCCAGGTCCTTTTCAGCCGGAATTGACTGTGTGGCCCAGGACTGGTCAGTGGGATGTGAGATTCAGTGGGGGAGGTTCTTCTTAGGGAGTTTTTGTTGTCATGAAGGAAAGGAATACAACAGATTTGTATAGCCCTTTTCCTCTTGAATTCGGGTGTGATAGCTGGAGCTGCAGCAGCCACCCTGACATCTTACAACAGCAAGGATGAAGACAAAACCAATGTTACAGGGATCATGGAGTAGAAAGTTAGAGACCCCAGTGTGTTCATGGTAGTGGTGGGTTTTACTGCAGAAGGAAATATGCCCTTAGCTGTTTGTGCCTGTTTTTCATGTGTGTGTTCTTGTGGTAATAAAGCATTTCTGACAATTAGGAAAATAATTGACACAAATCGTTCAATTAATAAAATAACAATAGGCAAAGAACTCCATGGTTGTAAATGTTAAGCAGATAATTAAAAAGATTAGGCAGAAAATGACAAGCAGATCATGTTAGAATACGAGCCTGTGGACACCTTCATTGGGAGGTGTCTCTGGAACTGCAGTCAGGATTAAAATAGGAGTGAGTTCCTGGAGCTGCTTGGGAAACAGTGGAGTCAGGCCCCTGTGGGAAGTGTGTGGTGCATGCAAGGATCTGAAAGGATGGTGGCAAATCCAAGAGGTTCCAGATTCAAGCCAGTGTAGGCTCACTGTGCTATTCTAACAAATGGGTAATTTGGGGTGAGTCATGCATAGTCAGGTGTGGTGACAGGAAATTGCAAGGTAATTAATCAGGTTTTTGGCAAATGCTTAGCACATATAGGGGCCTCCAGGATGATGCTGCTGGGCCAGAAGCGGGGAGGCTCAGGTGGGTTTAGCCAAGCCCAGTGGCCCCTTCCTAGTTCACCTGGGGCTGAAGACACTCAGGGGAATGGTTCCTGGTTCCTCCCCTCGACTCGGTGCCCTCCATGTAGCTCTGTGGGGACTCACACTGCTGCCTGTGCCTCTGGCCCTCGGCCAGCTGTGTGGGATTCCATGTGGGTAACCAGCACTGCTTTCCCTGAAATTATCTAGGACCAGGGAGCACACAGTCTGCAAAGTGCACTTGAGAGGGAAGGGAAGGGCTGAGAGGGGGTGTGACAATCCCAAGGTTACTTGGGAAGGAGATAGAAAAAGAGAATCACGGAGGCCCTGGACCTGGAACAATAACATCTGGATGTCTTGGGACCAGCCTGCCCTGGGAGGGCGTGGAAAAATCCTCAGCCCAAATACTCAGGGTCCCCACTGTGGGTTCTTGCAGCTGCCTGTAGGGGGCGCACCTGCCACACTCTGAGTTGAAAGGAAGAGGGAAGACTTGGTCCCCAGTACAGAACCAAGCTCTCAAGACACATTTTCCATACCCTGAACCAGCACACTGGTCTCTGCAGAGGCTTGGATTTCAAGTGGCAAGATGCTTGGGTTTGAAATAAATTCTTTGTGAAAGCCATGATACAAATGAAAATCTGACAGGATTCTCCTGTTGTTTGGGCTGCAGGAGAAACAGGCAGCATCAGTTGAAATGAAAGTCATCGTCATTGCTCTGGGGGCAGCCTGAGAGTGACAGCCAGGTTAGGAGAGAGGTTTCTGTCCCATGTCTCCATCTGTCTGTTACTGGGAGTTACTGCCAGCTGCTCCCACTGCCATGATCTGTAGCACAGTAATGACCTCAACCCCAGCCTCAACTCCGCTTACGGTCAGGGTGGCCATGCTGTTAGAGTTGGAGCCAGAGAGTCGCTCAGTGATCCCTGAAGGCCAGTGGCTATCAGTGTAGATGACCAGCACGGGAACCTGGCCTGGCTTCTGCTAATACCAGGAAGTGTATATATTCCCCAGTTTATCTCCAGAGCAGGTGATCCAGGCTGTCTGTCCCAGGGACACTGACACTGAGGGTGGCCGAGTCAGCTCATAGGAGGCCACAGAAGCTGCAGGGAGAGAAAAGGCTTGAAACTGAGGAGCTGAGCGCCAAGATAATCTCCCACGTGCCTGGCCTGGATACGGCTCCAGGCATGAAAGAGCCCTTAGGGCAGTGTGAACACAGGAGCACAGCATGGGGAGATTTCAGCCCCCTCCAGCCCATCCACCTGCAGCAGGTCATGAGCATCCTGCCCAACACAAGCAAAGCCCTGCTGAGCTCAGAGTCAGGTCAGGCTAGACTCAGCATCCTGGAGCTGGGCAGGTGGCTGGGACCCTGGGGGCAGCACCTATGCAGTGAGCGAGGGGGCCGAGGAGGAGAGGGGTCCAGGCCATGGCTGAAGCACCCCTGATGCTGCTTCCTGAGGCTCAGGCTGGGCAGGTTCCTCCCAAGCCTTTCTTTTCCCCTTACTGGAGTGAGTGGCCCTTGATGCAAATCAGCAGAGTCAGGGGCAGCTGCTGGAGGAGCTTTGTGGTTTCCAGAGAAGGGCTCAGCCCCAAGGGACACAGAGAAGAGACACAAAGAGGACACACAGAGAGGACACAGCCCCCAGCACACAGAATTCCCCTTCTCCTGCTGGTCCCATTGCCTGGGCTGATATCTCCACTATAGATTGTGGGGTCCTGGCCTCATTCCTGAGCTGGTCTGGCCATGCAGAGCTCTGAGGGGAATTCTGTGTGTCTCTTCCAGGGAATCTATGTCCTGCCCATGTGGTCATTCCTTAGCCTGTCTGGAGATGGTCAGGGAGTCACAATGGCAACTGTGAGATTATTTTGGGATCTTTTCTCTGTTGGATCCTGGCTCAGGCATGATGTGGGTAATTTAGGAATCCAGAGATGGGATGTCCTGTTCTTAAATATTTTGTGGCAGAGTCCAGACTTAAGTATAGTTCTAGCTCCCCCTCTGAAGGGCACTTTTCAACCCAGTGCAGGGACCCTCATGATCCCACTCTACAGGTGATACCATGAGTCTTGCACATGTGTAGGGACCCACTGTTGCTTCTGAGCGGTGGTTCCCAGAATCAGAGTCACCCTTCTCATGTTCACATGGAGTGTTGAAAGATCCAGGAGATGCTGTAAGTTACTGACCTTGGCTGTGAGCTCCTTGGGCAGGGCACAGGTGCTGTGCCTCAGTATCCCCAATGTGTGGTCAGGGTCAGGTATAGCTTAGATCAGGCATCCCCAAACTATGGCCTGCAGGCTGCATGCGGCCCCCTGAGGCCATTTATCCGGCCCCCGCCGCACTTCATGAAGGGGCACCTCTTTCATTGGTAGTCAGTGAGTGGAGTACTGTATGTGGCGGCCCTCCAGTGGTCTGAGGGACAGTGAACTGGGCCCCTGTGTAAAAAGTTTGGGGACGCCTGGCTTAGATGCTGAAAGAAATCTTTGCTGTCCAGCAGAGTAAGGGGGCTCTCAGAACAAACAGGAGAGAGATGAAACACATGTGCCCACAGGGAGGATGGCATTTGTGGCAGTGACAGCATTTTGTCACAGAAGAGTGGGCCAGTGTGTGGGGGGAAGTGGTGTCTGGATCTGTGTCAAATATGCAACATCAGCCAGAGATGAAACTGAGAGACACAAAGCCTGGAGAATTCGTACCTCCATGTTAAGATGATGCTGTAGAAGAAAGCTACCTTTCTTTCCAAGTCTCAGATGGTGGTCACTGACCCTCTCTGCACATCATCTTTTCCCTATCACCCAGGTCCACCCCTTCTCCAGGTGGCTTTGCCACGTGACTCTCTGTATCCCCCTGGTGGCCATGCTACACTGGCTGCTGTAGACTCGGGACTTCCTGGGTCCGGGTGTAGAACCAGAACCTGCTGATCAGGTCCCTGACTCCTTGGTCTGTAGACTACTGGGCCCAGAGAAGGCATTCCCATGCCTGCCTCAACACCAGGTTTGAGGGGTGCAGATTACCCATGAGAATGTGCAGGCAGGTCCACCTGAGGCTGCCTGCACATATCTCTGGGTGGTGGGTGGTCATGGGGGTGATATCAGGGCTTGGCACAGGGGAATGGTGACACGTCAACCATCACCACTCAACAACGAATGAACAAATGCACTCTCACACCTGGTTCAGTGATTCAGATGGGCTAGGGATGGTTATCAGTTGCTTTCAGAGAGCAAAATGCAGCCAATCGACCAAGACCCCCTGTATATCCACACATTTATTCTATAAAGATTTCGTAACAGAGGTTCTAAGTCAACATGCTTGTGGATAATTAACATGGTTAAAACAGTGGTTTTATAAATGATTAAAAACTTTAGGTTCCAGGCCCAGAGTAAACACTATTAATGGGTAATTCCCCTTTGATCTCCCCCTGAGAGGGCATCCAGCACGAAGTTTACATGAGTAAGCAGTTAGCGTAGAGACAAAGGGATGTGGGGTAAACAGACGTAAACTGGGAAAGCCTTTTTATCATCCCTATCTCTTCCTTAACATGATGGACCAGCTGCCTTCGGCCTGTCCCAACAAAACCTTTCAGCCTTCCATAAGGTTTGAGACTCTAATCTATATCTTTCCTTAATATTTTGCCGTCGCCCCTGAGTGAATCTCAACAGAGTGGGGTCACAGAACTCAAGGACTGTCTGTTTTTGCTGCCCGCTTTGGGAACAGATGGCACCATTTACTGGTGGCATCTATTCCAAAGTAAGAGACAGAAGAAGATGCACCCAACAAATGTTTATTGCCACCCACTCTGGGCTGGGTCGCATTCCATGCTGGGAATTTGGCAGGAACAAGACACAGCCTTCTTGAAGTGAGTTGCTTGTCATGTTGGTTCGGCCGTGCAGTGTAAATGGGTTTGCAGACCCAGCAGACAGTCCCTGCCACCTTCAGCCCGAGAACTGTCTTCTATATTATCTGAAAAGACAGGTGCCTGTGATTCCCAGGTCCTTCTCAGTGGGGATTGACCGCTGGCTCAGGCCTGATCAGTGGGATGTGAGGTCAGTGGGTGAAGTTCTTAGGAAAGTTTTGCTCCTGTGAAGGAAAGAAATCCACTGGATGCATGAGGTCTTTTTCCTCCTGATGATGGGTGTGGTAGCTGGAGCTGGAGCAGCCACCCTGAGGTCTTACATCAGCAAGGATGAAAACGAGACCGACATCATACGGATGGTAGAACAGAAAGTGAGAAAGACACGGTGTCTTCGTGGAAGTGGCGGGTATTATTGCAGGGAGAAATACGCCCTTAGCTCTTTGTGCATCTGGTTTTCAAATGTGTGCTTTTGTGCTTAAAAAGTATTGCTGACTAATTAGGAAAATAACTGACACAAATCAATCAATTAATAAAATAATGATAGGCAAAGAACCTTACAGTTGTAAATGTTATGCAGAAAATTTAAAAGATTGGGGCAGAAAATGACAGGTAGGTCGTATTATAATAAGAGCCTAGGAGACCTTAATGGGGAGGTGTCTCTGGAACTGCAGTCAGGACTGAAAGAAGGAACAAGTCCCAGGAGCTGTGCAGGGAACGGCGGAGTCGGGCTGCTGTGGGAAGGGTCTGGTAGGTGTGAGGGTCTGGATGGGTCTGAAAGGATGGTGGCAGACCTGAAAGGGGTCCTGGATTCAAGCCAGTTTAGGCTCACTGTGCTATTTTAATAAGTGAGTAATTTGTGGGCAAGGGTCTTGAGTAGTCGTGTGCGGTGGGGTAAATTTCCAGGTAATTAATCGGGTTCTTTGGTGGCTGCTTAGCACATACAGGGGCCTCCAGGATGCTGCTGCTGGGCCAGAAACAGGGGAGACTCAGGTGGGTTCAGCCGAGCCCAGTGGCCCCTTCCTAGTTCACTTGGGACTGAAGACACTCAGGGGAGTGGTTCCTGGTCTCTCTCCTCCACCCAGAGCCCATGATACAGCCCTATGGGGTGCTACACTACTGTATTGTCTGTACCTCTGGTCCTGGGCCAGCTGCCTGGGGCCCCCTGTGGGTGACCAGCACTTCTTACCCTGAAATTCTACAGATTTAGGACCTTAGAGCACAGAATCTGCAAAATGCACTTGAGAGGGAAGAGAATGGGCTGACAATCCCAAGGTCACTTGTGATGGAGAGAAAAAAGGAAGACCAACATTCTGAGGCATGCGGCTTAAATGAATGGTTTAATGGCTGTTAGAAGACTCCTTTACTACACCAGTGAGGTGGCAAGGACATGTAAATGTGGGGCTATATCTTCCAGGAGGGGTATATTTTGCCATTCAGTGGCTAATATGTGGTGCTGTTCCTCCCACAGCCACAATTTGTGGTCCAGGAATCAGGGAGTGAGTTGAAGTGGCTCCTCCATCCATTAATGTTCTTAGTGACCTGCTAACAAAAATTTACGTCATCTCCCTTGAGCTTCTGCTCGGCAGGACTAGAGGTCTTAGGTGTTCTGCCAGACCCCAGTTCACTCCTGACTTCCTGAATGGAGGGCTGGAGGGAAGGACAGCCTGGGGCCAGATCCAGGTGAGCTGGGCTAGACCTGTTCATGGCTTTGTTCACAGTCTTCCTGGGGCTGGAAGAAAAGGAAGACAGAGTTTGAGAAGGGGTTTGTGTCTGTCTCACTTCCCATCTGCCTGGATCAATGTGGATTGAGTACTAACTGCTGTCACTCAGTTGACAGTAATAGCCTCATCTTCAGCCTGGGTCCCACTGATGGTCAGGGTGGCTGTGTTTGCGGATCTGAACTAGACCCCAGTAATCACTAAGAGACCCCGAGGGCTGCGAGTGATCTGTCTGTATCACCAGCACAATGATCTGGCCTGGCTTTAGCTGGTACCAATGAGCATAATTTTCCCCACTGTATTTCCACAACTGGCGATCCTGGCCATCTGACTCAGGGACAGTGACAGCGGTGACCACTGTCATCTCATAGGAGGCCATGGAACCTGCAAAAGAGGGGAGGAGAGAGGACTTGAAGATGAAGAACCTATTCCCAGAGTATCTCTCCCTGAGGCTGTGCCTGAGCGGAGCTCAGGGCTCTGGGCAGTCTCAGCTCAGTTGGAGCTGAGTCTAGGGGCAGGGCGCAGCGGCAGCACCTGTGCAGAGAGTGAGGAGGGGAGCAGAAGAGGTGTCTAGGCCCTGGTGAGATACCTAGAGCTCTGGCTCCAGAGCCCACAGCACAGCTGCGCTTTACAGGTCTGTTGTATCCTCTCTCAGGCCCTTTGGGGCAGTGAGTGTTTGCTGTTTATGCAAATATACATCCTCTGGGATTCCTTATTGAGGGATGTCACTCAAAGCAGCTGTGGCGCAGCACAGGAACGAAGGAGGAAGGGGTGGGTCCCCCAGCTTCCTCCATCTGCTTCTCTGGTCAGAAAATCATCTTGAACTTCCAAGGCCTCTGGTCACAGTCACCATCCCAGGGTATGGCCACATTGCCACTGTCCCAAACTTCTCTGGCCTGTGGTCTGTCCTGGACAGACCAAAATTACCAAAAATATGACTGACAGAGTGGCATCACTACCAACCTTATCAAAGTATGGTTATAGGCAATAGTATAGGCAATCAATGCCAAAAGCATAGATGACTCAAATGAAGTGGACAGATGCCTGGACAGACAGAAATTCTCAAAACTCACTCCTTAGTAGGAAATCTGAACAGATCTATGACACATAAAGATTCTGAGTTAACAGTTAAATCCTCCTGCTAAAAAAGCTCACCCAGTTCCAAGTGGCTTCACTGGCAAACACTATCAAATTTTTATGGAAGTAAAGATACCAATCCCACTTGAGCTCCCTCAGAAGATACACGAGGAGGGAACATTTTCCTACTTCTCTTTGAGGCCTGCTTTACTCTGATACCAAAGCCAGACAACCACATGACAGAAAAACTACAGACCTATGTCCACCGTGAACGTGGACATCCTCAGGCAGGAAGTGTCACTATGCATGTGAGGCCATGTGGCTTCCATTCTCTCATTCTCTTTTTTCTTTCTTCTCGAGGGTCTCCCTTATTCACTTTGATTTCACATTTGAGAGCCTCACTTTTCTTCAGTTCTGGCACCAGGACCTAGGTCTTAGAGGCTGTAGAGAAAGGAGAGTTGGGAAATGTGACACATATATGTCTTAACTGGTTCAGAGTTTGCTGTGAATTCGTCGTCCGGCTTTGTGGAGCACACTGTGGGTAGGGGTGTGCGTGTCTTTAGGGGGAGGATTGTCTTTGATGTTTACGTGGATTTTTGTGATTTTAAAATTTAAAGTGGGTGTTTTTCTAGGCAGCATGTGTATAGTTGAGTCTTGCCGTTAATTTCAATCTGAGAACATCTGACTTATGGTTGTTGTATTTAGACCATTTACAGTTAATGTGATCAGTAATATCATTCTATTTAAATATACCTTCTTGCTCTCTGTTTTCTATTTGTGCCATATGTTCATTGTCGTCCTTTCTCTGTCTTGGTGTTTGACTGTTTTTTAAAAAAGTTTTCTTTTCTGTCTCCTTGTTGGCTTAAGTGATGGTAAAATTTAAGTGTCAGATTGACTAGGATGTGGTGTTGGGTTGATTTTGTCCAATACCAGCATAGAGCTTGCTGTGGAGATATTGTTCAGATGTGACTCATATTTAACTTGGTAGACCTTGTGTAGCAGATTACTCATCACAATGTGATTGGCCTCGTTAATGAGTAGATCGTGTTTGGAGCAAACTGAGGATTCCTGAAGTCCTGCCTTGCTGAATACAGGCTCAGACCACAACATCCACTCTTACCTGAATTTCCAGCCTCCAGCCTGTCCATGTGATTTCATCCGTGTCATACATGACAATCCTATGAGCCAATTTCTTAATATAAGTTTCTCTCTCCATATAGACATACATGCATAAGCATAAAAACATATGAACATTATACACACACATATCCTTTTGATTTTGTTTCTATGGAGAATCCTAATATAGCTTATTAGTTATAATTCTTTTTTGTTCAAAGAGTTTTGTTTTAATGGCTTTTTTAGTGTTTATATTATATACAGAACTTATGAAAATCTACCTGCAAGTGTTACACATTTCTATATAGTATATGACCTTGATGACATATTCTTCACCCACCTCAGATTTTGTGATCCCTTTGTCATATAATTTACTTTTATTTTCATTATAAATCACAATGTATTTTATTAATTCATTTTTGAAGAGTGAATTGTATTTTATAGACATTAACACAAGACAGAGGTTTCCATAAGTATCCATGTAGTTATCATATATGATGTGTTTTTTAATTTTAATTTTTCTATAGAGTCAGTCTTGTTTGTTTGTTTGTTTGTTTGTTTGTTTGTTTGTTTGAGACAGAGTTTCGCTCTTGTTACCCAGGCTGGAGTGCAATGGCGTGATCTCAGCTCGCCGCAACCTCCGCCTCCTGGGTTCAAGCAATTCTCCTGCCTCAGCCTCCCGAGCTGGGATTGCAGGCAGGCACCACCATGCCCAGCTAATTTTTGTATTTTTAGTAGAGACGGGGTTTCACCATGTTGACCAGGATGGTCTCGATCTCTTGACCTCGTGATCCACCCGCCTCGGTCTCCCAAAGTGCTGGGATTACAGGCTTGAGCCACTGCATCCGGCCTAGAGTCAGAGTCTTAATATGTCACCCAGGCTGGGGTGCAGCAGTGCATTCATAGCTCAAACTCCTGACCTCAAGTGATTCTCCTATCTCAGTCTCCCAAAGTGCTGAAATTACAGGCATGAGCCACTGGGCCTGACCTGATCTTTTTACTGATTTGTGGAAATTCACATTTCAGCGTGATCACTTTCCCTCTGTCTGGAGAAATCCTTTACCATTCTAATAGCAAGAGTCTGATGGTGACCAGTTCCATAGGTTTTTAAATGTCAGAAAAATGTTTTTTGTCCAACAATTTTGAAAGTTATTGCGCGAAGGGGGCCCTGAGGAAAACTGAATCTTAAAGTGGGCAAAATTTGGTTAAATATTTCACTAAGGAAGATACACAGATAATAAGCACCTGGAAAGTTGCTCAGCATGATGCCGCTAAGAAAGAAAATACAAGTTAAAAACACGACGAGAATCACTACAGATCTATTAGAATGACTTTAAATAGAAACTGACAATAATTTCAAGTGCTAATGAGGATTCACACAACTACAGTTCTCATACATTATGGAGACGTGTCAAGATTCACGTTCCTCCTCAGTCAGATTCCCATGATGGGACGCAGGGTGCAGTGGCATTCAGCAAATGTGGTCATCCCAACCTGACGCCTCTCTCAGGGTCCTTTTCCTGCCTGGGCTGTTCTGGCCTCTCCCCACAGCCTGGTGTAGAGGAAACAGAATGATGAGTTTTCCTCGATCATGGCCTGCATCTGCCTCTGCTTAGAGTTGTCCTGAGGGAGGATATGTGGGGTGATGAGATTTGCAAGGGGCAGAGTCATCATTCTCAGGGCTCTAGAGAGGGGCATGGGGCTTCTCACTCTGAGTCCATGAGGAGAAGGAGGAGATGGGAAGTTTTGGCCTCACTTCCCCTTTGTCTGTGTCACTGTGGCTTACCCGTACTGGCCGTCAATGGTGTGGCCCTCTCCACAGTAATACTCGGCCTCATCCTCAGACCGGAGGTTGGAGATGGTGAGGTAGCGGTCAGCTCCAGAGCTGGAACCCGAGAAGCGATCGGGGATCCCGTCCCCCTTGCTGTGGCTGCCATCACTGTTAACCTTCATTATATACTGGGGGGACCTCCCTGGTCTCTGTTGATACCAGTAAATAAAGTAGTTGCTGTGCTCACTGCTCAGGGTGCAGGTGAGCTTGACCGAGGCTCCCAGTGAGGCAGATGCCGACGGGGGCTGAGTCAGCACAGGCAGAGCACAGAGACCTGGAAACATAGAATTTCATGAACGATGCTGAATGCACAGGAGAACTGGAAAAGGTGCTCATGAGGAGTGGTGCTCATGGGAAAATAGCTGTGAAAGGGTTTCCCTGGATTCCCTGGGATGTTCTGACCTGTGGAGAAAATGAAAGGCAGGAGGCAGAAAGAGACCCAGGCCATGGTTGGAGAGACTTCCAGCAGTTCTGTGTGAGGCTGCCCAGTGGAACCTGGACACAAGGGCCTCCTGTCTTATCCTGTTCTTGAAGCTCAAGAAGGGAGGAGCTATGAATGCAAATCTGCTTTCCACTTCCCAGCATGTCTATCTGAGATACTGTCTGAGCCCTGAGTCTGAGGACTTCACGTTGGCAGTTTCTCAAGGTCAGAAGGGCCAGGTGGGTGTCATGAGTGGAGCATGAATTTTACCCGATAGAAGGGGCCTCAAAGGACGCATCAGTCATGCCCTTTGCACTTGACCCCTACTGGGGAAGTCATTTGGGTCCTCAAAACAAGGCACACAGTGCCCTCTAGTGCACACAAGAGGAATGTCGTCCTCATGTGTCACTAGATAAAGCAGAATGACTCCTTTGAGACATTAATATGTGGCAGGCCCTTTGGAGAGTGTTTTACAGGCACCACCTCAACCACACATTCACAGTAGCCCCACAGCAAGCATACACTTAAGACACAGCCTCTCCTTCAGTTTCTTCATGGGAGAATCAACATCAGGAGGTTACATGATTTATCAAATTTTCCCAGAGTAGCGATTGGAGTCAGGATTTCATCCATCCTCAGAGCCTGACCTTCCAGCTCCTCCCTGCCCCGCCTCCTACCCTATGCCCCATCTTCTTCTCCTCCATCCTCCAGGACCCTGGACCCACCTGTCACGGCTCTACATTTTTTAATCAGATGCAATGTCCTTTGAGTCCTTTGGACAAAGGTGTAGATGCTCTGTCTGCTCCCTTTATGGCAAGTGACAAAGGAGCATGTGTTAGCAGTGACCTCAGGGACAGCCAGATGTCTGGTCATGCTCCTCCTCAAGCCAGGCTCCTCTCCAGACAAGTTAGGATCGGAATACCATTTCTAACAAGGTGGAGGCCACTAAATTTGGACAACTGTCACATTAGATACTGAAACATTTTAACCTTAATGATGTAAGTGGCAGAATAGATCCTTCCTGATATCTTAGATACATGTATTGCTTTTCCAACCTAGAACTGCTGAGAATGTGATGAAATGAATTCGTGAACAAAACACTGGCCCATTAGAAATGGAAATAATGTGTGAAGCCCCAAGGTGTCCATGGGTGCAGACAAGTGTCCAAACATTGCACCTTGGAGTTTGGTGTAAAGAGATAATGACGTAAGATGAGGCCACATGACACCAATATGCCTGCTCCTGTACTTGGCTGGGCGTATCACTGCAGCTCCCCCATGCACTTCCCAACCAGTGCTTCCACTCCTCCTGTCACATGACACCTCAAAGTCTCCGCATTGGTCCCTGATGACCACTCAGGCAGGTCAGTTCTGACACCCTTGCTTGCGGGTCCTGATACAGCATTGGATGTAATTTGCTAAGACCACTCTGGGAAAATGCACCATCATAAAAATGATCAATGCTTGTGAGTCAGGCAAAAATAGCCCTTTGTGAAGATAGCAACACATTCAGCTTCAATACTATATTCCTCATGATGAGCCCCCTTTCATCCAGATCTCTGTATAAATAATAACTTCCTACCTTTAGTTGGTTTTATGGTAAGGATCTTTCCACTGAAAGGGATCCTTGGAGCACAGTTCACAGGGACCATTGCCATTCATTCCACTGACCAGTAGAAAAACATGACTTTAATGGCTCAGATTTATCTTCAAGCTGGAAGTTATAGTCAATGTCTTTGAGAAGAGAAGAAGTGTGAAACACATTGTAAAAATCCCCTTGTTTCTGAGAGCCCCCGTGTTTCTACTGTGGTTGGAAAACAGGACATCCATTCTTCTTTAGGGAGGCCCTCTGGGACTCTCCATTGCCCCAAGATGGTTCTAAGTATGTACCACAGAGGCTGTGATCCAAATGGACCATCATTCATCTGGATCTGCTCTGTCCACTGTAGCGGCCATGAGTCCCAGGGAGCTGCCGAGTTTTTGAAATGTGGGTAGTTCAAGTTAAGATGTGATGTGGGTGTAAAAAGCACCAGATTTCAAAAAGTTTGTATGAAAATAACATAAAATATCTCAGTATTTTTATGTTGATTACATATTGAAATAATATTTGGATAATGTCACTTAAAACATAATATGAAAGTTTATTCCACCTGTTTTTTTACTTTTTATAATGTGGCTACTGAAAATTTTTTAAATCATTGAAATTATAGTTCTAGAAAAACCCTCAACACCAGAGTATTCCTACTGCACTGCAGATCACTGCAAATATGAGTTACTTGATTTTGAAAAGTACAGAGAACTTTCTGGACTCTTAAGGAGATGTCAATGCTTTCCCTTAAAGCACAGCAACAGGCCACAGCGTGGTGTTAAGGAACAGGATCTCTAGGGCTGGAAGATCTCAGGTTCTGCTCCCGGGTCAGCCACCTTCTAGTTCTGACATCAGGCAAGCTGCTCTTCCTTTCTTTGCCTCGGCTTTTCCATGTCTCAAAATCTATATCATAGATTCTCCAACTGGAAGTGGAGAGAGAATGACGATATTTGGCTCATGGAGTGGTTGATGTTGAGCGATTTAGTAAATATGAATTGTTTTGAAGAGTGCTTGGTATGTATGAAACACACATGAATGAGTAATCAAACACATTATTCCTCCTCCTACTATTTCTACCCCAATCATTGTCCTTATTCTTATGACAGTACGAAGGTAGTAAAGATAGAAGAAGGAGATAATTTAGGAAAACAGGAAAGTTTTGAGTTTGGGACACTTGACACTGACAAGCCATTCTTGCACCATTGAATGCACAGGGACACGTATGTACACACATACACAGGCATGCACAATCAGCACAGCTCACACCGGGCACAAACTGCACAACCTCCCAGCCCACTGTCCTGTTTAGTGGCCTTTCTGTTCCAGGGACCTGGACTGGTTCTCAGAGACATCACCAGGATGTGTCCCAGTAGGACTAGCAGCAAAATCCCTTTGTGTGTCCAGGTGCTCTGATGCATGTTACTCCCCCAGTTACATTACTCTAGAGCTGGCCTTGCTTGTGACTTTCTGGTTCTGTGAGGAGGCCACCAGTTTTGCAGAAACTGTCAAGATGATCTGCACAATGTTGGCAATCAGCTTGTGATCTGTGACCGTTCACAGTAGGTAGCATAGAGGCCTGAATGGGGACTGCTGGTCAATAGGGCAGTGCTGGTGTCACTGAGGAGAAGAGACCCCAGGGGCAGACTTCACATTGAAGCAGTTTCTGAGACATGGGAAAAGCAGGGTTGCTCTCAGCTCCTAGAACTGGATTTTAAGTCACCAAAGTCTTTCTTATCACTAACCTTTTCAAACTCTGAACTGCAGTTTCTCCATCTGAGGTCCGATTTCCACGAACGACATCAGCAAGCATTGCTGCCAGCTCATGAGCAGCTAAGGTGTGTCAGGTTTGTGTAGAACACTCTATAAATGTGATCATTAAACTGCAGCACTTTTAGGAAAGAAGCTGCTTTCTGTTTCCCATTGATTTCTGCACACACCGGCTCCTCTTCACCTTCTGTCAGGAGAGGAAGCGGCTCAAGGTCTTCCCTGGATGCAGATGCTCACTGTCGAACTTTGCAGATGTCAGAAGCATGGCCCAAATAAACCTTTTCTTCTTCACAAATTACCCAGATTCAGATATTCCGTTTTAGCAAAAGGGACTGAGGCATGTTAGTGGAGGAGAACTAGGTCACTTATGCTTCTCAGAAGGTGCGTTTTGTAGGTGAGTTTCAGCTGTGCTGAGTGAGGAGGGTGCACAGGAACTAAACCACCTGAAGTGTGTTCCTTGAAGGACCAGCATCAGTCAACTTACTGGAAGGCTATTAGCCATGGAGAATCTGGGGCCACACTAAAACCTGCAGAGGCTGCGTTTGCAGTGTAACCAGACCCTATGCGGTTTCTGTGTACCCATTGACATTTCCGATGCTCTGGTCTCAGCCACAATGGAAAATCTCACTTCCTCTGCTTTTGACAACATGGTCTTGTCTCCCTGATGTGCTCCCTAGGCCACCTGGGCTTGCTGGTTAACAACCCTGTCCTCATTTAACTGAGCTTGATTCAGGTGCTACACCCTGTTACACAAGAAATGTTTTAGGAACAGACGTTTTTACAGTCCACATGTGTGATATGTCAGGAGGAGGCAGTTTCTCAGTGTGTTGTCCAAAGAGAAACAGATGGCTCATGTCATTTGCCTTGTTTCCATTCAGTTCCAGTTAGCCTGGACTTTGTTGATTTCTCAGACATATTATTACCATCTTCCATGTTCAAGCATCTTTGAGATTTTCTTTTGAAGTGAAGCTTTTTCTGTGTGTGACTCACCTCCTCGTCCAATACCTGCCTAAATCCTACTTATCTTTCAGATGCCTGTGCTTATTACTTGCCAAGGAAGCGGGCTCTGACGCAAAATGACGACTTTTAGCATTTATTGCTAAGTATCGTCATGATTGGATATGAGATATTAGTTTGCGTGAAGTGACACCCCATCCAATGGCACCATGAATCGTACCTTTTATGAGGCTTTAACAAGAATGGGAAAACAACAGGAAATAATGTCTGCTTACATGAAAACATTCGACGTGACTAGTGAAATCATCATGTGGTTTTTATCTTTTATTTTATTAATATGGGGCATTGCAATAATGAATTTCCATAAGTGAAGAATCCCTTGAATTTTGGGGATGAATACTAGTTAGCCATGGAGTTTAATCCCCTTAATATTTTGCTAGTATTTTGTTGCAGTGTGGTTGTTTTGCAGCTAGGTTCATAGAGGCTACGGGGCTACAGTTGACTTTTCATGTTTCTCTTTTGTTTTTATTGTCAGCACACTCTGGTCTCATAGAATGAGCTGCTCGTGTTCCCCTTTCTTGTATTTTTGGAAGAGTTTATGAATAATTATTATTAATTCCTTGAACAGTTCATAAAATTCATCAATGAAACCCTCCATGCCTGGGCTTTCTTTGTGAGAGGGTTCAATTACTAATTTAAACTCTTATTATAGTACTAATCAGGCTTTCCCTACCTCCTTGAACCAGCTTAGTTGTTTTTGTTTTTATGTTTTTAGAAATTTTTCCTTTTCATCTAACTTTTGGCATGTGGTTTTTCACAGTGTTCTCACATAACATTTTATTTTTCAGTATCAGTGTTCAGAGGATATCATTTGTTTGTTTATTCCTTCCATATCTCATGCTGAAACGTGACCTCCACTGTAGGTAATTTCTAGAAATAAAAATTTCATTTCACGCAGCAATCCCATTACTAGGGATATACCCAAAGGATTATAAATTGTTCTGTTATAAGGACACATGCACATGTATGTTCATCACGGCACTGCTTACAATAGCAAAGACTTAGAGCCAACCCAAATGCCCATCAATGCTAGACTAGACAAACAAAATGTGGCACATATGCACCATGGAATACTACGCTGCCATAAAAAATGATGAGTTCATGTCCTTTGTAGGGACATGGATGAATCTGGAAACCATCATTCTCAGCAAACTGACACAAGAACAGAAAATCAAACATCGAATGTTCTAACTCACAGGCAGGTGTTGAACAATGAGAACACGTGGACACAGGGAGGGGAGCATTACACACTGGGGTCTGTTGGGAGGGTTAGGGGAGAGACAGCAGGGGTGAGGAGAGTGGGGAGGGATAACATGGGGAGAAATGCCAGGTATAGGCGATGGGGGGATGGAGGCAGCAAACCACCTTGCCATGTATGTACCTATGCAACAATCACACATGATCTGCACATGTAACCCAGAACCTAGAGTTCAATTTTTAAAAAAAGTAAACTTCCACTTTATTTGCTAAGATTGAAAGAGATGAGTGAGTCAGCATCAGCAATGTTTGTGAGTTAGATGTGGGAGAGGTCTCAACTGTGCATTCTTGTAATAATTTAAAGTAATGATTCACATGCCCAAAAAATTATATTTACTAATCAGTATCCATTGAGTATCTCTGGTAGTGTTTGGAAGAGCCATAATTAACACAGAAAATAAACTAAAAGTATCAAATGTTGAATTTTTTTTTCAGAATGGAATATGTCTGTCTTAATAAGATAGACAAAAATGGTACAGTCCAAAGAAAATCACTGTGTTGTATGTATATTAAACTATTAAGCTCTGAGATTCATTCATTTTTTGAAGGGTTTTTTGTGTCTTTATCTCCTTCAGTTCTGCTCTGATCTTAGTCATTTCTTGTCTTCTAGCCTTTGAATTTGTTTGCTCTTGCTTTTCTGGTTCTTTTAATTGTGAAGTTAGAGTGTCAATTTTAGATCTTTCCTGCTTTCTCTTTCGGACATTTAGTGCTATAAATTTCCCTCTACATTCTGCTTTAAATGCGTCCCAGAGATTCTGGTACATTGGGTCTTTGTTTCCATTGGTTTCAAAGAACATCTTTATTTCTGCCTTCATTTCATTATTTACCTAGTAGTCATTCAGGAGCAGGATGTTCGGTTTCCATGTAGTAGTGCGGTTTTGAATGAGTTTCTTAATCCTGAGTTGTAATTTGATTGCATTGTGGGCTGTGAGACTAGCTGTTATGACTTCCATTCTTTTGCATTTGCTGAGGAGTGTTTTACTTCCAATTATGTGGTCAATGTTAGAATAAGTGTGATAAGGTGCTGAGAACAATGTGTATTCTGTTGATTTGGGGTGGAGAGTTCTGTTGATGTCTATTAGGTCTTCTTGGCCCATGAATACAATTTGGCTTTGTGAAATAAATTTTAGCGTGTATATTTCAGGTATACAACATGATGTTATAGGATACACACATAGTAAAACAATTACTTTGTTTTTAATACAATCTATTTAATTGAAGTTTAAGAAGCATAAGCTATATATGCTAATAGCTATATTTAACATACAAATATAAGAATAAATATTGACCCCAGCTCTTGTCTATTTCCTACATTAATTATCGCTATTAGTAGATTAATAGCGGGTTGAGTTGCAAAAGCATTGACACCTATGGAAACTAGAAATTCTTGAAATAAATGAAGAAAGAGGGTGGACTCAGGTTAACCCTTCCCTGTGTAACCATTTTGGAAACTCCCACTCTATGGGGGGAGGTGGAGCTTCCTACAACATGTCACTCCACAGTCCCTATTACCTGAAGGGGCTTGTGGGGGTTTGCCAGGACAGGGGCTCAGTGATGTGAGGGGAGGGTTTATTCTGAGAGAACACTGAGCTTGTCACTCAAAATCTCCCCAGCCTGAGGTACTGGGGCAAAGTGAAAGGGCAGTAAAAAACCAACAAATAAATAAGCAAAAACCTCAGATTCCTCTTTCTTCTTAATCCTGCAGACACATCTTCAGATTTTCTGGCAGTGCTCACTGCTTCAGGACAGAGTTGCAGAGAATAACCCAGCCAGGAGGGCCATCTTCACTAGAGTGTGGTGGACACAAAGTTGAGTAAGATGTGGTTTTTGGAAACTCCCCTGATAACGTCTGTACAGATTGGTCTGCACAGAGTGGGAGATTCGGATGCATTTAGGATGAGGATGTTCCTGAAAACAGCAGGGACTGCCAATCAGGCAGCTCATTGTCACTGTCCCAGCATTTAAAGAGCTAGGAAGAGTAGCACTTTCAGAGAGCACAGCACACAAGCAAAAGGAAGCTGTCTCTGTCCTGGTTGAGAAGCCACAGAGCAAGTTCAGTTTTGGATTTCATGAGGGGAAAGGAGAGGGGCTGAGAGAGGGGAACTCTCAAGGCAGCGATGCAAGAAGCCCTTGCACAGGGCGAGGAAGCATCTTCAGAGCAAGGAGCGAGCCTCAGAGCCCAGGGCAGGTTTTGGTCTCAGTTCCCCATGAACCTGGGCCACTGTGGAAATTGTCGCTGCCTGCATATGAGCTGCAGTAATAATCAGCCTCGTCCTCAGCCTGGAGCCCAGAGATGGTCAGGGAGGCCGTGTTGCCAGACTTGGAGCCAGAGAAGCGATTAGAGACCCCTGAGGGCCGTTTGCTGACATCATAAATCATGGGTTTGGGGGCTTTGCCTGGGTGCTGCTGGTACCAGGAGACATAGTTATAACCCCCAACATCACTGCTGGTTCCAGTGCAGGAGATGGTGACCGACTGTCCAGGAGATCCGGACACTGAGGGAGGCTGAGTCAGGGCAGACTGAGCCCAGGACCCTGGAAAGAGGAAGAAACACACTCTGGTGAGTCAGTGCTGGGCGCAGGTGAGCCTGAAGAGCAACAGACCAAGGATCAGCCCAGAGGTCCCTGAGTCCCCTTCCCTGGAGGTATCACCTGTGCCGTGACTGAGGAGGGTGAGGAGGAGCAGAGTCCGGGCCATGGTGAAGACTTCCTGAGAGCGCTGCCTCCTGAGACCCCAGAACTGGGCCTGACCACAGCCTGTCTCATCTCTTTTGCCTCAGAGCGGGGCGGGGCCACCATGCAAATCTGCGTCCTGAGCTCCCCTCCTCACCCCACCTTTCCTGGGCCTGGGCTCAGAGGCTTCTCCTTCCCTGAACATCAAGACTCAGCTGAGGGGATTAAAACTCCCAGACATGGATTTCCTGAGACTGAGCCTCTGACAGTGCCTGGGAAATGGGGCCGGGCTTGGGGGTCCCTCTCCTTGGCCTGGGTTTCATGGTGATCCCAGCTGCGGAGTCCCAGAACTTCCCTTCCCTTCTGTGTGGGTTCAGTGTGAGGACAGGGCCCAGAGCGTCTGGGAGAGACCCCAGCGCTCCCCTTCCCAGGGACCACGGGCCCCTCAGGGCCTCCTCACTTCCCCTCAGCCCTTCTAGGGCTCTTCGTTTCAGCTGGGCCCTCACACCTTGCTCTGCCCTCTGTGTCTGCAGTGGCCTGAAGCTGCGGCTTGAATAAACATGGGGTTCATTTATTAGCCCTTCTAGAAATACATTTATGTGGGCATGACAGATTTAAGACCCCAGACTACCTCTGTCTCTTTAGGGGGACTCAGGAGGAAAGAACTCCTGGGACCCCACACCCAGGGTGAAGCCCAGCAGGGACCTCCCAGGTGCAGGTCCGCGGCGTCCCCTGGTGGCCACAGAGGGAGGAGCCTGAGGCCCAAGAGCCTTCCCTGAGTCACAGCTGACAGCTCCTGCCCTGCCCCTCCTGCGTGCGGTTCCCTTCCCAGCTCAATCCCAGGCCCCTGGGCCCTTCTCATCCCTTCCACACTCCCTCCCTCAGAGTGTCCCACACCAGGGCTGCAGAGAAAGCATGTGGTGTGGGGAGGTGATTTGAGACTATTGTTTAGGGGTTTTTATTTGAGACTCTTGTTTCAGCTGTGTCCTTTATATATCTCTGTGCTCTTTTGTTTTAGACATTAGTTGAGATAATATTGTGTACAATTTGAGATAACACTAAAATTACAATAGGTCAATGACTTCAGAAATTTATGAAGTTGATTGTGGAGCCGGTAGCCTGGATCCTTTTTTCTCGGGATTCTGTGGAGAGGCCCGCTGGGAATTACTGCAGGAGTCCAGGCACTTCCAGCAGGAAGCAATCTTTGATTTTTAAGAGGAGATACCTTGTCCTCTGTTCCATGTTGTCTTAGCACCAGGAGCAAAGCAAGGCCCCACCATTGCTCCAGAAGTCTCCAATCTCATTTAAACTGCATGGATGTGCCCCACACAGAGATGAGTGATCCTGGCTGAGGAATTCTGGCTCAAAGCATGTGACAACCAAATGTGAGGATGGGAATATTGAGGAAATGGCCTAGCAACAAATTCAACAGCTGCAGTAGATGTTTCTGGGCAGCTGGGGAAGTGATACCTTGGACCAGACAAAAGATCATTGTTAATTGCACACACACACACACACACACACACACACACACAGAGGGGGGCAGAGGGGGGCGGGAGAGAGAGAGAGAGAGAGAGAGAGAGAGAAGGAGACAGAGAAATACAACACAAGGTTTTATTGCTACGCATGGGGAGAGGGGAAATCTTCCTTCATACAATATTCCTTCAAATCTGCTAGTGGCGTATTTCTTTTTCTTTTCAGCCTGCTCAACAGATTTCGTCCCTGTCAGTCACCGCCATTGTATGAACCAGTTTCTTAAGATAAGTTTCTGTCTTTCTGTCTCTCTCACCATAACTATACAGTACACATATATATATTCATATCCATATGTATCCTATTAATTTTTTGGTGGACAATTCTAATATAGCTTACTAGCCATAATTCTTTTTGTTAAGAGGATTTTATTTTAATGGTTGCTTTAGGGTATATAGTAAATAGGTAACTTACCAAAATTCACCTTCAGGTGCTATACGATATTCACATATAAGACCATTATTACATGTTCTTCACCCACCTTTTCTTTTCTTCTTTGCCATGTAATTTGCTTTTATTTTGATTATAAATCACAATATATTCTTATTAATTTTTCCTTGAACAGTTAGTTCTCTTGATAGACATTACATAATACAGAGGTTTCTAACAGATACAGGTAGTCATTGTGTCTGATTTTTCATTTCTTTGTGTCAAACCACATCTCAATATGGGATCGTTTTCTTTCTGTCTAGGAGTTTCATTTATCATATCTAATATCAAGAGTCTATTGGTGATCAATTCTGCAGGTTTTCACGTCTGAAAAGGCTTATTTTGCCTCTGGTTTTGAAAGATGTTTCTGGTGGATAAAGGGAAAATGTGGCACATATACACCAGGGAATACTATGCAGCCATAAAAAACGATGAGTTCGTGTCCTTTGTAGGGACATAGATGAACCTGGAAACCATCATTCTCAGACACAAGAACAGAAAATCAGGCACCACATGTTCTCACTCATAGGCGGGTGTTGAACAATAAGAACAGATGGACACAGGGAGGGGAGCATCACACACTGGGGTCTGTTGGGGGGAAACAGGGGAAGGACGGCGGGAGCTGGGGAGTTGGGGAGGGATAACATGGGGAGAAATGCCAGATATAGGTGATGAGGAGGAAGGCAGCAAACCACACTGCCATGTATGCACCTATGCAACAATCCTGCATGTTCTTCACATGTACCCCCAAACTTAAAACGCAATAAAATATATATTTTTAAAAAATAAAAATAAAATGCACTTATTTTATAAGACAAAAAATCAGTCAATCAATCAATAATTTATCAGTTCCAGGTCTCTAAAGGACATTTTCAAATGTAGACATGGAAATGGTCAGAGACTTTTTAAGAGGCATCTCCCACGTCCACATCCTGTTGTAATTGTTTCTTCCAGCTGCTTTCCTTTGCCTGCAAGAGGGGCTTGGATAAGATGGATGTTTTCTTAACTTCTATGATATCCTCAACTTGCCGTAGCTCTTTATTTTTCTTCAATCTGTTCATTATAAATTTAGCTTGGTGTTTCTATTCAAGCTCTTCAACTCTCTTCATGGCATCAATATTTTATTCCATAGCTTTCACTGGCATTTGGTGGGTTCATTTCTATGTTTTTCAAATTCAAATGAATTATCCACTGGAAGCTCTTTACCAGCTGCGTCTGGACTACTTTGGTCCACCTGAACTTGCAAGGATTGTGCTTTTTTTTTTTTTTTAAGTTTTTATGGCATTTAGATTGACCAAATCTGAACACTTTGTAATTGTTGCGGATGAACATCATGCCGTGGTCAGGGTAGATCCTCAACAGAAATAATACCTCTTGATATGCATGTTAAACCCACGTAGGTCCCCACTGGCCCAGACTTATTTTTGGAGACAGAGAATAGCAACCTGCTGTTCATGTCTCTTTCTGCCATGTGTGTTGCTGGCGAGAAAAAATGTTCCTAATTGATCCTGGAAATATTTATCACAAGGAAATTGGCTAAAAATCATCGTCTTAGAGAAAGAAGCATGAAGTTTTAGCTACCCTGCAGATAATTAATGACAAATGTAGACAGAAAGCGTCAGGGAGGCTGCTGTGTACTCAGAGGGGGGCACCACCCTGAAGAGGTGTTTCTGGAGCTGCTGTCAGGGGGGAATGAAGAAACAGTGATGAGAAGTGTTAGGAAGAAGAGTTCTGTCATCTACCTGCAGGGAGCGGGGAAGGTTTGGAGGATCTGAATGAGCAGTGACAGATACCAGGGCATCTAGGAGCTGAAGCAGTTCCAGTCCCCTGTGATACCTTCAGCAGAATAGGGAATTTGGGGGTAGGAATGCAATGTACTAAGGTGTGGTGAGGGGGGTTCCCAGGTGATGAATGGGGTGATCTTGCAGCTGCTTAGCACAGCTTGTGGCCTCCAGGATGCAGCTGCTGGAGCAAGGACAGGAGAGATGCAGCAAAGAACAGCTACCGGCTCAAGTCACTCAGGATGGGGTCACTAATCCCGTTCTCCCCCTCCCTCTTATTCCACCAGCAGGCAAGTGAGGACACCCAGAGCGGAAATGGAGACCCCTGTTGAAGATTTCGCATGATGACCAATATCTGATTTCCACAATGTCTCAAGGACTACCTGATCTGGTTGGAACCCAGAGATGGGGAGAGCACTGGACAGAGAAGGGAAGGGGCAGAGAGGGTGAGTGACGTTCCCAAGGCCACCGGGTAAGGAGGAGAGCCGAGCAGCACGAGGGGGCCTAGCACAGACATAAGGACCCTTTCTGAGTGCACAGGAACAAGCAGGCTGGGTGGGGAGTGGTGGGGACAACCCTGCATCACATTTTGGGGCTCAGAAGGACACGGCTCTTCCTTCTCGGATCTGTAAGCTGACTGTGGGGGACGCTGCTGCACCGAGACATGGGTGAGCCAGGCAGCTGGGAGTGGCTACAAACTTCCCGCACCCTTCGGTGCTCATAGAAACCCACGGATAAAATGCTCCGCGGTAGAAACAACCAGAGAAGGCTTTTAAAAATATCTTTTTTACCTGTAAGAGCCCTTGAAATACTGCCTGAGTCCTCTGTATAAAAAATAGTCTCTGGACTGCTCATGGTCCTTCAGTGCCGTCACGAAGTTGTAGATATAAGAACTCAATCATGAGGGCCAACTTTTAAGAATCACACATTTTTTAAATTGTATGAAATCCATATGAGATAAAATCTACCATTGTAAAGTATACATCTAAGTGGCATTCAGTACCTTCACTTTGTTGTGCAACCGCCAGCTCTTCATCTAGTTCTACATTCTCACCACCCCCCAAAAATTGTGTGCCATAAAAAAAAATTCCTCTTTAGTTCTCACCCTTTTCAGCTCCAGGTAGCCATTGATCTTTCTTTCTGTGTGAATTTTCCTATTCTAGATAATCACATAAATAACATCATATAACATAAGCCCTTTTGTGTAGTAAATATTTTACGTTTTGCAGACCGTAGGATCTCTGTCACCACAATGGAGCCTTGAATTGTCACGTGAAAAGTCCACAGGACATTCACAAAGGCACGTGCAGGACTGTGGTGCAATTCAGGAAGCAAGACAGACGCCGGCCACAGTGCGTCTGCAGCCTCCTCAATCAGCAACCACTGTGAGGAACTGTGTCCCTCATTGGTGACATATCCGAATCCGGGACCAGGGGCTGAAGTAGTGGCTCACATGGAGAATTTATTATTATTTTTTTCTAATTCTGGATCCTGTGGTTTGGAAGTTCAGGTTCCCAAAGGGTGACGCCCAGGGATGCAGCTAGAGCCCCTGGACCTTTAATGGGTGGCTGCACCTGGTCACTCTGGGCTTCTGCTTCCACCGCTGCCGTGTGGGGGCTGTGGGTGGTCAGCTGACACTTGCAGCTGTGGTCCTGAATTGAGGATCCACAGCAGACTGTGTTGTCAGGGAGATCTGCTGTCAGCAGGGAAGAAAACCTCAGGAGCCTGGGGATGAAGTGCCCGTGAGTCTCAGAAGAAGTGGAGCTGATTTGGCAATGGACATGATGATCTGAAGGGAGATCCTGTATAAGGGAAGAGAAGGGTGGAGGGGCCTATGGTGTAGTCCCCTGAGATCACCTGGAGACAGGACTCAGGTGTTGACTCCAGCTTCTGTGGGGGAACTCTCAATGTCAGTGCCCTGCGTCAGT
This sequence comes from Saimiri boliviensis, assembly GCF_048565385.1. Lineage (NCBI taxonomy): Eukaryota > Metazoa > Chordata > Mammalia > Primates > Cebidae > Saimiri > Saimiri boliviensis. The sequence goes on along the minus strand of NC_133469.1, from coordinate 26,132,680 downwards.
TCCATAGCTGAGGCCATATGCGTGAATAAAGGACTTAGTATCAGAGAGAGGCATACAGTCAGAGAGAGGAAGAAGATGAAGGAGGAGGAGGAGGAGGAGGGGGAAGGAGGAGGAGGAGGGGGAGGAGGGGGGAGGAGGAGGAGGGGGGAAGGAGGAGGAGGGGGAAGAAGAAAAAGAGGAGAAGAAAAGGAGGAGGAGGAGAGGAGGAGGAAAAGGAGAAGGAGGAGGAGGATAAAGAAAGACAAGGAGGGGTATGGGGAGAAATGACAGACACAGAGAGGGAGCGAGACCAATGTCAAACTTGAATTCTGTTCTCCTGAACCTAATTCCAAACATCTTTCCCAAAGGGAGGGGAGGATGTGAAGCAGGCTAGGGACAACAGGGTATATGTCTCAGTTCTCCCTTTGGCTGTGTCATTGGGAGCTTGGTGGTCAGCCCCACTTGATGCCATCTTCATCTTGATGCCTGAGGATGGTTTGGGAAATGTGTTCCTAGACTCCTTATCAAAGATGGGTAAGACATACATGGCAAGGCCTGTCATTACATTAAAGACTGAAGACTCAGAATGGGTTCCAGCGAGCATTCTGCAGGTACAAGACAGAGCAGAGGTGTCCCTGCCTGGTCCTGAGCAGCTGAGAGGGGCTGTGGGCCTTACGGCTACCAAGCTCCCACGGGAGGACACAGAGCCTGCAAAGAAGAAGAGAGAGGTTGTCAGAGACAAGGAGATTGTTTCTACAGGGTTCCTCCCAACGTGTCCCCAGCTCAGGGTCGGTTCCAGGCCTAGCTTAGGGCCCCATGGGGTCTGAGCCTGGGGGCCTGTCTGGGTGGATAAACCTGTCCAGCGAGTGAGGATGGGAGCAGGAGAGGGGGCCGGCCATGGTAAAGATGTCCCAAAGCTCTTTGACTCCTGAGTACCTAGCTGGGAACGGGCATCTTTCAGACACATTTCCAGAAAGGGGTTCATTGGTGCCTGGTCTCGATCCATCTCCCCTGGAAAGTCGGCTCTGAGCCTGACCCTCGGAATGTGGTTGCCACAGCCCGAAGGGACAGAATGGAGTAGTGCCCTAGCCGGGCCCTGCTGAGAAATCATTGATGACACCTGACTCATCAGGGAAGGAACTTTGAGCCCTTGTTGATTCCCTTCAGGACTGGGGTCCTTAGGATGCACCTGTGCAGCCCCAGCCTGTCGCAGAAGCTTCCCCGCTGCAGCTCTGCTGCCCCCTGCTGGTCACAAGTCACCTCTTGCCTGAGGGGAGTCCAGACCAGCTCTGTCCAACAGCAGTGCAACGTGAGCCTCACAGGAATGTTCACTTTCTAGTTGCTATTTTAAAAATGAAAAAGAAATTATTTCAGGAATATATTTATTTATTCAAGTATATTAAAAATAATTTAAAGATGTAAATCAATTTAAAGTTATTTATCACATATATTGTAGTGTTCTTTTTTTATTTCATACCAAATCTTTTAAATCCTAATTGTGTAAGGTACGTATAGCATATCTCAATTTGGACACTATGTTTTCATCATAAATACTTCATCTGCATTTAGATTACATAATATTTACATTGATAAGGTAGATTCAGATACTTAAGTGTTTCCAAGCACGCATTAACGTTTTCCAATAAGATAATCAGGCACTATCATTTTCATTTAACTTTTGCATGCACTTTGACAAGACTAGTTCATCTATTCTACAAGAACTGACTTGACCAAATAAATATATTTCCATTTCCAAAAGTACTCTGACTTCCTAAGTTGACTAAGTCCTGCATGAGCTCATTAATTATAAACATTGAATTCAAAGACGTTGAATAAATTAAAAGCATTTCTAAGTTTATCAACAACAACATTTTTGAAGTCTTTGCAGTTTACACAGCCAATTTAGGTAGTACTGTTAACTGCAATAAAATATTCAGCATATGGATTCATGCTAGGAAAACGTTTAATAGTTGTTTAAAGAGTCATTTATTGTGCTAGTGAGGTGGCGACTTGTTGGGATGAGCTCACATCTTCCAGGATGGGGAATATGCTGTAAATCAGGGCCCAATCCTGGCTGCTGTGGTGCTGCTTCTCCCACAGCAGCCAGGATTTGTGAGACCAGAATCAAGTCTTGAAGGTGGGACTGGCTTCACTCACTGTTGTGCCTAGGGATCCACTAGCAAAAATGATATATTCTCTCCCAGTGTTCTGCTTTGCTAGACTAGAGGTTGCAGAAGAGAATTGCCTTTTCCAGGGAACATCATAATCATGACTGAAATGAATTGAGAGCTGAGGGTCCCCCTTGTCCCCTTGGGTTTTTCATGGCTGCATGGATGTCGCCCTCTTTCCAGTCTTCCACTCAGATCCTCCATCCACAACTTACACCCTGGGCAAGCAAACCCAGGACAGCCTGGTCCTGCCAGCCCCGAATCCTCTCCTGACCCACCTGTTGCAGATCCTGCATGGAGGACTGGAGGGAAGGGCAGCCCGGGGTACTCAGATATGGGGGAATGGTGGGCCAGACCCTGCTCAAGGCTTTGTGCACAGTTCTCCTGGGGAAGGAGGAATAGGGTGACATGGACGGGGAAGGAGTTTGTGTTTCACTTCCCCCATCTGTCTGTGTCACTTTGGGATAAGTACCACAGCTGCCCCATGATTGACAGTAAGTCAGCCTCATCCTCAGCTTGGACTCCACTGATGGTAAAGGTGATGCTGGTCCATGAGCTGGAGCCAGATAATCAGAGATAACTGAGGATCACTTGCTATCCTCATAGATGATCAGCACAGGGCCTGGTCTGGCTTCTGCTGGTACCAGTAAACCTGTTTTTTGGTTAGCACATCTCCAGAGCAGGTGACCCTGGCCATCATTCCAGGAGCCAGTGACACTGAGGGTGGCTGTGCCAGCTCATAGGAGGCCACACTCAGCCTCTTCTGTCTGCAGCTCTGCTGCCCCCTGCTGGTGAGGAAGTTGGAGCCCAGGAGCTTCCCTCCTCCAGGTGACCCCAGAAAATACCTGCCACCTGGGATGGTGGGAATCACCGAGTCTGACCTCAGTTTGTGCCATATGTGAACCCTCTGGCTCAGCACAGACAGGAGGCATATGTGGTTGCACGGAGGTGGGGCAGGTGCAGTTCTGGTAACTGAGTCTCAGGTTGAAATGCTCTTCTGTCTTCCGTGGTTTTTGATCACAGAATGAAGAGTGCAGGATAAACTGTAGCTCTTCTGTGAAAAATGTAAGTCCAGAGAAATGCAGTCATTCCCACATGCACTCCTGCTCCCCAAGTATATAGAAAACAAGATTGATTTTCTCACCCCACTAAGAACAGCTGCACCGTGATTGGGAGCACCTGATGTTTCTGCCACTAAAGCTCAGTTGTGTACTTAAACCATCATCACCACCACTGTCATTGAATTTTTTCTATTAATCATAGAAACAAGAAGATTAGGTAGAAAATTACGACCACAACTAGGTGGGGCCTTTCAGTGTTCAAACCACAAGGGAGAAACTCAATACCATTCCCTGTAACTGTCATTTTATTACCATTGTTTGATTTTTCATTATAACCTTAAATATTTATCAAAAAGTTAACAATTTGGTGATTAAAATTAAGATGCTTTTTCTCCACAAGATGTTGATCATTTTTATGTATTTGATGTGAAACTGTGCTCCTGTCGCTAGGAGGCCTTCCCTCCTCTACAGGAATAATCAAAATTGGTTTAATCAACATGAATCCCCTGTTGGATCGCAGGCCCCCAGTGGATTCCTAGGCCCCAGGTGCACATCAGGCCCAGGTGTGCAAGCAGGCCCTGGGTGGACTTGCCTATGTTCGGGGAAGGAGTTGACCTGGGGGGAGAGTGAGCAGCCAGCAGCCCAGGGTGTTCAGAGTAGGTCTTATGGAAGGAAGGGGCCGAGGAGATGGAACCTTAAATAAGCGACTTCACGGCCGGGCGCGGTGGCTCAAGCCTGTAATCCCAGCACTTTGGGAGGCCGAGGCGGGTGGATCACGAGGTCGAGAGATCGAGACCATCCTGGTCAACATGGTGAAACCCCGTCTCCACTAAAAATACAAAAAATTAGCTGGGCATGGTGGCACGTGCCTGTAATCCCAGCTACTCAGGAGGCTGAGACAGGAGAATTGCCTGAACCCAGGAGGCGGAGGTTGCGGTGAGCCGAGATCGCGCCATTGCACTCCAGCCTGGGTAACAAGAGCGAAACTCCGTCTAAAAAAAAAAAAAATTAAAAAAAAAAAAAAAAAAAAAAAAAAATAAGCGACTTCACTTCCTTGGTGACAGACCCTAACAGAACCTAGAACTGTCACCAGGTACCCACATCCTAGAGACAGCCCTGTAGCCAGCTTCCATGGTGGGAGACGCTCAGGAGAGCTAGATGTTCTCATGCTGCATCCCCACATCTCCAGGCTCCTGCTTCAGGAGGACCCAGAGTGACAGCCTTTTCCCACGATGCAACGCAGGCTCATCCCTCAGCCCAGGCGCCATTGGCCAAATCCAAAGGCGCCCCCAGATACCACAGGGAAGCCCAGGGCAGGCCCTACCAGGCCAGGCCCCACCGGTGATCCCATCGTAGCCACATCTGCACATTGTCATTGTCCAGCTGGAGCCTCTGGAGTTCCTGGAGGCACAGGCACGCAGTCAGGTGGTCTACAGTCTCAGAGACTTTCCGTGGACAGTGTTTTCTGGCTGAAATTCCTTAAATTCAGTGAGGTTGTTTCCATGTGTGGAAATTCTAGTGGAAAGTGACTGACGTTGGTGACTCTTTCTTCTGTATTTTTTATGTCTCCTCTTTACATACTTGTTCAATCCTGTATCCTCATGAACAAGCAAAATAGGACAGAGTTCTAGAAATTCCTTTTGTATCCTGGCCTATGAGGTCTATCATGTGTGCAATTTTATTGCCACTTTGGATGGATTTATTTTTCTGCATGATATAGCATAGATTTTCTGGTTACCCCACAGGACATATTGACAGGATGAAGATATTGCACATTTTTCCTGCTGGGTTAAGGATTCTTTTGCATTTCATTCTCTACCTTTGTCTTTTATTGTCGAATTCAGCAAAGTTACTTGAAACCTGCTTGGATTTTCTGTTTGCTTTTACACTTTCATAGTTGAGACCTAGCAGCCATTTATCAAGGGTGACATTTTTCCAGTACTGAGGCAAAGCTGGGGACTCCACCTCATGCCCTGTAACTCAGGCCTTTCTTCTGTGACTGTAGTGTGTGCGTGTCTATGTGTGTGAGTGTGAGTGTGTGTGTGAGTGTGTGTGTGCACATGCATGTGCTCTGTAGAGTGTTCCATCAAGTGTCTTGGGTGGTTCTTTTCTCTTTTCAAGTGTCTTGGATGCTTCTTTTCTCTATCAGAGAGTTTCTTCACATAGAAGTGCTCATCAGTGCATGAACATTTGCAGACTTCAGAGTTCTTTGTGCAATTCTCTTCTTATTGATAATCTTCCCACTAGACTGTTTTTTGTGTTTGTTTGTTTTTTTTTTTTTTAATGTTTTGAGTTCCCTGGAATCCTACTCTGAGAGGTAGGATTCCATGCAGTAGAGTTTCAGGATATACTCTCAGGAAAGAAGTGTGGGAGGCGTGACTGGGAATGTGTTACCACTGACCGCTCAGCTAGATGGCATTTCAAGTTTACCCTAAATTAAAGCATGGCTTTGGGATTAAGGCCTCAGGCAGTCATTGCTCTTGAACCACATTCTGAAGGAGGCACATCTTTGCATGAAGCTGTTTCAGTGGGAAAGAGCCGTAGGAAGCTGGGGATGCCAAGGGATGCCACAGTGCTCACTAGGAAAGACTTTCCTGTTTAGAACATGAGGAGCTGGGGCTTGAGGGTCTCAGTGGAACATGCGGAGTTCTAAACAATAGTCCAGGGCTTAGAATTGACTTGGCAATGCGGGCTCTCTTTTGGTTCCATATGAAGTTTAAGGTGGTTTTTTCCAGTGCTGTGAAGAATGTCATTGATAGCTTGATGAGTCAATTCTAAGCAAAAACAACAAAGCAGGAGGCATCACACTACCGGACTTCAAACTATACTACAAGGCTACAGTAATCAAAACAGCATAGTACTGGTACCATAACAGAGATATAGACCAATGGACCCAACAGAGGTCTCGGAGGCAACACAACACATCTACAACCATCCGATCTTTGACAAACCTGACAAAAACAAGCAATGGGGAAAGGACTCCCTGTTTAATAAATGGTGTTGAGAAAACTGGCTAGCCATGTGCAGAAAGCAGAAACTGGACCCCTTCCTGACACCTTACACTAAAATTAACTCCAGATGGATTAAAGACTTAAACATAAGACCTAACACCATAAAAACCCTAGAAGAAAATGTAGGCAAAACCATTCAGGACATAGGCGTAGGCAAGGACTTCATGATCAAAACACCAAAAGCATTGGCAACAAAAGCCAAAATAGAAAAATGGGACCTAATCAAACTCCACAGCTTCTGCATGGCAAAAGAAACTGTCATTAGAGTGAACCGGCAACCAACAGAATGGGAAAAAAATTTTGTAGTCTACCCATCTGACAAAAGGCTGATATCCAGCATCTACAAAGAACTAAAACAGATTTACAAGAAAAAAACAAACTAGCCCATTCAAAAGTGGGCAAAGGATTTGAACAGACACTTTCCAAAAGAAGACATACTTGAAGGCAACAAACATATGAAAAAATGCTCATCATCACTGGTCATCAGAGAAATGCAAATCAAAACTACATTGAGATACCATCTCACTCCAGTTAGAATGGCAATCATTAAAAAATCTGGAGACAACAGATGCTGGAGAGGCTGTGGAGAAATAGGAGCACTTTTACACTGTTGGTGGGAATGTAAATTGGTTCAATCATTGTGGAAGACAGTGTGGCGATTCCTCAAGGACCTGGAAATAGAAATTCCATGTGACCCAGCAATCCTATTACTGGGTATATATCCAAAGGATTATAAATCATTCTAGTGTAAGGACACATGCACACGAATGTTCATTGCAGCACAGTTTACAATAGCAAAGACCTGGAACCAACCCAAATGCCCATCAATGATAAACTGGACAGGGAAAGTGTGGCACATATACACCATGGAATACTATGCAACCATAAAAAACTATGAATTTGTGTCTTTTGCAGGGACATGGATGAATCTGGAAACCATCATTCTCAGCAAACTGACATAAGAACAGAAAATCAAACACCGCATGTTCTCACTCATAGGTAAGTGTTGAACAATGAGAACACAGGGACACAGGGAGGGGAGCATCACACACTGGGGTCTGTTGGGGGGAAACAGGGGAGGGACAATGGGGGGTGGGGAGTTGGGGAGGGATGGCATGGGGAGAAATGCCAGATACAGGTGATGGGGAGGAAGGCAGCAAATCACACTGCCATGTGTGTACCTATGCAACAATCTTGCATGTTCTTCACATGTACCCCAAAACCTAAATGCAAGAAAAAAATGCACCCCTAAAATGCAAAAAAAAAAAAGGCCAGGGCATTTGGGCCACAGAGTACAGGCATTGTGTTTGATTCAGTCATTACATAAGAGGAACTCCAGAGACCATGGACATACCATGGCTGTTTGTCTACCTCTTACTGTCCTTCCACTCGGGTCATCTTGAGCCAAGACACACTCAGACCAAACTACAGCAGAAGAGCGTGGTCCTTCCAGCCTCAAATCCTATCCTGACCCACCTTCTGCAGAGCCTGCCTGGAGGGCTGGAGGGAAGGGCAGCCTGAAGCTCTCAGATCCAGGTGACCTGGGCCAGCCCTGCTTATGGCTTTATTCACGGTCCTGCTGGGGCTGAAGAGAGAGGGTGACACAGAGAGTGAAGGGGTTTCTGTGTCACTTCCCCATCTGTCTGTATCACTGTGAGATGGGTACCACTGCTGTCCCAGGAGCCACAGTAATAGTCAGCCTCATCTTCCACCTGAGCCCCAGTGATGGTCAAGGAAGCTGTGTTTCCTGAGCTGGAGCCAGAGAATCGGTCAGGGATCCCTGAGGGCCGGTTGTTGTTACCATAGATGACCAGCACAGGGGCCTGGCCCGGCTTCTGCTGGTACCAGTTTGCAGAATAGGTTCCTATGCCACCTCCCTGGCAGGTAATCCTGGCTGTCTGTCCCAAGGCTACAGAGACTGCAGGCTCCTGAGTCATTGCAGAGGAAACCACAGAGCCTGCAAGAGAAGACAGGAAAGGTATCTGAGAATGAGAGTGTCATTCCCAGAGCCTTACCTCGTGCGTCACTCCTTGTGCTGACCTAAAGGGCAGGGCTAGGCTCGTCCCTGGGTCTGCAGGGGCTGAGCCCTGGGAGGCAGCACCTGTGCAGAGAGTGAGGAGTGTGAGCAGGAGCGGGGTCCAGGCCATGGTGGAGACACCCCAGAGCTCTGCCTCTGAGCCCACAGCTAAGGAGGAACCTCCAGGCCTCTCTTATCATAGGAAGGAGATGCTCTTCATGCAAATCTACTTCCTTTTTTTTTTTTTTTTTTTTTTTAAGATGGAGTTTCGCTCTTGTTACCCAGGCTGGAGTGCAATGGTGCGATCTCAGCTCACTGCAACCTCTGCCTCCTGGATTCAGGCAATTCTCCTGCCTCAGCCTCCTGAGTAGCTGGGACTACAGGCACGTGCCACCGTGCCCAGCTAATTTTTTTTTGTATTTTTAGTAGAGACGGGGTTTTACCATGTTGACCAGGATGGTCTTGATCTCTTGACCTCGTGATCCACCCGCCTCAGCCTCCCAAAGTGCTGGGATTACAGGCTTGAGCCCCCGCGCCCGGCTTACTTCCTTTATTCTTGTGTCTTGTTAGGTGGCTCTGGTGAGCAGTGGATGCAAATCTGTTCTCCATTCCCTGAAATATTTGTCCTGGTTCTTGTCTGAGCCCTGAGCCTGAGGGCCTTCTCTGAGCAATTTCCCAAGGTCATACGAAGGACCAAGTGTGTTTTCAGATTTACCCAATAGAAGGGGCCTCAAAGGACGCAGCAGTCATGCCCTTTGCACTTGAGCATTACCAGGGGACTTGGACTCATTAGGGGCCTCAGACTAAACCTCACAGTGCCCCCTGGTGCACACAGCGTGAATGGCATTTTCTATACATCACTAGATCATTCAGAAGGGCTGCTTAAAAGCTCATACAATACATGCCAGATGCATTGGTGAGATCTTTACAAGAGTTACCTCAAGAAGACTTTAATAATATGGAATAGGATGATGGGAGCCCCGTGCTCAAAGCCCATCTTTATTAGTGAATCATTATTAGGAGGGTAAATGTTTTTCCCTCGTGCTCCAGACAGTAGTGAGTGGGTTGATTATGAAGTTGTAGCCAAGCTGTCAGGCCAGGCTGCATTCAGAGGCCACAGCAGGTGGCCAGGCCCAGCCTGAGGGGCTTCCACTGTCCTTAACTTACTTGGTTGATGAGCAAAAGCACAGAGGAAAAGGAGAGAGTGGAGTGTGAGGCCCCTGTCCTGGTCCCCTTGTCAAAGACCATCCCATACATGCACCATTTCCTGTTATTTCCCGGGACATCCTAGGCATAGAGCACTGCCCCATTCATTCTAAGGTGCCCTGCCCCGCCTCCCACGCTCTGCCCCGTCTCCTACTTCTCCCTCATCTAAGGTCTTTCGGGTCTCTCTTGTTTTTATTTGCTAGAGCTCCCGAAAATTATACAAAAGAACTAGTGACCTACATGGCAGAAACGTATTTTCTCCCATTTCTGAGGCTGGAAAATCCACGACAGCGGTGTTGGTTGTGTGGTTCCCCTGAGGCCTCTGTCCTTAGCTTGCAGGGGCTGCCCCCTTGCTGTGTCCTCACGTGATGTTTCCTCTGCACGCTCACCACTGGAGTGTCTTTTCTGTGTGTGCAAAATTTTTCTTTTAGGAGGCCAGTCATATTGGATAAGAATCCATCCTAGTTTCTTCATTTTCACTTAATCACCTCTTTAAAACCCTATGTGCAATTTCAGTCACACACTGTCCGTTACAGCTTCAATGCATGGATTTTGGGGGACACAATTCATCCAATAACCCCCCACCCTGTGGATTCCAAAAAACTCTTGTCTCTCTCACTTGTAAAAACATTTACCTCTTCCGAACAGCCCAAATTCTAAACTAACTCAGCACCAACTCTAAGACCCAACTCTTATTCATATATAATTCAAATCAAGTGTGAGTGATTCTCCAGGGTGATTCATCCTGAGGGTTTAAAGGAAAACAGCTTTGTGGGGGGTTTCATCTTTAGTCTCTGTTCTCATCTGGGTGTCTGGAAAAGTAAACTACTTTATTCAAATGGAAATAAAGCAGTGAGTCAACATCGGCAACATTTTTGAGTTAGATGTGAAAAATTCACATTCTTAAAATAGAGAATATAATAATTTAAATGCCAATAAAATTAAATTTTATAATCAGTATCCATGGGCTATTTCTGAAAGCATTTGGGAAAGCACATAATTGATAAGAAAATATAACCAAAATACACAGAAGTTAAATTGTTTTTAGAGCAGCATATGTCTGAGTTGACTAAGATAAATCATACACAGAAATAATATAGCCCAAAGAAAATTAATCTCTTGTAAGCATATTAAATTACTAAATTCAATTTCAGCATTGAGCATCAACATTTTGGGGTACAAATAAAGAAACCTCTCAATGGTTATGTAAAAGGGTAATTGTTTCCTACTCATGCTTCAGTTTACTTGTGGCTTAATGATGCTTTGACAGTGGGAGAGAAGGATGTTCCAGAAGGTGTTTCTTTCATCTAGAAAGGGAAACTATTTCTTTACACAAGATGATAATTTGCAGGATAACGTATTTCCACTGTTACATCCTGTTCTTCTCATGGCAACTTAGTTGGGGGACTTACGGTTTAAAATCTCGAAGTCTCTTCTTTATCCCATTGTTACATCCTGAGTTTTACAATCTATATGCTTTATAAAAATTTGTAATACATTTAAAACTTGAACTTCATGTATTCATTTGCTTATGATGCTCAGAACACCAATGACCTTGTGCATTTTTGGTTTCAGCTACAAGGCTGATGTTAAGACCTTTTATCGCAGCCCTCACTGGATCATTCCCAACCTGATGCACTCTTCCTTGCCCATTTGCTGCTCCCTCTCCCTCTAATTTTCCACCTGGGAGGAGTCTCTATTCCTGATATATGAAAGCTCTCGTAAAACTGAAAGCAAAGGGATGAAGATGAAAGTCATGAGATTGTGACATACGGCTGTCTTGAGCAGACACAAGATCCTATCAAATAGATGGGACAAGTATGTTCTTATCCAGAGAAAGACCTCAGGCCACTACAGGAGGTGAAATACAGTGACCCTCACAAGGAGACCTCCACCCAGAACACACGCTGCTGCAATTTTCCAACTTTAAATGACCCTGCAAACCAGGGACCGTTAAACCATATCCTGTGGGACGCGCCTGGACTAACACCTTTTTAAAAATGGCCTCAAGCAGGCTCTGTGGCTCAATGTATAGTGCACTGGACTTCTAGCCTAAATCAAGAGATTTAAAAATGGCCTCAGAACTGACACTGGTTTTTGTATTTTTTAACAATTATATTGCACATGGTGCTGTCGGTACCTACATGTTATCTGCAGAGTTGACTGATGTGTGGCAAAGACTAAAATACTTCTTATCTAGACATTTAAGAAGAAGTTTACCAAATCCTAAAAAGGAATGAGTGCTGAAATATTTGAGCAAATGCTCAACCTCAAGCAAACAGGAGAACTCAAAACTCAACGTGTAACAAGATAACTTTTTATATCTGATAGGTTGGCAAAAATCTGTGCTTCCACCAACAAATTCCAATCAAGAGTAGGTCTGTCATTTTTACATTATTGTAGAAGCCCTCTGGAGGGGAATGAGAAAACAGTGGGTAAAAGTTACAAATGCACATCCTCTTGACCCAGCAATTCCACGTCTGGAAATTTTTCCTATGGTCACACGCACACATGAACTCAAAGCAGTCTGCATAGGGAGGCTCACTGCAGTGTTATTTGTAAGATCAAACTCACGGTGTAACCATTACAGGCTGCATGGCCACGACTCCACTGTGGAAAACTCTGCCGCCTTAGAATGAATGGGGCAGTGCCCTACGCCTAGGATGTCCCGGGAAATAACAGGAAATGGTGTATGTATGGGATGGTCTTTGACAAGGGGACCAGGACAGGGGCCTCACACTCCACTCTCTCCTTCTCCTCTGAGCTTTTCCACATCAACCAAATAAGTTAGGGACAGTGGAAGCCCCTCAGGCTGGGCCTGGCCACCTGCTGTGGCCTCTGAATGCAGCCTGGCCTGACAGCTTGGCGGCAACTTCCTGATCAACCCACAGCCAGAACCACAAATCTAAACTGCTCTCAAATTCCAGATGCACTGAAGTGACAAGATCACAAACGTGTGTCCTCCTAACATGCTAACTGTTAGACAGCAAATTTATGCAGCAATGGACAATAAACACAATTCGGTTTTGGAAATAAATATTCTTGTGGATATTTCAGGTATACAACATGTTGATATAGGATACCCATATAGTAAAATGGTTACTTTGTTTTTCATAAAATCCACTTAATCCAAGTTTACAAAGCCTAAACTATATATAATAATGGCTATGTTACTAATTGACTCATCACATTTAAACTGGGTGCAACTATGTCTGAATATTTATTAAATTAATTCTTAGCTTTAGTAGATTAATAAAGATTTCAGCTGCAAAAGTATTGACACCCAGGAAAATTACAAATGCTGGATGTCAATGAGGAAGAAGGAATGGACTCAGGTTAACTCTTCCCAGTGGAGCCATTTTGGAAACTCCTGTTCTATAGGGAGACCATCCGCTTTTGGAGAGTTGCCAGGACAGGGCCTCAGCAATGTTAGAGAGGGGGATTTTGAGCGAGCATTGAGCCTGTCACTCAAAATCTCCCCAGCTCAGCAACCTGAGGTATTGAGGAAAAGAGAAGGAGCAAAAATAAGAAAAACACAGCCAGATGCAGTGGGTCATGTGTGTAATTCCACCACTTTGAGAGGCCGGCGAGGGGATGAGATCACCTGAAGCCAGGAGTTTAAGACCAGACTGGCCAACATGGAAAACCCTGTTTCTACTAAATATGCAAAAATTAGCCAGACATAGTGGTGGGCACCTGTAATCCCAGCTACTGGAGTGGCTGAAACAGGAAGAATTGCTTGAACGTGGGAGTCTAAGGTTGCAGTGAGCTGACATTGTGCCACTGTGCTCCAGCCTGGTGACAGAATGAGACTCTGTCTCATAAAAAATAAAAAAAATAGAAAAACAACAGCTTCCTCTTGTTCTTAATCCTCAAAAACATGTTCAGATCTCCTCACAGTGGTTGCTGCTTCAGGACAGATGGGCAGAGAAGTAGCCCAGCCAGAAATGCCATCTTGACCAGAGCGTGGGGACACAGAGTGGAGTAAGATGCAGTTTCTTGAAATCCTGGTAATGACTTCTGTCCAGAGTGGTCTGCACGGTGTAGGAGATGGGATGCCTCTAGGGTGAGTACATCCCTAAAAACAGCAGCGACTGCACCTGTCAGGCAACACAGGTGCCTGCATTTGAAGAGCTAAAAATAGTTGCACATTCGAGGACCACAACACACAAGCAAAAGCTGTCCCTGTCCTGGATGAGAAATCACAGAGCAGGTTTCCTTTTGAGCTTCGTGGTGAGAAAGGAGAGGAGCTGAGAGAGAGGAATTCTCAAGGCCTTGCTGCAGGAAGCCCCTTGCACAGGGTGAGGAAGCATCTTCAGAGCAAGGGAGAGCCAGAGAGCTAGGGGCAAGATGGGTCTCAATTCCCCATGAAATTGGACCACTGTAGGAACTGCCACCTCTCCTATATAAGCTGCAATAATATCCAGCCTCATCCTCAGCCTGGAGCCCAGAAATGGTCATGAAGCCTGTGTTTCCAGACCTGGAGCCAGAGAAGCCACAGGGACCCCTAAAGCCTGAATACTGACACCATAAATCATGGGTCTGAGAACTGTGTCACCCATTGTTTTGGGGCTAAGAACAGAAAGGCTCTGCAGCAGGTGCAGGCAGGGGTGTGAGTGTCCTGCTGTTGGGCCAGAGAAACTAGCAGACTCCACCATAACAGGGGATAGGGCACAGGAACTGAAACTTGTGCTTAAGGCAAAGCTTCAGGGGAGAATCCTACTGTAGACTCATGGGATTTAGCAACCAGTCTATGTCATGTGCAGTAGAGAATTATTTATCTTTTGAAAACAACCTCTCCTATGTTCGTGGGCTTTGTTACATCCAGAACCACGTGAGACAGCAGTGACCACACAGCCAGACCTGCGAGATCCCCCCAGTCATGAGCTCAGGCAGGGCACGAAATGATCCACACTGAGACGGATGTGGCTCATGTAGGATGGTGCAGGAGCAGGGCCCAAGGGCACCGTCTTCCCCACGAGCAGGTTCTCCTCCCTATTGTTCCAGTGCCTCTTCCTGGGTTCACACTTACGTCGTCTGGTGGAGATGGCCTTCCTACACGAGGGTACTCAACAGCACCTGTCACCTGAAGGAGTCCTGACCAGCTCTGTCCAATACCGGTGTGACACGATCCTCCTGTGACCCCTAGTGTCTAGTCACCACATTAAATATCAGAAGATAAGACAAGTAAATTTATATAATAGTATATTTAATGTCAATAAAACAAAATACTATCATTTTCACATGTTAACATGACATTGTGAGATATATTACATAGATTTTCATGGCTATCATTGTTATGTTTCTGGAGATTATTATTTGGGATGTGTAGTTGATGGGGAGTGGAATGGGTTCTCTGTTGACCACGGTGGCCTGCAGTAGCTTTTGATATGACAAGTGACGTGTGTTTTACATAGTTCATCACATTTTCATATCTAGTTGGGGTTGTAGAAAGGAGCGACATTTGCAGAAGATGTGGAGGGTGGAGGTGGGCAGCGTCCATCCTGCAGCTCACCCTGTGGGTGCATCTGTGGTCTCTGCATGGGGTGAGGCTGCTCCACCTGCCCCCGGTGTTCCCTGCGTGGAGATCTGGCTCCAACTCTCCCTCAGCCCAGAGCACCTGGCATGTCGGGCTCCCCTTTCATTCCATAAAAATTCAAGGATCCATCACATTGAGCATTTCAACATTTACTCTGAAAATTTAGGACAGAAATTAGAGTTTTCAGTGTATCATGGCCCCTCGGGTCCCTGATTGGCCCATGTTGGGAACTCCTGGCCATCTTAGACGGGGCTTGCCGGAAGCTGACTCTGGGTTAGAGATTTCCATGCACAGAAGATGTAGGAGTGAGGAGGCCACACTGGGCAGGAGGAGACCTGACTCATGATGCGGTTGCCGCTGAGGCCTCAGGCGTCCAAACAGCGAGCTCTGGAGCTGGGAGCCCCTTGATTTGGTGGCATCTTAATTGAGGCAGTCTTGAGATCTTCCTTCATTAAACTGAACCCCTGAGATGGGACATCACCTTGGGGAAGCTTTCTGCAACCAAGAGCCCTTCCCAGTGAGGGCACAGCTCTGAGCTGCTGGGTTCTCAGCGGTGCTAGGTGGTCACATTGAAGAAAGGATCTGGGCTGACCTCACAGTGTTCCCTCTTCTGGTTTGCTCTGTTGGGAGTCACAGGCCTCCATACAGCCTGGAGCCCAGTACCTCTGCAGAGCTGGGCAGCAGTTCTGGGGCCTGATCCAGACAGGTGGTCTAAGGACTGGCCCCATCCCCACCAAATGACCATCCAGGACCAAGTCAGTGGACAGAGGTTGCATCTGTCTGTCTTTCCACCCAGGCCCTCACTCTCTAACTCACACAACAGCCCCAAGTCACCAGATGACTCTGGTCCTTCCAGGCCATGTATATGCCTGATGCATGCTCGGTAGAGACATCTTGAGGGGGCTGGAAGGAAGGGCAGCCTGGGGGCTCAGATCCAGACTCCGGAGGGGGGCTGGAGGGAAGGGCAGTGCAGAGGGGCTCACAGGTGAACTGCCCCAGATTCACTCATGGTTTTATCCACAGGCCTCCCGAGGCTGGAGTAGAGGGTGACAGAGGCTGGGAGGGTGTTTTTGTCTCACTTCCCCATCTGCGTGTGTCACTGTGGGATGATTACTACTACTGTCCCACACTTGACAGTAATAGTCAGCCTCATCCCCGGCCTGGACCCCGCTGATGGTCAGGGTGGCAGTGTTCCCAGAGTTGGAGCCAGAGAATCGCTCAGGGATCCCCGAGGGTCGATTGTTATCTCTATAGATGACAAGCACAGGAGACTGGCCTGACTTCTGCTGGTACCAGTTGGTATATTTACCTCCAATGTTGTTTCCCCCACAGGTAATCCTGGCCGTCTGTCCTGGGGCCACTGACACCGAGTGTGGCTGAGTCAGCTCATAGGAGGTCGCAGAGCCTGCAAAGATTAAAAAAAAAAAGTAGAGGTTGGGTTGCAGGTGAGACACATTTTCTGAAATCTCTTACATTCTTGTCCTGGACAAGCTCCAGAGAGTCTGTGAACCCTTAGGGTATCCCCTGCAATCCGCCCCAGTCCCAGTGACCCATGGACTTTCCTGCTGCATGGAGCCTCTGACCTGAAAACCCACTCCTCTCTCCTGGCAGGGGCAACCCTTCAGGCTCTCACAAGCCTTTGAGCAGAGTGTCGGGGACTTTAGCCCCACCAGTCCCTCCCCCTGCAGCAGGTCATGAGCATCCTGCCCATCACAGGCAGGGCCCTGCTGAGCTCAGAGTCAAGGCCACGCTGGACCCAGAGCCCTGGGGCTGGGCAGATTGGTGAGACCCTGGGGGCAGCACCTGTGCAGTGAGTGAGGAGGCCGAGGAGGAGAGGGGTCCAGGCCATGGCTGAGGCTCCCCCGATGCTGCTTCCTGAGGCCCAGGCTGGGCAGGTTCCTCCCAGGCCTCTCTTATCCCCTTGCTGAGAGAGTGATGCAAATCAGCAGAGTCAGGGCCAGCTGCTGGAGGAGCTCTGTGGTTTCCAGAGAAGGGCTCAGCCCCAAGGGACAGAGAGAGAGAAGGGGTGATCCTGCTTACCCACCCCCTCAGCCCATGGGATTCTTCTTCACCCACTTGTCACATAGTCTGGGCTGACATCTTTACCCAGATTGTGCCCAGCCTTGCTCCTGGGCTGGGTTGGTCATGGAAAAGCTCAGAGCTGAGTTTCTCTGTATTCTCCAGAGGATATAAACGTTTTCCATTAGAACAGTGGTTGGCCTGTTCAAGAGATTTCCAGAGTCACCATGGTGGGAGAATGACCAGGGGCCCACAGCCACGTCCTCCATCCCATCCCTGCTCAGGAGGCAGGTGGTTCACTTTCTTAGACTTCTTCGGGAATGTCCTGATCATAAATCCTTGATGTCAGACATGAGATGTCTGGTATTGGCTTAAATCCCTTTTGAAGACACATTCTAGAGCCCAGTGCAGGGGCCCTCTTCATTCCCACTCTACAGGGCACAGCACAAGCCTTGGACAGTTACAAATCCCACCCCAGGGCTCGGCTCCTCAATGCTAGAGGAAAATGCAATTCTTGGGTTCCGCATGCACATAGAGTTGCGGAAGATCCATGGGATGTGGTAAATTTCTACCTTGGCCGTGAGTTCTAGTGCCAGGTCATAGGTGCTCAGTATCCCCAGGGTGCTGTCAGGACCAAGGACAGATCAGGAGGTGAAGGAAGTGTTTTCTGCATGAGAGAATGAGAGGAGGCTGCAAACTCCAAGACCCCGGAAGTGAATGTTTATTGTAACTAAGTTGTCTTCAGTTGCTGGGAAAATGTATCAATGGATGAAAACTGAAGTCATCAGAAGATTAATGAGCAAATATTTTGTGCCTCATGAGGAAATAAAAAGCTGTGATTTGGCAGGATCCCAGGACAGAGTGCACAGTTGCACCATTCAGACAGATACTGAGGTCTTGTCTATTCCCCTTAGAGAACAGGATGAGAATCCGTGCGCATTCATGTGGGCCAGACAACAGTATACATTCACACCTTCTCTGCCCAGTATCGTTAGCTCTCCCTTCCCTGTCATGATACCATCATGGGGGCTCAGACCATCTTGACTTCATTGTTGAATCATATACACATGATGGGGACGGTCTATTGGAAGCTTTTGTGAGATCCATGCAGTTTTGAGAGTGGGGAATAAACTAAGACGTTTCCTCCTCCGTATTAGCAGCAATTGGGAGTTTCATTGTCTGGAGCAGCTGAGACTCTCCTACAACATAAAGAACATGTTATTAGATCCTTCAATTCCCCCCAGGAAGAAAGAGACACAAGATCTATAAAGGTCTAGGCGTAGCATATTTACACTTGGGATGTGGCTCCAACATGTATATCAGGAGCCATAAATGTCGCCCACTGTTTTCCGGGCCCAGAGCAGGGGGGCTCTGTAGCAGGTGCAGGAAGGGTTGGGAGTGTCCTGCTGTTGAGGCCAGAGAATCCAGCAGACTCTACCATGAGAACTGAAACCTTCTGGACATGGCAAACCTCAGTGGAGAATCCAATTTAGACTCACAGGTTTTGGAAGAAGTCCATGTCCGGGGCAGTAGAGTATTATTTCCTTTTGGAAAAACAGCTCCTTTTGTCTTACTGGGCCCTGGGAGATACAGGATCACACTGGACATCAAGTGACCATGTTGCCAGAACTGTCAGATCCCCCCCAGTTTTGACCTCAGGGAGGCCAGCAGTGACCTCTAGTGAGATGGATGTGACATAGGATAGGACGGGGTCAGGGCTCCAGGACTCAGTCACCTGCAGAAACAGCTCATCAACACTCATGTTCTCATTTCTCTTCCCGCAGCACATCTCCCTGGCTTCACACATATGCCCTGTGGGTGGACATGGGGCTTGCAGAGTCAGGTTACTCCAGAGCACCTGCAGCCTGAAGGAGTAAGGCCAGAGCAGCACTGCACAGTCACAGTGTGATGAGAGCCACGTGTGAATCCTACTGTCTACTCACCATGTTAGAGATTTTAAAAAGGTAAACTAGGTTCAGTAATATATTTTATTTAACCCAAAGCATGAAAAATAATTTACACATGCACACAATCTAAAATCACTTATGAAATATTTTATAGACTTGTTATATCTGCTGTTACTGTTATTATGTTGGGAGATTCTTTATGTTGAGATCGTGTGGTTGATGGAGACTTGAAGGAGTCCGATTGACAAGGGTGAGCTGTGGTGGCTTAATAAGTGTCAGCTTTGATCATCTGAAGGAGGGCTGAAAATAATGAAAGTTTGTGCAGGATGTGGAGGGTGGAGGTGGGCACGTGTGTCCTGAGGCTTCCCCTGTGGGTGCATCTCTGGTCCCTGCGTGGGGTGAGGCTACTCTCCTTCCCATGGATTTCTTGCAGGAGGATCTGACTCCACCTCTCCTTCAGGACCCACAGCACCTGGCATGTCAGGCTCCCTTCTGATTTTATAAGAATACAAGAAATACTCAGATATACTTGGGCATTTGGATGTACACAATAGAAATTTAGGAAATTTGCTGGTGAATCTCACTGTATACTGGCCACCTCAGGGCTACAGTGGCTCATTTTGGTGACAGCTGGCCATCTTAGTTTGGGTTCTTGGAAGTAGACTCTGAGATAAAGATTTGAAGGCACAGAGGATCTGGAAAGAATGAGGGAGGCATCGCCCACAAAGAAGACCCTGACCCAGACTGGGGGTGGAACTGAGGCCCCAGGCATCCACACCAGGGGATGTGGAGCCAGAAGGCCCTTCAATATCACCTTGCATTAACGCAGGGCTTGGGATCTTGGCCTCATGCAGTCATCACACCAAAACTCTCAAAACTCGGCCTAAAGTTTCGGAAGAAACTTTTCTGGAACCAACAACACATCCCAGTGAGGGCCCAGCTCTGAGTTTTGAGAACCTCCCAGGGGTTGTGGGTGGGTAATCTCAGAAAAGCAAATCTAGACAGATGCCACAGCATCCCCTCCTATGTGTTTCCTGTTCAAAATTCCAGGCTTCCATGGAAACCTGGAACCTCACATGTTGAGCTGCACTAGGCATTTTTGGGAACTGAGACACGATAGTTGGAAGAATGAGTGACCCAGTCACCATCAAATGGAAATCTCAGGCCAATTGATGGCTATCTCCATGTCTCTGATCTTCTATCTAGTTCTTATTTCCCCAAGTCACTCCTGAGGCCTGAAAACATCAGAAAATTCTGATTATAGCAGCCTTAGATCCACGTCTGCTCCGCCCTCTCCAGAATCAACCTGGAGGGCTGGACAAAAACATGGCCTGGAGGTCTCAGCTCCGGGAGAATGTGGCAAGACCTGCTCATGGCTTTGTCCACAGTCTTTCCGGTGCTGGAGGAAGAAGGTAGCACAGATGGGAAGCACAGAGATGCGTGCTTCCTGCTTTCTTGCTTTCCGCCATCTGAGCACATCCTCAGGGCAAACTAAAGCTGACCTCCCTAACCCTGCAACACTGAAGACACACAGACATTTGATAAATGCATTTTTGGTTTCTTCCTCAAAATACTTTTAATCTCTTTTCATCTTTCCCCAATGCCTATGAAAATTCTTTTAATGTTTCATATTAAAATAAATATTAATGATTTCAGATTTAATTTAAATATTATAGCATACACTATGCTGTCTTCCCACGTAGATTCTTCCCTGAAACCATGGCAGGTGCATGGAGCAGCTCTCTGAGCACCAGGAAAGGAAATGGCCGTGCGCAGCAGTTTGGGATGGCCGCAGCAGATGAACTTCAACGGGGTCAGTGTGAGACTCCTGGATGTCCTCAGTGTCCCCTGGCTGGGATTCCAGACAGCCCCAAACCTGAAGGGGCACAAACCTAAAAACAGAAAGCAGTCCAGAAAGCCCTCTTGTTCAGGATTGAAGATAGGAAAGGAAACTTATTTGGTTCAAAGTGAAGGCTCAGTCCCCTGCACACGCAGTGGGTCACCGCTGTGCTCTCATCTCTCTTACACCAGCGCCTCTCCCTGGGTTCACACTGATGTCCTGTGGGTGGACATGAGGCTTCCTGCACCAGGTCACTCCACAGCCCCTGGACCCTGAAGGGGGAGAAAACCAGCACTGTTCAGTCCCAATATGATGTGAGCCTCATGGGAATCCCACTGTCTGGTCACGGCATTAGAAATACAAAGAAGTAAATGAGTTTAAGTAATATATTTTATTTACCTAGCATATCAAAAATAGTAACACTTTCATACGTAATCTAGGACAATTTTTATGAGACATTCTTTATATTTTTCATGGCCATTATTATTTTGTGAATAATTTTTAGACATTGTATAGCTGATGGAGATGTCAATGGGTTTCCTGTTGACAAGGATGGATCGTGGTGGCTTTTTAAGTGTCAAACTTCATAGGCTGAAGGAGGGGTGAAAAGAATGATTTTTTGCACAGGACGTGGAGGGTAGAGGTGGGCAGTGCCCATTCTGCAGCTCACGCTGTAGGTGCATCTGTGGTCCCTGTGTGAGCTGAGACTGCTCCTCATGACCTGGGTTTCCCTTCAGGGAGATCGGCCTCCAACTCCCCCTTGGATCCCAGAGCACCTGGCGAGTCAGACTGGTTTTCATTCCACATAGATGCAAGAAAGACTCAGATCTTACTGGGAATTTGGATACCCACAATGCTAATTTAGGAATAAACTGGTGCTTTCCAGTGTACAGTGACCTCCTCGGGTCCTGCATGGCTCATGTTGGGGACTGCTGGTTATCTTCATTCGGGTTCCCTGGAAGCAGACTCTGAGATGGAGAACTGCAGGCACAGAGGATGTGAAAGGAGGTGAGGGAGGCAACACTGGCCAGAAGGAGACTCTGACCCACATTGAGGCCTCTGTCAACCCTACAGGGAGCTGTGGAGCTGGGAGGATTTTCAGGTCCTTCTATATTGAGGCAGGGTCTTGAGCCTGAGCTGGGCATTTCTGGGGGCTGATCCAAGATATTCAGGCCAAGGACTGGCTTGTCATGACCTGTGGAAATCCAGCGACCAGCTGATGGATGTCCACCTCAGTCTGATGATCCAAATCATGTCCCACTTCCAGGTGAACTGGGCCAGCCCCGCTCATGACTCTGTCCACTGTCTTCCTGGCTGGAGGAAATGTCCCAACCTGGTCATTTTATCTAAATGATGTATGTGTCATTAGCCCACTTGTGAACTATTTCAGTGAGAATGCTTGAGTCACTTAAGGAACCACTCACACATGTGGTCGTCAGGACGTCTGCTCTCATTTCACCCATGGCTCTGATCCTTCTAGGCCATGCCCATCCCAACTGCAGACCAGCCATTGCCACCCTCAGCTCTGCCATTGTTTATTCATTTTTCCCGTCGGTATTTTACGTGAACTTGTAAAAAGCACCAGAAAAACACCAGGGTTCTGAGTCCAGTGTGGTTTTCCTGTGCTTTTTACAGGTTTACATGAAATACTGGTGGAAAATCCACTTTAAGCCTCATGGTCTCTGTGAGCATCCAGGGACACAGCCTTTGCACAGGGCGCGGGCTCTGCAGGGGTGGCGGGCCCTGGTCCCTGCAGTGAGGTGTATCCTGTCACTGAGCCAAGACCACCTGGTGGCCAGAGCTGTGGCCTGAGGCAGGAGAGAATCCCCTTCCCTGTGGAGAGCATCTGCTCAAGGAGGCTGGGGAGGCCCCATCCAGGAACCAGGGCCATGAATGCGCCACCCCACCCACCTGAGACTGCTGAGCATAGGAGCTGACCCTGAGTCAGAGTCTGCCTGGAGTTGGAAGGAAAGTCAGAGGCAGAAGAGATGTGGGGTCTCTGGAAGTGCCCAGGACTGAGGGTTCAGCTCCCCAGAATGCTGCTGGACAGAGAGGGACAAGACCCTGAGAGTGACAGGAGGTTCAGGCTGCCATTCTGGGTGAAGAACTCTGGCCCTAGGAGCCCTGCCCCTCACACTGTGCCCCCCTCCTAGTGCACCTCGACCTCATGGGCGTCTCACAGAAAATCCCAGCCCCGTGGGAGCTGCCCAGGCTGGCACCAGTGCCCAGCGCCTCCAGCTGCATTTCCCAGCTGAGACCCTCACTGTGTCCGGGCTCCTGTCGGTGTCCTGGGTGACTGTGTGATTCTGACCCTCAGGACGGGGTTACTGCAGCCCGAGGGGATACGAGGCACCTTACTGGACTTCCAGACTCAGGACTGATCCTTGGACACCTCTTGAGCCTTCAGGGCTGGCCTCTCTCTTAGGCTCGTCCTGGGCGGACCCAGCCTCTTCTGTCTGCAGCTCTGCTGCCCCCTGCTGGTCAAGAAGACGGAGCCCAGGACATCCCTCCTGCTGACCCCAGAATGCCTGCCACCTGGGACGGCAGGGATCATGGAGTTAATCAGTCTGTGCCACATATGAACCCCTCTGGCTCAACACAGAGAGGAGGCATATATGGTTGGGAGGAGGTGAGGCGGGTGCAGTTCTGATAACCGAGTCTCAGGTTGAAATGCTCTTCTCTGTTCCACGGTTTTTGATCACAGAATGGAGAGTGCAGGCTAAACTGTGGCTCTTCTGTGAGAAACGTTAAGTCCGGAGAAATGCGGCCATTCCCACATGCACTCCTGCTCCCCAAGTACATAGAAAACAAGATTGATTTTCTCACCCGGATGGAAACAGGTGCACTGTAATTGGGAGCGCCTGACATTTCTGCCACTAAACCTCAGTTGTGTACTTAAACCATCATCACCACCATTGTCATTATATGGTTTCTATTAATCATAACAACAAGAAGATTAAAGTAAAAAGTTATGACCGTGACTAGGTGGGGCCTTTCAGTGTTCAAACCACAAAGGAGAAACTTAATAGCCTTCCCTGCAACTGTTGCTTAATTTGCATTTATTTTTTGTTATAACCTTAAATATTTATCAAAAGTTAACAATTCAGTGATTCAAATTAAGATACCTTTTCTCCACAAGATGTTGATCATTTTTATGTATTTGATGTGAAACTATGCTTCTGTCGCTAGGAGGCCTTCCCTCCTCTACAGGAATAATCAAAATTGGTTTAATCAACATGAGGCCCCTGTTGGATCGCAGGCCCCCAGTGAACTCCTAGGCCCCAGGTGCACATCAGGCGCAGGTGTGCGAGCAGGCCCTGGGTGGACTTCCCTGTACACAGGTAAGGAGTTGACCTGGGGGGAGAGTGAGCAGCCAGCAGCCAGAGGATTCTGAGTAGGTCTTATGGAAGGAAGGGGCCGAAGGGATGGAACCTTAAAGAGGTGCCTTCACTTCCTTAGTGACAGACCCTAACAGGACTTAGAACTCTGGTCACCAGGCACCCACATCCTGGAGACAGCCCCGTAGCCAGCTCCCGTGGTGGGAGATGCTCAGGAGAGCGAGATGTTCTCATGCTGCATCCCCACATGTCAAGACTCCTGCTACCAGTAGGCCCAGGGTGAGAGCCATTTACCAAGATGCCGAGGCAGCCTTATTCCTCGCCCCGAGTGCCATTGGCCATTTGGCCAAAGGCATCCCTAGGTACCACAGGGCAGCCCAGGGCAGGCCCTACCAGGCCAGGTCTCACCAATGATCCCATTGGGGTCACATGTGCACATTGACCTTGTCCACCTGGACCCTCTGGAGTTCATTGAGGCACAGGCATGCAGTGACAGGGCCTATAATCTCAGAGACTTTCTGGGGGCAATATTCTCAGGCTGGATTTCCTTAAATTCAGTGAGGCTGTTTCCGTGTGTGGAAATCCCACTGGAAAATGACTCATTGGTGATGTTCTTTTTCAGCTCCTGCTCCATGTGCAGCAATATAGGACCTTCCAGGGCCAGCTGATAAGCCAGTGCCAGCACCAGGGGAAGAGCCCCCTTCAGGGGCAGAACAAGAGCTAGAGGCAGCTGCAGAGCCCTCCTGCCCCTGCCCTGGCCCTGCCAAGGACCAGCCTAGTGAGAAGCTGCCTGACGTCATGGCACCTGCTATAGCCACTGCCCTCAGCTCTGGAGCTGAAGGTAAAAGAGAGGGTGTAGCCATTATGGCCCCAGCCAGCAGCACCCCTGCTGCTCTCAGTCCTGGGCAAGGTGGGAGACATGGAGGCCAGGACCGGGTGTGCAGCTGGGCTCCTCTGCCTCAGTGGAGACAGGTTTCTGTCATCTGGCTGAGCTGCAGCCCTGCAGCTGAAGGACCTGTTGTTGTTGCTGCTGCTGCTGCTGCTGGGATTGTTTGCTGCCTGCAAGAGGTGCTGAAGAGCAGGAAAAGAAGCCTGGCAGGAGGGCTTCCAGTGGCTCCTCCTGCTCCCAGAAGCGGCATTTTCCTTTAGATATGGAGGTCTGCATTCAACTAGGTATTTGGGCAAATGGCCCATGAGGTGCTGCCCAGGCTGGGCCCTTCTTCAAGGGTGAGCTGGGAGTCAGGGGGTCAGGGGGCATCTCCAAAGGGTATAGGAACTGAAGCTTCTAAACTCAGTACTTGTGCCCCAAAATCTCACGCCACCACCTGTGATAGAATTTACTCATAGTGCTAGAAGTTTCTCCATGACATTTAAATGAAGTTTGGCTTTTCGGAACTTCATGTCTTCTGTAACTCCTTAATGTCAGATGGTGTTTTGAGGTTATCCTGAAAATCCCTGATTGTTGCGTCTCTTTGTTTCAGTGATTTGTGTAATTGAATTACCTTCTAATCAACTGTTATTGGAAACCCTTCAGGCACGGCTTTTAGAAGATCTTGACCTACCTTCACTTGTTTTTACTCTCTGGTTTATTGTGGAAAGAGGGATCACGTAGCTTCATTCCTCCTGCAGATCACTTGCCTTTTGCCATCAAGGATTTGGCATCAGAGAGTTTCCAAAAATTACGTGTACAAGTTGATGTGTTGGTACTTTAGCTAATCTGGGTGCCAAAGCAGAATGCCACAGACTAGGTCACAGAGAAATAATTTTATTTCTCATGGTTCCGGAAATGGTAAACCAAGGTCACGTGGTCAGCAGATGTCATGTCTGGTGAGGGCTTGCTCCTAGTTCATAGACTACCATCTCTTTACTGTGTCCTCACATGACAGAAGGAATCAGGGAGCTCCCAGCAGTCCCTTTGATAGGGACACTGATTCCATTCATGGAGGCTCTGCTTTCCTGACCTAATCACCTTCCAAGGCCTCAACACAAAATCCTATTGCATAGGGAACTAGATTTTAACACATGCATTTGAGAGGACACTACGATATGGTCTATAGCGTCAGGTCACCCTGAGCCATTTGCACTCACAGGAAATCTCTGATCTTCTATAACTATTTGCTGGTGGCTCTGGGTTGAGGAAAATCTTTAATTGCAGTACTTGATTCAGCTGGGTCCAAGCTTAAATTCTTTGTTTGCTCACATAACTTGTTCATGGGACAGATGGTATGTTAGTGGCAAATGGCCATTTGGAATTTTAGGAGGATTGATGGTGGAGGGCTTGGGACGTGGGTGAGAAGTGGAGGGAGGAGAAGATGAAGGTGCAGAAGGAGAGACAGCAGAATGTGAAAGGGGAAGGGGAACTCTGGATGTAAGTGTCAACTTACCTTAGAGGGCAAGGAAGGTAATTTTCCTTGCATTCTAAACTAGGATCCCATATCACGTGAGCAACACCTGAGGAATACAGATTTTCAGTGTGCATTCCTGGTTCTGGAAATTTTGATTTCATACATCTGGAGTTGTGCCAATTTATCTGTATCATAAGAATTTTGGATAATTCTGATGAAATCTGATGACAAAGCAGAGCTCGACAACCACTAGTTAGGGATGTAGATCTGGAAGACTTGATTATGTAAAACAAGACAACTGAGGAGGAATTGTTTAGGACTGGCGCTCTAACTGGTAGAACCCCTCTGGACGGGAATGAGAAAACAGTGGGTAAAAGTTACAGGTGCACATCCTCTTGACCCAGCAATTCCACATCTGGAAATTTATCCTATGGTCACACGCACACATGAACTCAAAGGAGTCTGCATAGGGAGGCTCGCTGCAGTGTTATTTGTAAGATCAAACTCACGGTGTAACCGTTACAGGCTGCATGGCTACAACTCCACTGTGGAAAACTCTGCCACCTTAGAATGAATGGGGCAGTGCCCTATGCCTAGGATGTCCCGGGAAATAACAGGAAATGGTGTATGTATGAGATGGTCTTTGACAAGGGGACCAGGACAGGGGCCTTACAATCCACTCTCTCCTTTTCCTCTGAGCTTTTGCTCATCAACCAAATAAGTTAGGGACAGTGGAAGCCCCTCAGGCTGGGCCTGGCCACCTGCTGTGGCCTCTGAATGCAGCCTGGCCTGACAGCTTGGCTGCAACTTCGTGATCAACCCGCAGCCAGAACCACAAATCTAAACTGCTCTCAAATTCCATATGCACCGAAGTGACAAGATCACAACCCTGTGTTCTCCTAACATGCTAACTGTTAGGGAGCAATGTTTATGCAGTAATAGACGATAAACGCAATTTGGTTTTAGGAATAAATATTCTTGTGGATATTTCAGGTACAAAACGTGTTGATATGGGATACACATAAGTAAAATGCTGACTTTGTTGTTGTTGTTGTTTTTGAGACAGACTTTTGCTCTTGTTGCCCAGGCTGGAGTGCAATGGCATGATCTCGGCTCACTGCAACCTCCGCCTCCTGGGTTTAAGCGATTCTTCTGCCTCAGCCTCCCCAGTAGCTTGGATTACAGTCATGCGCCACCACGCCCAGCTAATTTTGTATTTTTAGTAGAGATGGGGTTTCGCCATGTTGGTCAGACTGGCCTCGAACTCCCGAACTCTGGTGATTCGCCCACCTCGGCCTCCCGAACTGCTTGGATTACAGGCGTGAGCCGCTGCACCTGGCCAGCCTACTTTGCTTTTAATAACATCCATTTAATCTAAGTTTATGAAACCTAAACTATATATAATGATGGCTATGTTTACTAATTGATTCATAAAATTTAAATATTGGATACAACTAATATCTGAATAATTATTAAGTTAATTTTTAGCTTTATTAGATTAATAAAGATTTCAGCTATGAAAGTATTGACACCCATGGAAACTACAGGTGCTGGATGTCAATGAGGAGGAAGGAATCGACTCAGGTTAACTCTTCTCTATAGGGCCATTTGGAAACTCTCATCCTATGGGTAGACCGTCCAGTTTTGGGGAGTTTCCAGGACAGGGCCTCAGCGATGTGAGAGAGGGGGATTTGAGGGAGCACTGAACCTGTCACTCAAAATCTCCCCAGCTCAGCAGCTAATGTATTGAGGCAAAGAGGAGGTGCATAAATAAAAACACGGCCAAGGGCAGTAGCTCATGTGCTTAATGCCACCACTTTGGGAGGCCAAGGCAGGTGAATAATCTGAGGTCAGGAGTTAAAGACCAGACTGGCCAACATGTCAAAACCTCTTCTCCACTGAATATACAAAACTTAGCCAGGCATGGTGGTGGGCACCTGTAATCCTGGCCAGTCAGGAGGCTGAGGCAGGGAGAATTGCTTGAAGTCAGGAGGCCGAGGTTGCGGTGAGCTGAGATCATGTCACTGCACTCCAGCCTGGCAACAAAGCAAGACTCTCTTTCATAAAAAATAGATAGAAAAATAAGAAAAGCAGCAGCTGCCTCTTGTTCTTAATCTCTCAAAAACACGTTCAGATCTCCTCACAGTGGTCACTGCTTCAGGACGGAGGTGCAGAAGAACAGCCCAGCCAGGAGTGCCACCTTCACCACAGCGTGGTGGACACAGAGTGGAGGAAGACGTGATTTCTTGAAACTCCCCGCAATGCCTTCTGTGAAGATGGGTCTGCACAGTGTCGGAGAGGGGGTGCATTTAAGGTGCGGACATCCCTAAGAACAGCAGCGGCTGCACCTGTCAGGCAGCTTCTTCTCAGGCACTGCCTGCATTTGAAGAGCTGGGAATTGTGGCGCGTGCAAGGACCACAACATACACACAAGCAAAAGGAAGCTGTCCCTGTCCTGGATGAGAAATCACAGAGCAGGTTTCCTTTCGAACTTTGTGGAGAGAAATGACAGGAGCTGAGAGATGAATTCTCAAGGCCGTGCTGCAGGAAGCCCCTTGCACAGGATGAGGAATCATCTTCAGAGCAAGGGAGAGCCAGAGAGCCAGGGGCAAGTTTGGGTCTCAATTCCCCATGAAATTGGACCACTGTGGGAAGTGCCATCTCTCCTATATGAGCTGCAGTAAAAACCAGCCTCATCCCCAGCCTGAGCCCAGAGATGGTCATGGAGCTGTGTTTCCTGACCTGGAGCCAGAGAAGCCACAGGGACCCCTTAGGCCTGAATACTGACACCGTAAATCATGGGTCTGAGAACTGTGTCACCCGCTGTTTTGGGGCCAAGAGCAGAAAGTCTCTGCAGCAGGTGCAGGTGAGCATGTGACTGTCCTTGTGAGAGAAACTAGCAGACTCCACCATAATAGAATTGGACACAGGAACTGAAACCTTGTGCTTAAGGCAAAGCTTCAGGAGAGAATACCACTGTAGACCCATGGGATTTAGCAACAAGTCTATGTCATGTGCAGTAGAGAATTGTTTACCTTTTGAAAACAACCTCTTCTATGTTCCTGGGCTTTGTTACATCCAGAACCACGTGAGACAGCAGTGACCACACAGCCAGACCTGTGAGATCCCCCCAGTCATGAGCTCAGGCTGGGCACAAAATGATCCACAGTGAGACGGATGTGGCTCATGTAGGATGGAGCAGGAGCAGGGCCCAAGGGCACCATCTTCCCCATGAGCAGGTTCTCCTCCCTATTGTTCCAGTGCCTCTTCCTGGGTTCACACTTACGTCGTCTGCTGGAGATGGGCTTCCTACACGAGGGTACTCAACAGCATCTGTCACCTGTAAGAGTCCTGACCAGCTCTGTCCAATAATGGTTTGACACAAACCTCCTGTGACCTCTAGTGTTAGTCACCTCATTAAAAATGAAAAGGAAAGACAGGTAAATTCCGATAAATAGTAGATTTCATTTATGTCAATAAAGCAAAATACTATCATTTTTACATGTTATCAGCATGAAATTATGAGATATATTACGGAGATTTTCATGTCTATTGTTACTGTAATTTTTGAGATTAATTATTTGCGGTCCGTGTAGTTGATGGGGAGGGGAATGGGTTTTCTGTTGACCACGGTGGCCTGCAGTAGCTTTTGATATGACGAGTGACATGTGTTTTACGTAGATCATCACATCTTCATATCTGGTTGGGGTTGTAGAAAGGAGTGACATTTGCAGAAGATGTGGAGGGTGGAGGTGGGCAGCGTCCATCCTGCAGCTCACCCTGTGGGTGCATCTGTGGTCTCTGCATGGGGTGAGGCTGCTCCACCTGCCCCGGGGTTCCCTGCATGGAGATCTGACTCCAACTCTCCCCCAGCCCAGAAGACCTGGCATGTCAGGCTCCCTTTTCATTCCATAAAAATTCAAGGAACAGTCACATTGAGCATTTCCACAGTTACTCTGAAAATTTAAGACAGAAATTAGAGTTTTCAGTGTATCGTGGCCCCTCGGGTCCCTGATGGCCCATGTTGGGAACTCCTGGCCATTTTAGACAGGGCTTGCCGGAAGCTGACTCTGGGTTGGAGATTTCCATGCACAGAAGATGTAGGAGTGAGGAGGCCACACTGGACAGGAGGAGACCTGATTAATGGTGGGGTTTCAGCCGAGGCCTCAGGCATCCACACAGTGAGCTCCGGAGCTGGGAGCCCCTTGATTCGGTGGCATCTTAATTGAGGCAGTCTTGAGATCTTGCTTCATTAAACTGAACCCCTCTGAGATGGGACATCACCTTGAGGAAGCTTTCTGCAACCAAGAGCCCTTCCCAGTGAGGGCACAGCTCTGAGCTGCTGGGTTCTCAGCGGTGCTAGGTGGTCACACTGAAGAGGGGATCTGGGCTGACGTCACAGTGTCCCCTCCTCTGGTTTGCTCTGTTGGGAGTCACAGGTTGCCACACAGCCTGGGGCCCAGGACGTCTGCAGAGCTAGGCAGCAATTCTGTGGCCTGATCCAGACAGGTGGCCTAAGGACTGGCCCCATTCATACTATGTGACCATCCAGGGCCAAGTCAGTGGACAGAGGTTGCATCTCTCTGTCTTTCCACCCAGACCCTCACTCTCTAACTCACACAACAGCCCCAAGTCACCAGATGACTCTGGTCCTTCCAGGCCATGTCTATGCCTGATGCATGCTTGGTAGAGACATCTTGAGGGGGCTGGAGGGAAGGGCAGACTGGGGGCTCAGACCCAGACTCCTGAGGGGGCTGGAGGGAAGGGCAGCCTGGGGGCTCAGACCCAGACTCCTGGGGGGGCTGGAGGGAAGGGCACCCTGGGGGCTCACAGGTGAACTGCCCCAGATTCACTCATGGTTTTATCCACAGGCCTCCCGAGGCTGGAGGAGAGGGTGACAGAGGCTGGGAGGATGTTTTTGTCTCACTTCCCCATCTGCGTGTATCACTGTGGGATGATTACTACTACCGTCCCACACCTGACAGTAATAGTCAGCCTCATCCCCGGCCTGGACCCCGCTGATGGTCAGGGTGGCGGTGTTCCCAGAGTTGGAGCCAGAGAATCGCTCAGGGATCCCCGAGGGTCGATTGTTATCTCTATAGATGACAAGCACAGGAGACTGGCCTGACTTCTGCTGGTACCAGTGCACACTTTTACCTCCAATGTTGTTTCCCCCACAGGTAATCCTGGCCGTCTGTCCTGGGGCCACTGACACTGAGTGTGGCTGAGTCAGCTCATAGGAGGTCGCAGAGCCTGCAAAGATTAAAGAAAAAAAAGTAGAGGTTAGGTTGCAGGTGAGACACATTTTCTGAAATCTCTTACTTTCCTGTCCTGGACAAGCTCCAGAGACTCTGTGAACCCTTAGGGTATCCCCTGCAATCCGCCCCAGTCCCAGTGGCCCATGGACTTTCCTGTCACATGGAGCCTTTGACCTGAAAACCCACTCCTCTCTCCTGGCAGGGGCAATCCCTCAGGCTCTCACAAGCCTTTGAGCAGAGTGTGGGGGACTTCAGCCCTGCCAGTCCCTCCCCCTGCAGCAGGTCATGAGCATCCTGCCCACCACAGGCAGGGCCCTGTTGAGCTCAGAGTCAAGGCCACGCTGGACCCAGAGCCCTGGGGCTGGGCAGATTGGTGAGACCCTGGGGGCAGCACCTGTGCAGTGAACGAGGAGGCCGAGGAGGAGAGGGGTCCAGGCCATGGCTGAGGCTCCCCCGATGCTGCTTCCTGAGGCCCAGGCTGGGCAGGTTCCTCCCAGGCCTCTCTTATCCCCTTGCTGAGAGAGCGGCCCGTGATGCAAATCAGCAGAGTCAGGGCCAGCTGCTGGAGGAGCTCTGTGGTTTCCAGAGAAGGGCTCAGCCCCAAGGGACAGAGAGAGAGAAGGGGTGACCCTGCTTACCCACCCCCTCAGCCCATGGGATTCGTCTTCACCCACTGGTCCCATAGTCTGGGCTGACATCTTTACCCAGATTGTACCCAGCCTTGCTCCTGGGCTGGGTTGGTCATGGCAAAGCTCAGTGCTGAGTTTCTCTGTATTCTCCAGAGGACATAAATGTTTTCCATTAGAACAGTGGTTGGCCTGTTCAAGAGATTTTCAGAGTCACCGTGGTGGGAGAATGACCAGGGGCCACAGCCACGTCCTCCATTCCATCCCGGCTCAGGAGGCAGGTGGTTCACTTTCTCATACTTCTTCAGGAATGTCCTGATCATAAATCCTTGATGTCAGACATGAGATGTCTGCTATAGGCTTAAATCCCCTTTGAAGACACATTCCAGAGCCCAGTGCAGAGGCCCTCTTCATTCCCACTCTACAGGGCACAGCATAAGCCTTGGACAGGTACAAATCCCACCCCAGGGCACGGCTCCTCAATGCTAGAGGAAAATGCAATTCTTGGGTGCTGTGTACACATAGAGTTGTGGAAGATCCATGGGATGTGGTAAATTTCTACCTTGGCTGTGAGTTCTAGTGCCAGGTCATAGGTGCTGTGCCTCAGTATCCCCAGGGTGCTGTCAGGACCAAGGACAGATCAGGAGGTGAAGGAAGTGTTTTCTGCATGAGAGAATGAGAGGAGGCTGCAACAAGACCCGGGAAGTGAATGTTTATTGTAACTAAGTTGTCTTCAGTTGCTGGGAAAATGTATCAATGGATGAAAACTGAAGTCAACAGAAGATTAATGAGCAAGTATTTTGTACCTCATGAGAAAATCAAGAGCTGTGATTTGGCAGGATCCCAGGACAGAGTGCACAGTTGCACCATTCAGACAGATACTGAGGTCTTGTCTATTCCCCTTAGAGAACAGGATGAGAATCCGTGCGCATTCGTGTGGGCCAGACAACAGTATACATTCACACCTTCTCTGCCCAGCATCGTTAGCTCTCCCGTCCCTGTCATGATACCATCATCGGGGTTCAGACCATCTTGACTTCATTGTTGAATCATATATACAAGATGGGGATGGTCTATTGGAAGCTTTTGTGAGATCCATGCAGTTTTGAGAATGGGAAATAAACTAAGATGTTTCCTCCTCCGTATTAGCTGAAATTGGAAGTTTCGTTGTCTGGAGCAGCTAAGAATCTCCTACAACATAAAGAACATGTTATTAGATCCTTCAATTCCCCCCAGGAAGAAAGAGACACAAGGACTATAAAGGTCTGGGAGTAGCATATTTACACTTGGGATGTGGCTCCAACATGTATATCAGGAGCCATAAATGTCGCCCACTGTTTTCCGGGCCCAGAGCAGGGGGGCTCTGTAGCAGGTGCAGGAAGGGTTGGGAGTGTCCTGCTGTTGAGGCCAGAGAATCCAGCAGACTCTACCATGAGAACTGAAACCTTCTGGACATGGCAAACCTCAGTGGAGAATCCCAATTTTAGACTCACAGGTTTTGGAAGAAGTCCATGTCCGGGACAGTACAGTTATTATTTCTCTTTGGAAAAACAGCTCCTTTTGTCTTACTGGGCCCTGGGAGATACAGGATCACACTGGACATCAAGTGACCATGTTGCCAGAACTGTCAGTTCCCCCTAGTTGTGAGCTCAGGGAGGCCAGCAGTGACCTCTGGTGAGATGGAGGTGACACATTTAGGATAGGGCGGGGTCAGGGCTCCAGGACTCAGTCACCTGCAGAAACAGCTCATCCACACTCATGTTCTCGTTTCTCTTCCAGCAGCACGTCTCCCTAGCTTCACACATATGTCCTGTGGCTGGACTTGGGGCTTGCGGAGGCAAGTTACTCCAGAGCACCTGCGGCCAGAAGGAGTAAGGCCAGAGCAGCACTGCACAGTCACAGTGTGATGAGAGCCACGTGTGAATCCTACTGTCTACTCACCATGTTAGAGATTTTAAAAAGGTAAACTAGGTTCAGTAATATATTTTATTTAACCCAAAGCATGAAAAATAATTTACACATGCACACAATCTAAAATCGCTTATGAAATATTTCATAGACTTTTTATATCTGCTGTGACTGTTATTATTTTGGGAGATTCTTTATGTTGAGATCGTGTGGTTGATGGAGACTTGAAGGAGTCCGATTGACAAGGGTGAGCTGTGGTGGCTTAATAAGTGTCAGCTTTGATCATCTGAAGGAGGGCTGAAAATAATGAAAGTTTGTACAGGATGTGGAGGGTGGAGGTGGGCACGTGTGTCCTGAGGCTTCCCCTGTGGGTGAATCTCTGGTCCCTGCGTGGGGTGAGGCTATTCTCCTTCCCATGGATTTCTTGCAGGAGGATCTGACACTACCTCTCCTTCAGGACCCACAGCACCTGGCATGTCAGGCTCCCTTCTGATTTTATAAGAATACAAGAAATACTCAGATATACTTGGGCATTTGGATGTACACAATAGAAATTTAGGAAATTTGCTGGTGAATCTCACTGTATAGTGGCCACCTCAGGGCTACAGTGGCTCATTTTGGTGACAGCTGGCCATCTTAGTTTGGGTTCTTGAAAGTAGACTCTGAGATAAAGATTTGAAGGCACAGAGGATCTGGAAAGAATGAGGGAGGCATCACCCACAAAGAAGACCCTGACCCAGACTAGGGGTGCAACTGAGGCCCCAGGCATCCACACCAGGGGATGTGGAGTTAGAAGGACCTTCAGTGTCACCTTGCATTAACACAGGGCTAGGGATCTTGGCCTCATGCAGTCATCACACCAAAACTCTCAAAACTGGGCCTAAATAGGAGGAAGAAACTTTTCTGGAACCAACAACACTTCCCCATGAGGGCCCAGCTCTGAGTTTTGAGAACCTCCCAGGGGTTGTGGGTGGGTAATCTCAGAAAAGCAAAACTAGACAGATGCCACAGCATCCCCTCCTATGTGTTTCCTGTTCAATATTCCAGGCGTCCATGGAAACCTGGAACCTCACATGTTGAGCTGCACTGGGCATTTTTGGGAACTGATACACGATAGTTGGAAGAATAAGTGACCCAGTCACCATCAAATGGAAATCTCCGGCCAATTGATGGCTATTTCCATCTCTCTGATCTTCCATCTAGTTCTGATTTCCCCAAGTCGCTCCTGAGGCCTGAAAACATCAGTAAATTCTGATTATAGCAGCCTTAGATCCACGTCTGCTCCGCCCTCTGCAGAATCAACCTGGAGGGCTGGACAAAAACATGGCCTGGAGGTCTCAGCTCCGGGAGAACGTGGCAAGACCTGCTCATGGCTTTGTCCACAGTCTTTCTGGTGCTGGAGGAAGAAGGTAGCACAGATGGGAAAGGGATTTGCATGTCACTTCCCCATCTACCTGTCACACAGTGAAATTGTCGGTATTCACAGTAAAACAGTAATAGCCTCATCTTCACTCAGAGCCCTGCTGATGGTCAGGGTGGTCGTGTTTCCTGAGGTGGACACAGAGAACTACTCAGGGATTCCAGGGGGCCGCTCACTGTCTTCATATATCACCTGCACAGGGGCCTGGCCTGGCTTCTGCTGATACCAATCAGCATATTCTTCCCTCAATACATCTTCAGAGCAGGTGACCCTGGCTGTCTGTCCTGGGGACAGGACACTGAGGGTGGCTGTATCAGCTCAGGAGGCCACAGAGCCTGCAAGAGAAGACAGGAGAGGGGTCATGAAGATAACAAACAGATTTCCAGCAGTGTACCCTGAGGCTATGCTCAGGATTCAGGACAGGACTAGCTCAGGGGCCTGCAAGGGCGGAGCCTGGGTCAGGCTCTGAGGGCAGCAACTGTGCAGCGAGTGAGGACAGAGAAGGGGAGGAACCCAGGCCATGTGAGACACCGGAGCTCTGTGTCCTGAGTCCACAGCCGGGCTCCCCAGACCTCCCTTATTTTCTCTCAGGCCTGTTGGGGCAGCGCATGTTTGGTATTTATGCGAAGTTAGTTCTCTGGCACTCCTCATGGTGGGATGCCACTCAACCCAGCTCTGGGGACAGCACAAGAAACTGAAAAAGAAAGGATGAGTCCTCAGCTTCCTCCATCTGCTTATCTAGAAATCAGCCTTGGCCTCCAAGACCTGTGATCACAGTCACCTTCCTGGGGAGTGACAACATGGCCCCTGTCCCAAACCTCTGTGTCCTGTGGTCTGTCCCGGGCCACATTGAGCCGGGCTGTAGATGTGGTTACTGCAGCCCCAGGGGACTCGATGCACTGTCCCGACTTCTAGTCTGAGGGCTAATCCTTAAACACCTGTTGAACCCTAGTCTGGCCTCCTTCTTAGGCTCCACCTGAGCCTCCCCAGCTGGTCTCCTGGCTGCTCCTGCCTGCTGCTCTGCTGCCCCCTGCTGGTGGAAGTGATCATACCACCAGCGTCCCTCCTCCAGGTGACCTGTAGCACCTGCCACCACTACCTTAGAGGGTGTGGACCAGGGGTCCGCAATGGATGAAAATTACAAACATACATCTTTTTGAGCCAGCGATTTCACTTTTAGAAATGTATCTTATGGTCATATTCACACATGAACTCAAAGGAGGCTGCGTAGGGATGATCAGTCACTGCCCTGTTCTTTCTAAGACCAAAGTTGTGGCGATGCCATTAGAAGGATGTTGACTACAGTTCTACACACAGTGTGGGAGACGGGGATGCATTTATGGTGAAGACATCCCCAAGAAAATTCAGTGACTGCACCCATCAGGCAGCTCATTGTCACTGTCCCTGCGAGTAAAGAGCTAGGAAGAGCTGCACATTCAGAGCCCACAACATGCAAGCGTCAGGAAGCTGTCCCTGCGCTGGATGAGAAGCATAGAGCAGGTTCACTTTTGGACTTCATGGTGGGAAAGGAGAGGGGCTGAGAGAGGGGAACTCTCAAGGCAGTGTTGCAAGAAGCCCTTGCACAGGGTGAGGAAGCATCTTCAGAGCAAGGAGCGAGCCTGAGAGCCCAGGGCAGGTTTTGGTCTCAGTTCCCCATGAACCTGGACCACTGTGGAAAGTACTGCTGCTTGTATATGAGCTGCAGTAATAATCAGCCTCGTCCTCAGCCTGGAGCCCAGAGATGGTCAGGGAGGCCGTGTTGCCAGACTTGGAGCCAGAGAAGCGATTAGGGACCCCTGAAGGCCGATAGCTGACACCATAAATCATGAGTTTGGGGGCTTTGCCTGGGTGCTGCTGGTACCAGGAGACAAGATTATAACTCCCAACATCACTGCTGGTTCCGGTGCAGGAGATGGTGACCGACTGTCCGGGAGACCCGGACACTGAGGGAGGCTGAGTCAGGGCAGACTGAGCCCAGGATCCTGGAAAGAGGAAGAAACACACTCTGGTGAGTCAGTGCTGGGCGCTGGTGAGCCTGAGGAGGAGACCCAGGATCACCCAGATGTCTCTGAGGCCCCATCCCTGGAGACATCACCTGTGCCCTGACTGAGGAAGGTGAGGAGGAGCAGAGCCCAGGCCATGGTGGGGACGTCCTGAGAGCGCTGCCTCCAGAGACCCCAGCACTGGGCCTGGCCACAGCCCTGTCTTACTCCCTCTGCCCCAGAGGAGGGCGGGGCCTCCATGCAAATCTCCGTCCTGAGAGCCCCATCCAACCTTCGCCTGGGCCTGGGCTCCGGCTCAGAGACTTCTATTTCTCTGGACTGTGAAACTCATATGAAAAGATTAAAGTCCTTGTTTGTCTACTGTGATGGCAGGAATTTCATTTTTTTGTACCTGATTTACTCAGGAGAGAAAGCTCTGCGGAAGCCCCTCACCTGAGTGAGCACCTATTTCCATTTTGCTGTGATTGACGTGTCGGGTCACAGAGATGCGTGTTTCCTGCTTTCTTGCTTTCCCCCATCTGAGCACATCCTCAGGGCAAACTAAAGCTGACCTCTTTAACCCTGCAACACTGCAGACACACAGACATTTGATAAACACATTTTGGTTTCTTCCTCAAAATACTTTTAATCTCTTTTCATCTTTCCCCAATGCCTATGAAAATTCTTTTAATGTTTCATATTAAAATAAATATGAACAGATTCAGATTTAATTTAAATATTATAGCATACACTATCCTGTCTTCCCACGTAGATTCTTCCCTGAAACCATGGCAGGTGCACGGAGCAGCTCTCTGAGCACCAGGAAAGGAAATGGCCGTGCGCAGCAGTTTGGGATGGCCGCAGCAGATGAACTTCAACAGAATCAGTGTGAGACTCCTGGATTTCCTCAGTGTCCCCTGGCTGGGATTCCAGACAGCCCCAAACCTGAAGGGGCACAAACCTGAAAACAAAAAGAAGTCCAGAAAGCCCTCTTGTTCAGGATTGAAGATAGGAAAGGAAACTTATTTGGTTCAAAGTGAAGGCTCAGTCCCCTGCACACGGAGTGGGTCACCGCTGTGTTCTCATCTCTCTTACACCAGCGCCTCTCCCTGGGTTCACACTGATGTCCTGTGGGTGGACATGAGGCTTCCTGCACCAGGTCACTCCACAGCCCCTGGACCCTGAAGGGGGAGAAAACCAGCACTGTTCAGTCCCAATATGATGTGAGCCTCATGGGAATCGCACTGTCTGGTCACGGCATTAGAAATACAAAGAAGTAAATGAATTTAAGTAATATATTTTGTTTACCTAGCATATCAAAACTAGTAACACTTTCATACGTAATCTAAGGACAATTTTTATGAGACATTCTTTATGTTTTTCATGGCTACTATTATTATTTTGTGAATAATTTTTAGACATTGTGTAGCTGATGGAGATGTCAATGGGTTTCCTGTTGACAACGTTGGATCGTGGTGGCTTTTTAAGTGTCAAACTTCATAGGCTGAAGGAGGGTTAAAAAGAGTGATTTTTTGCACAGGACGTGGCGGGTAGAGGTGGGCAGTGCCCATTCTGCAGCTCACGCTGTAGGTGCATCTGTGGTCCCTGTGTGGGGTGAGACTGCTCCTCATGCCCCAGGTTTCCTTTCAGGGAGATCGGCCTCCAACTCCCCCTTGGATCCCAGAGCACCTGGCGAGTCAGACTGGTTTTCATTCCACATAGATGCAAGAAAGACTCAGACCTTACTGGGCATTTGGATACCCACAATGCTAATTTAGGAATAATCTGGTGCTTTCCAGTGTACAGTGACCTCCTGAGGTCCTGCATGGCTCATGTTGGGGATTGCTGGTTATCTTCATTCGGGTTCCCTGGAAGCAGACTCTGAGATGGAGAACTGCAGGCACAGAGGATGTGAAAGGAGGTGAGGGAGGCAACACTAGCCAGAAGGAGACTCTGACCCACATTGAGGCCTCTGTCAACCCTACAGGGAGCTGTGGAGCTGGGAGGATTTTGAGGTCCTTCTATATTGAGGCAGGGTCTTGAGCCTGAGCTGGGCATTTCTGGGGGCTGATCCAAGATATTCAGGCCAAGCACTGGCTTGTCATGACCTTTGGAAATCCAGCGACCAACTGAT
The DNA here is from genome assembly GCF_048565385.1 of Saimiri boliviensis. Lineage (NCBI taxonomy): Eukaryota > Metazoa > Chordata > Mammalia > Primates > Cebidae > Saimiri > Saimiri boliviensis. The sequence continues at coordinate 26,092,922 of NC_133469.1, read as the reverse complement.
GGATGTCCACCTCAGTCTGATGATCTAAATCATGTCCCATTTCCAGGTGAACTGGGCCAGCCCCGCTCATGACTCTGTCCACTGTCTTCCTGGCTGGAGGAAATGTCCCATCCTGGTCATTTTATCTAAATGATGTATGTGTCATTAGCCCACTTGTTAACTATTTCTGTGAGAATGGTTGAGTCACTTAAGGAACCACTCACACATGTGGTCGTCAGGACGTCTGCTCTCATGTCACCCATGGCGCTGACCCTTCTAGGCCATGCCCATCCCAACTGCAGACCAGCCATTGCCACCCTCAGCTCTGCCATTGTTTATTCATTTTTCCCGTCGGTATTTTATGTGAACTTGTTAAAAGCACCAGAAAAACACCAGGGTTCTGAATCCAGTGTGGTTTTCCTGTGCTTTTTACAGGTTTACATGAAATACTGGTGGAAAATCCACTGGAAGCCTCACGGTCTCTGTGAGCATCCAGGGACACAGCATTTGCACAGGGCGTGGGCTCTGCCGGGGTGGTGGGCCCTGGTCCCTGCAATGAGGTGTATCCTGTCACTGAGCCAAGACCACCTGGTAGCCAGAGCTGTGGCCTGAGGCAGGAGAGAATCCCCTTCCCTGTGGAGAGCATCTGCTCAAGGAGGCTGGGGAGGCCCCATCCAGGAACCAGGGCCATGAATGCGCCACCCCACCCACCTGAGACTGCTGAGCATAGGAGCTGACCCTGAGTCAGAGTCTGCCTGGAGTTGGAAGGAAAGTCAGAGGCAGAAGAGGTGTGGGGTCTCTGGAAGTGCCCAGGACTGAGGGTTCAGCTCCCCAGAATGCTGCTGGACAGAGAGGGACAAGACCCTGAGGGTGACAGGAGGCTCAGGCAGCCATTCTGGATGAAGAACTCTAGCCCTGGGAGCCCTGCCCCTCACACTGTGCCCCCCTCCTAGTGCACCTCGACCTCATGGGCGTCTCACAGAAAATCCCAGCCCCGTGGGAGCTGCCCAGGCTGGCACCAGTGCCCATCGCCTCCAGCTGCATTTCCCAGCTGAGGCCCTCACTGTGTCCGGGCTCCTGTCGGTGTTCTGGATGACTGTGTGAGTCTGACCCTCAGGATGTGTTACTGCAGCCCGAGGGGATACGAGGCACCTTACTGGACTTCCAGACTCAGGACTGATCCTTGGACACCTCTCGAGCCTTCAGGGCTGGCCTCTCTCTTGGGCTTGTCCTGGGCGGACCCAGCCTCTTCTGTCCGCAGCTCTGCTGCCCCCTGCTGGTGAAGAAGACGGAGCCCAGGAGCTTCCCTCCTGCTGACCCCAGAATGCCTGCCACCTGGGAGGGCAGGGATCATGGAGTTAGTCAGTCTGTGCCACATGTGAACCCCTCTGGTTCAACACAGAGAGGAGGCATATATGGTTGGGAGGAGGTGAGGCAGGTGCAATTCTCATAACCGAGTCTCAGGTTGAAATGCTCTTCTCTGTTCCACGGTTTTTGATCACAGAATGGAGAGTGCAGGATAAACTGTGGCTCTTCTGTGAGAAACGTCAGTCCGGAGAAATGCGGCCATTCCCACATGCACTCCTGCTCCCCAAGTACATAGAAAACAAGATTGATTTTTTCACCCGGATGGAAACAGGTGCACTGTAATAGGGAGCGCCTGACATTTGTGCCACTAAACCTCAGTTGTGTACTTAAACCATCATCACCACCATTGTCATTATATGGTTTCTATTAATCATAACAACAAGAAGATTAAAGTAAAAAGTTACGACCGTGACTAGCTGGAGCCTTTCAGTGTTCAAACCACAAAGGAGAAACTCAATAGCCTTCCCTGCAACTGTTACTTAATTTGCATTTATTTTTTGTTATAACCTTAAATATTTATCAAAAGTTAACAATTCAGTGATTTAAATTAAGATACCTTTTCTCCACAAGATGTTGATCATTTTTATGTATTTGATGTGAAACTGTGCTTCTGTCGCTAGGAGGCCTTCCCTCCTCTACAGGAATAATCAGAATTGGTTTAATCAACATGAGGCCCCTGTTGCATCGCAGGCCCCTAGTGGACTCCTAGGCCCCAGGTGCACATCAGGCCCAGGTGTGCGAGCAGGCCCTGGGTGGACTTCCCTGTACACAGGTAAGGAGTTGACCTGAGGGGAGAGTGAGCAGCCAGCAGCCAGAGGATTCTGAGTAGGTCTTATGGAAGGAAGGGGCCGAAGGGATGGAACCTTAAAGAAGTGACTTCACTTCCTTAGTGACAGACCCTAACAGGACTTAGAACTCTGGTCACCAGGCACCCACATCCTGGAGACAGCCCCGTAGCCAGCTCCCGTGGTGGGAGATGCTCAGGAGAGCGAGATGTTCTCATGCTGCATCCCCACATGTCAAGACTCCTGCTACCAGTAGGCCCAGGGTGAGAGCCATTTACCAAGATGCCGAGGCAGCCTTATTCCTCGCCCTGAATGCCATTGGACATTTGGCCAAAGGCATCCCTAGGTACCACAGGGCAACCCAGGGCAGGCCCTACCAGGCCAGGCCTCACCAGTGATCCCATTGGGGTCACATGTGCACATTGACCTTGTCCAGCTCGACCCTCTGGAGTTCATTGAGGCACAGGCATGCAGTGACAGGGCCTATAATCTCAGAGCCTTTCTGGGGGCAATATTTTCAGGCTGGATTTCCTTAAATTCAGTGAGGCTGTTTCCGTGTGTGGAAATCCCACTGGAAAATGACTCATTGGTGATGTTCTTCTTTTTCAGCTCCTGCTCCATGTGCAGCAATATAGGACCTTCCAGGGCCAGCTGATAAGCCAGTGCCAGCACCAAGGGAAGAGCCCCCTTCAGGGGCAGAACAGGAGCTAGAGGAAGCTCCAGAGTCCTCCTGCCCCTGCCCTGACCCTGCCAAGGACCAGCCTAGTGAGGAGCTGCCTGACGTCATGGCACCTGCTGTAGCCACTGCCCTCAGCCCTGGAGCTGAAGGTAAAAGAGAGGGCGTAGCCATTATGGCCCCAGCCAGCAGCGCCCCTGCTGCTTTCAGTCCTGGGCACGGTAGGAGATATGGTGGTCAGGACCGGGTGTGCAGCTGGGTTCCTCTGCCTCAGTGGAGACAGGCTCCTGTCATCTGGCTGAGCTGCAGCCCTGCAGCGGAAGGACCTGTTGTTGCTGCTGCTGCTGCTGCTGGGATTGCTCTCTGCCTGCAAGAGATGCTGAAGAGCAGGAAAAGAAGCCTGGCAGGAGGGCTTCCAGTGGCTCCTCCTGCTCCCAGAAGCGGCAGTTTCCTTTAGATATGGAGGTCTGCATTCAACTGGGTATTTGGGCAAATGGCCCATGAGGTGCTGCCCAGGCTGGGCTCTTCTTCAAAGGTGAGCTGGGAGTCAGGGGGTCAGGGGGCATCTCCAAAGGGTATAGAAACTGAAGCTTCTAAACTCAGTACTTGTGCCCCAAAATCTCATGCCACCACCTGTGATAGAATTTACTCATAGTGCTAGAAGTTTCTCCATGACATTTAAATGAAGTTTGGCTTTTTGGAACTTCATGTCTTCTGTAACTCCTTAATGTCAGATGGTGTTTTGAGGTTATCCTGAAAATCCCTGATTGTTGCGTCTCTTTGTTTCAGTGGTTTGTGTAATTGAATTACCTTCTAATCAACTGTTATTGGAAACCCTTCAGGCACGGCTTTTAGAAGGTCTTGACCTACCTTCACTTCTTTTTACTCTCTGGTTTATTGTGGAAAGAGGGATCACATAGCTTCATTCCTCCTGCAGATCACTTGCCTTTGGCATCAAAGATTTGGCATCAGAGTTTCCAAAAATTATGTGTACAAGTTGATGTGTTGGTACTTTAGCTAACCTGGGTGCCAAAGCAGAATGCCACAGACTAGGTCACAGAGAAATAATTTTATTTCTCATGGTTCTGGAAATGGTAAACCAAGGTCATGTGGTCAGCAGATGTCATGTCTGGTGAGGGCTTGCTCCTAGTTCATAGACTGCCATCTCTTTACTGTGTCCTCACATGACAGAAGGAATCAGGGAGCTCCCAGCAGTCCCTTTGATAGGGATGATCAGTGACTGCACTGTTCTAAGATCAAAGTTGTGGCGATGCCATTAGAAGGATGTTGGCTATAGTTCTACCCACACTGTGGGAGACAGGGATGCATTTAGGGTGAAGACATCCCCAAGAAAATTCAGTAACGTCACCCATCAGGCAGCTCATTGTCACTGTCCCTGCGAGTGAAGAGCTAGGAAGAGCTGCACATTCAGAGCCCACAACATGCAAGCGTCAGGAAGCTGTCCCTGCGCTGGATGAGAAGCACAGAGCAAGTTAACTTTTGGACTTCATGGTGGGAAAGGAGAGGGGCTGAGAGAGGGGAACTCTCAAGGCAGTGATGCAAGAAGCCCTTGCACAGGGTGAGGAAGCATCTTCAGAGCAAGGAGCGAGCCTGAGAGCCCAGGGCAGGTTTTGGTCTCAGTTCCCCATGAACCTGGACCACTGTGGAAAGTGTAGCTGCCTGCATATGAGCTGCAGTAATAATCAGCCTCGTCCTCAGCCTGGAGCCCAGAGATGGTCAGGGAGGCCGTGTTGCCAGACTTGGAGCCAGAGAAGCGATTAGGGACCCCTGAAGGCCGATTGCTGACACGATAAATCATGAGTCTGGGGGCTTTGCCTGGGTGCTGCTGGTACCAGGAGACAAGATTATAACGCCCAACATCACTGCTGGTTCCGGTGCAGGAGATGGTGACCGACTGTCCGGGAGACCCGGACACTGAGGGAGGCTGAGTCAGGGCAGACTGAGCCCAGGATCCTGGAAAGTGGAAGAAACACACTCTAGTGAGTCAGTGCTGGGAGCTGGTGAGCCTGAGGAGGAGACCCAGGATCACCCAGATGTCTCTGAGGCCCCATCCCTGGAGACATCACCTGTGTCCTGAGTGAGGAAGGTGAGGAGGAGCAGAGCCCAGGCCATGGTGGGGATGTCCTGAGAGTGCTGCCTCCAGAGACTCCAGCACTGGGCCTGGCCACAGCCCTGTCTTTCTCCCTCTGCCCCAGAGGAGGGCGGGGCCTCCATGCAAATCTGCGTCCTGAGAGCCCCTCCCCATCCCACCCTCCCCTGGCCCTGGGCTCGGGCTCACAGATTTCTATTTCTCTGGACAGTGAAACTCATATGAAAAGATTAAAGTCCTTGTTTGTCTACTGTGATGGCAGGAATTTCATTTTTTTGTACCTGATTTTCTCAGGAGAGAAAGATCTGCGGAAGCCCCTCGCCTGAGTGAGCACCTGTTTCCATTTTGCTGTGATTGACGTGTCAGGACACAGAGATGCGTGTTTCCTGCTTTCTTGCTTTCCCCCATCTGAGCACATCCTCAGGGCAAACTAAAGCTGACCTCTCTAACCCTGCAACACTGAAGACACACTGACATTTGATAAATGCATTTTTGGTTTCTTCCTCAAAATACTTTTAATCTCTTTTCATCTTTTCCCAATGCCTATGAAAATTCTTTTAATGTTTCATATTAAAATAAATATTAATGATTTCAGATTTAATTTGAATATTATAGCATACACTATCCTGTCTTCCCACGTAGATTCTTCCCTGAAACCATGGCAGGTGCACGGAGCAGCTCTCTGAGCACCAGGAAAGGAAATGGCCGTGCACAGCAGTTTGGGATGGCCGCAGCAGATGAACTTCAACAGAGTCAGTGTGAGACTCCTGGATGTCCTCAGTGTACCCTGGCTGGGATTCCAGACAGCCCCAAACCTGAAGGGGTACAAACCTAAAAACAAAAAGAAGTCCAGAAAGCCCTCTTGTTCAGGATTGAAGATAGGAAAGGAAACTTATTTGGTTCAAAGTGAAGGCTCTGTCCCCTGCACACGCAGTGGGTCACCTCTGTGTTCTCATCTCTCTTACACCAGCGCCTCTCCCTGGGTTCACACTGATGTCCTGTGGGTGGACATGGGGCTTCCTGCACCAGGTCACTCCACAGCCGCTGGACCCTGAAGGGGGAGAAAACCAGCACTGTTCAGTCCCAATATGATGTGAGCCTCATGGGAATCCCACTGTCTGGTCACTGCATTAGAAATACAAAGAAGTAAATGAGTTTAAGTAATATATTTTATTTACTTAGCATATAAAAAATAGTAACACTTTCTTACGTAATCTAAGGACAATTTTTATGAGACATTCTTTATATTTTTCATGGCTATTATTATTATATTGTGAATAATTTTTAGACATTGTGTAGCTGATGGAGATGTCAATGGGTTTCCTGTTGACAAGGATGGATCGTGGTGGTTTTTTAAGTGTCGAACTTCATAGGCTGAAGGAGGGGTAAAAAGAATGATTTTTTGCACAGGACGTGGAGGGTGGAGGTGGGCAGTGCCCATTCTGCAGCTCACGCTGTAGGTGCATCTGTGGTCCCTGTGTGGGGTGAGACTGTTCCTCATGACCCGGGTTTCCTTTCAGGGAGATCGGCCTCCAACTCCCCCTTGGATCCCAGAGCACCTGGCGAGTCAGACTGGTTTTCATTCCACATAGATGCAAGAAAGGCTCAGATCTCACTGGGCATTTGGATACCCACAATGCTAATTTAGGAATAATCTGGTGCTTTCCAGTGTACAGTGACCTCCTGAGGTCCTGCATGGCTCATGTTGGGGATTGCTGGTTATCTTCATTCGGGTTCCCTGGAAGCAGACTCTGAGATGGAGAACTGCAGGCACAGAGGATGTGAAAGGAGGTGAAGGAGGCAACACTGGCCAGAAGGAGACTCTGACCCACATTGAGGCCTCTGTCAACCCTACAGGGAGCTGTGGAGCTGGGAGGATTTTGAGGTCCTTCTATATTGAGGCAGGGTCTTGAGCCTGAGCTGGGCATTTCTGGGGGCTGATCCAAGATATTCAGGCCAAGGACTGGCTTGTCATGACCTGTGGAAATCCAGCGACCAACTGATGGATGTCCACCTCAGTCTGATGATCCAAATCATGTCCCATTTCCAGGTGAACTGGGCCAGCCCCGCTCATGACTCTGTCCACTGTCTTCCTGGCTGGAGGAAATGTCCCAACCTGGTCATTTTATCTAAATGATGTATGTGTCATTAGCACACTTGTTAACTATTTCAGTGAGAATGGTTGAGTCACTTAAGGAACCACTCACACATGTGGTCGTCAGGACGTCTGCTCTCATGTCACCCATGGCGCTGACCCTTCTAGGCCATGCCCATCCCAACTGCAGACCAGCCATTGCCACCCTCAGCTCTGCCATTGTTTATTCATTTTTCCCGTCGGTATTTTACGTGAACTTGTAAAAAGCACCAGAAAAACACCAGGGTTCTGAGTCCAGTGTGGTTTTCCTGTGCTTTTTACAGGTTTACATGAAATACTGGTGGAAAATCCACTTTAAGCCTCATGGTCTCTGTGAGCATCCAGGGACACAGCCTTTGCACAGGGCGCGGGCTCTGCCGGGGTGGCGGGCCCTGGTCCCTGCAGTGAGGTGTATCCTGTCACTGAGCCAAGACCACCTGGTAGCCAGAGCTGTGGCCTGAGGCAGGAGAGAATCTGCTTCCCTGTGGAGAGCATCTGCTCAAGGAGGCTGGGGAGGCCCCATCCAGGAACCAGGGCCATGAATGCGCCACCCCACCCACCTGAGACTGCTGAGCATAGGAGCTGACCCTGAGTCAGAGTCTGCCTGGAGTTGGAAGGAAAGTCAGAGGCAGAAGAGGTGTGGGGTCTCTGGAAGTGCCCAGGACTGAGGGTTCAGCTCCCCAGAATGCTGCTGGACAGAGAGGGACAAGACCCTGAGAGTGACAGGAGGCTCAGGCTGCCATTCTGGGTGAAGAACTCTAGCCCTGGGAGCCCTGCCCCTCACACTGTGCCTCCCTCCTAGTGCACCTCGACCTCATGGGCATCTCACAGAAAATCCCAGCCCCGTGGGAGCTGCCCAGGCTGGCACCAGTGCCCATCGCCTCCAGCTGCATTTCCCAGCTGATGCCCTCACTGTGTCCGGGCTCCTGTCGGTGTCCTGGGTGGCTGTGTGATTCTGACCCTCAGGACGGGGTTACTGCAGCCCGAGGGGATACGAGGCACCTTACTGGACTTCCAGACTCAGGACTGATCCTTGGACACCTCTTGAGCCTTCAGGGCTGGCCTCTCTCTTAGCCTCCTCCTGGGCAGACCCAGCCTCTTCTGACTGTCATTGGTGGTGTTCTTTTTCAGCTCCTGCTCCATGTGGAGCAATATAGGACCTTCCAGGGCCAGCTGATAAGCCAGTGCCAGCACCAAGGGAAGCGCCTCCTTCAGGGGCAGAACAGGAACTAGAGGCAGCTCCAGAGCCCTCCTGCCCCTGCCCTGACCCTGCCAAGGACCAGCCTAGTGAGGAGCTGCCTGACGTCATGGCATCTGCTGTAGCCACTGCCTTCAGCCCTGGAGCTGAAGGTAAAGAGAGGGGATAGCCATTATGGCCCCAGCCAGCAGCGCCCCTGCTGCTCTCAGTCCTGGGCACGGTGGGAGACATGGAGGCTAGGACCGGGTGTGCAGCTGGGCTCCTCTGCCTCAGTGGAGACAGGCTCCTGTCATCTGGCTGAGCTGCAGCCCCGCAGCGGAAGGACCTGTTGCTGTTGCTGCTGCTGCTGCTGCTGCTGGGATTGTTTGCTGCCTGCAAGAGGTGCTGAAGAGCAGGAAAAGAAGCCTGGCAGGAGGGCTTCCAGTGGCTCCTCCTGCTCCCAGAGGCGGCAGTTTCCTTTAGATATGGAGGTCTGCATTCAACTGGGTATTTGGGCAAATGGCCCATGAGGTGCTGCCCAGGCTGGGCTCTTCTTCAAAGGTGAGCTGGGAGTCAGGGGGCCAGGGGACATCTCCAAAGGGTATAGAGACTGAAGCTTCCAAACTCAGTACTTGTGCCCCAAAATCTCCGTGCCACTACCTGTGATAGAATTTACTCATAGTGCTAGAATTAGAAGTTTCTCCATGACATTTAAATGAAGTTTGACTTTTTGAAACTTCATGTCTTCTGTAAGTCCTTAATGTCAGATGGTGTTTTTGAAGCTATCCTGAAAATCCCTGACAGTTGTGTCTCTGTTGTGGTGGTTTGTGTGATTGAATTACCTTCTAATCAACGGTTATTGGAAACCCTTCAGGCACGGCTTTTAGACGATCTTGACCTACTTTCACTTGGTTTTACTCTCTGGTTTATTGTGGAAAGAGGGATCACGTAGCCTCATTCCTCCCTCAGATCAATTGCCTTTTGCCATCAAAGATTTGGCATCAGAGAGTTTCCAAAAATTACGTGTACAAGTTGATGTGTTGGTACTTTAGCTAATCTGGGTGCCAAAGCAGAACAACATAGACTAGGTTGTAGAGAAATAATTTTATTTCTCATGTTCTGGAAATGGTAAACCAAGGTCACGTGGTCAGCAGATGTCATGTCTGGTGAGAGCTTGCTCCTAGTTCATAGGCTACCATCTCTTTACTGTGTCCTCACATAACAGAAGGAATCAGGGACCTCTCAGTAGTCCCTTTGATAGGGACACAGATGCCATTCATGGGGACTCTGCTTTCCTGACCTAATCACCTTCCAAGGCCTCACCTCAAAATCCTATTGCATAGGGAACTAGATTTTAACACATGCATTTGAGAGGACACTACGATTTGGTCTATAGCGTCAGGTCACCCTGAGCCATTTGCACTCACAGGAAATCTCTGATCTTCTATAAGTATTTGCTGGTGGCTCTGGGTTGAGGAAAATCTTTAATTGCAGTACTTGATTCAGCTGGGTCCAAGCTTAAATTCTTTGTTTGCTCACATAACTTGTTCATGGGACAAATGGTACTTTAGTGGCAAATGGCCATTTGGAATTTTAGGAGGATTGATGGTGGAGGGCTTGGGACGTGGATGAGAAGTGGAGGGAGGAGAATATGAAGGTGCAGAAGGAGAGACAGCAGAATGTGAAAGGGGAAGGGGAACTCTGGAAATAAGTGTCAACCAGAGGGCAAGGAAGGTAATTTTCCTTGCATTCTAAACTAGGATCACATATCACGTGAGCAACACCTGAGGAATACAGATTTTCAGTGTGCATTCCTGGTCCTGGAAATTTTGAACTTCCTGATCAACCCGCAGCCAGAACCACAAATCTAAACTGCTCTCAAATTCCAGATGCACTGAAATGACAAGATCACAAACGTGTATTCTCCTAACATGCTAACTGTTAAGGAACAATGTTTATGCAGCAATAGACGATAAATACAATTTGGTTTTAGGAATAAATATTCTTGTGGATATTTGAGGTACAAAACGTGTTGATATGGGATACACATATAGTAAAATGCTGACTTTGTTGTTGTTGTTGTTTTTGAGACAGACTTTTGCTCTTGTTGCCCAGGCTGGAGTGCAATGGCACGATCTCGGCTCACTGCAACCTCCGCCTCCTGGGTTTAAGTGATTCTTCTGCCTCAGCCTCCCCAGTAGCTTGGATTACAGTCATGCGCCACCACGCCCAGCTAATTTTGTATTTTTAGTAGAGATGGGGTTTCGCCATGTTGGTCAGACTGGCCTCGAACTCCCGAACTCTAGTGATTCGCCCACCTCAGCCTCCCGAACTGCTTGGATTACAGGCGTGAGCCGCTGCACCTGGCCAGCCTACTTTGCTTTTAATAACATCCATTTAATCTAAGTTTATGAAACCTAAACTATATATAATCATGGCTATGTTTACTAATTGATTCATAAAATTTAAATATTGGATACAACTAATATCTGAATAATTATTAAGTTAATTTTTAGCTTTATTAGATTAATAAAGATTTCAGCTATGAAAGTATTGACACCCATGGAAACTACAGGTGCTGGATGTCAATGAGGAGGAAGGAATTGACTCAGGTTAACTCTTCTCTATAGGGCCATTTGGAAACTCCCATCCTATGGGTAGACCATCCAATTTTGGGGAGTTTCCAGGACAGGGCCTCAGCGATGTGAGAGAGGGGGATTTGAGGGAGCACTGAGCCTGTCACTCAAAATCTCCCCAGCTCAGCAGCTAATGTATTGAGGCAAAGAGGAGGTGCATAAATAAGAAAAACACGGCCAGGTGCAGTGGCTCATGTGCTTAATGCCACCGCTTTGGGAGGCCGAGGCAGGTGAATAATCTGAGGTCAGGAGTTAAAGACCAGACTGGCCAACGTGGCAAAACTTCTTCTCCACTAAATATACAAAACGTAGCCAGGCATGGTGGTGGGCACCTGTATTCCCAGCCACTCAGGAGGCTGAGGCAGGGAGAATTGCTTGAAGTCAGGAGGCCGAGGTTGCGGTGAGCTGAGATCATGTCACTGCACTCCAGCCTGGCAACAAAGCAAGACTCTCTTTCATAAAAAATAGATAGAAAAATAAGAAAAGCAGCAGCTGCCTCTTGTTCTTAATCTCTCAAAAACATGTTCAGATCTCCTCACAGTGGTCACTGCTTCAGGACGGAGGTGCAGAAGAACAGCCCAGCCGGGAGTGCCACCTTCACCACAGCGTGGTGGACACAGAGTGGAGGAAGACGCGATTTCTTGAAACTCCCCGCAATGCCTTCTGTGAAGATGGGTCTGCACAGTGTCGGAGATGGGGTGCATTTAGGATGCGGACATCCCTAAGAACAGCAGCGGCTGCACCTGTCAGGCAGCTTCTTCTCAGGCACAGCCTACATTTGAAGAGCTGGGAATTGTGGCACGTGCAAGGACCACAACATACACACAAGCAAAAGGAAGCTGTCCCTGTCCTGGATGAGAAATCACAGAGCAGGTTTCCTTTTGAACTTTGTGGAGAGAAATGACAGGAGCTGAGAGAGGAATTCTCAAGCCCGTGCTGCAGGAAGCCCCTTGCACAAGGTGAGGAAGCATCTTCAGAGCAAGGGAGAGCCAGAGAGCCAGGGGCAAGTTTGGGCTCAATTCCCCATGAAATTGGACCACTGTGGGAAGTGCCATCTCTCCTATATGAGCTGCAGTAAAAACCAGCCTCATCCCCAGCCTGAGCCCAGAAATGGTCATGGAGCCTGTGTTTCCAGACCTGGAGCCAGAGAAGCCACAGGGACCCCTGAGGCCTGAATACTGACACCGTAAATCATGGGTCTGAGAACTGTGTCACCTGCTGTTTTGGAGCCAAGAGCAGAAAGGCTCTGCAGCAAGTGCAGGTGAGCATGTGACTGTCCTTGTGAGAGAAACTAGCAGACTCCACCATAATAGAATTGGGCACAGGAACTGAAACCTTGTGCTTAAGGCAAAGCTTCAGGGGAGAATCCTACTGTAGACCCATGGGATTTAGCAACCAGTCTATGTCATGTGCAGTAGAGAATTGTTTACCTTTTGGAAACAACCTCTCCTATGTTCGTGGGCTTTGTTACATCCAGAACCACGTGAGACAGCAGTGACCACACAGCCAGACCTGCGAGATCCCCCCAGTCATGAGCTCAGGCTGGGCACGAAATGATCCACAGTGAGACGGATGTGGCTCATGTAGGATGGAGCAGGAGCAGGGCCCAAGGGCACCGTCTTCCGCATGAGCAGGTTCTCCTCCCTGTTGTTCCAGTGCCTCTTCCTGGGTTCACACTTACGTCATCTGGTGGAGATGGGCTTCCTACACGAGGGTACTCAACAGCATCTGTCACCTGTAAGAGTCCTGACCAGCTCTGTCCAATAATGGTTTGACACGATCCTCCTGTGACCTCTAGTGTCTAGTCACCTCATTAAAAATGAAAAGGAAAGACAGGTAAATTCTGATAAATAGTAGATTTCATTTATGTCAATAAAGCAAAATACTATCATTTTTACATGTTATCAGCATGAAATTATGAGATATATTACGTAGATTTTCATGTCTATTGTTATTGTAATTTTTGAGGAGACTAATTATTTGCGGGCCGTGTAGTTGATGGGGAGGGGAATGGGTTTTCTGTTGACCACGGTGGCCTGCAGTAGCTTTTGATATGACGAGTGATGTGTGTTTTACATAGTATGTCACATCTTCATATCTGGTTGGGGTTGTAGAAAGGAGCGACATTTGCAGAAGATGTGGAGGGTGGAGGTGGGCAGCGTCCATCCTGCAGCTCACCCTGTGGGTGCATCTGTGGTCTCTGCATGGGGTGAGGCTGCTCCACCTGCCCCGGGGTTCCCTGCATGGAGATCTGACTCCAACTCTCCCTCAGCCCAGAGGACCTGGCATGTCAGGCTCCCTTTTCATTCCATAAAAATTCAAGGAACAGTCACATTGAGCATTTCCACAGTTATTCTGAAAATTTAAGACAGAAATTAGAGTTTTCAGTGTATCATGGCCCCTCGGGTCCCTGATTGACCCATGTTGGGAACTCCTGGACATTTTAGATGGGGCTTACCGGAAGCTGACTCTGGGTTGGAGATTTCCATGCACAGAAGGTGTAGGAGTGAGGAGGCCACACTGGGCAGGATGAGACCTGACTCATAATGGGGTTGCCACCGAGGCCTCAGGCGTCCAAACAGCGGGCTCGGGAGCTGGGAGCCCCTTGATTCGGTGGCATCTTAATTGAGGCAGTCTTGAGATCTTGCTTCATTAAACTGAACCCCTCTGAGATGGGACATCACCTTGGGGAAGCTTTTTGCAACCAAGAGCCCTTCCCAGTGAGGGCACAGCTCTGAGCTGCTGGGTTCTCAGCGGTGCTAGGTGGTCACATTGAAGAGAGGATCTGGGCTGACGTCACAGTATCCCCTCCTCTGGTTTGCTCTGTTGGGAGTCGCAGGCCGCCACACAGCCTGGGGCCCAGGACCTCTGCAGAGCTGGGCAGCAGTTCTGGGGCCTGATCCAGACAGGTGGTCTAAGGACTGGCCCCATCTATGCCATGTGACCATCCAGGGCCAACTCAGTGGACAGAGGTTGCATCTCTCTGTCTTTCCACCCAGGCCCTCACTCTCTAACTCACACAACAGCCCCAAGTCACCAGATGATTCTGGCCCTTCCAGGCCATGTCTATGCCTGATGCATGCTTGGTAGAGACATCTTGAGGGGGCTGGAGGGAAGGGCACCCTGGGGGCTCAGACCCAGACTCCTGGAGGGGGCTGGAGGGAAGGGCAGCGCAGGGGGGCTTATAGGTGAACTGCCCTAGATTCACTCATGGTTTTATCCACAGGCCTCCCGAGGCTGGAGTAGAGGGTGACAGAGGCTGGGAGGGTGTTTTTGTCTCACTTCCCTATCTGCCTGTGTCACTGTGGGATGATCAGTACTGCTATCCCACACTTGACAGTAATAGTCAGCCTCATCCCCGGCCTGGACCCCGCTGATGGTCAGGGTGGCGGTGTTCCCAGAGTTGGAGCCAGAGAATCGCTCAGGGATCCCGGAGGGTCGATTGTTATCATTATAGATGACCAGCACAGGGGCCTGGCCTGATTTCTGCTGGTACCAGTGCACACTTTTACCTCCAATGTTGTTTCCCCCACAGGTAATCCTGGCCGTCTGTCCTGGGGCCACTGACACTGAGTGTGGCTGAGTCAGCTCATAGGAGGTCGCAGAGCCTGCAAAGATTAAAGAAAAAAAGTAGAGGTTGGGTTGCAGGTAAGACACATTTTCTGAAATATCTTACTTTCTTGTCCTTGATAAGCTCCAGAGAGTCTGTGAACCCTTAGGGTATCCCCTGCAATCCGCCCCAGTCCCAGTGGCCCATGGACTTTCCTGCTGCATGGAGCCTTTGACCTGAAAACCCACTCCTCTCTCCTGGCAGGGGCAACCCTTCAGGCTCTCACAAACCTTTGAGCAGAGTATGGAGGACTTCAGCCCTGCCAGTCCCTCCCCCTGCAGCATGTCATGAGCATCCTGCCCACCACAGGTAGGGCCCTGCTGAGCTCAGAGTCAAGGCCACGCTGGACCCAGAGCCCTGGGGCTGGGCAGATTGGTGAGACCCTGGGGGCAGCACCTGTGCAGTGAGCGAGGAGGCCGAGGAGGAGAGGGGTCCAGGCCATGGCTGAGGCTCCCCCGATGCTGCTTCCTGAGGCCCAGGCTGGGCAGGTTCCTCCCAGGCCTCTCTTATCCCCTTGCTGAGAGAGCGGCCCATGATGCAAATCAGCAGAGTCAGGGCCAGCTGCTGGAGGAGCTCTGTGGTTTCCAGAGAAGGGCTCAGCCCCAAGGGACAGAGAGAGAGAAGGGGTGACCCTGCTTACCCACTCCCTCAGCCCATGGGATTCTTCTTCACCCACTGGTCCCATAGTCTGGGCTGACATCTTTACCCAGATTGTGCCCAGCCTTGCTCCTGGGCTGGGTTGGTCATGGAAAAGCTCAGAGCTGAGTTTCTCTGTATTCTCCAGAGGACATAAATGTTTTCCATTAGAACAGTGGTTGGCCTGTTCAAGAGATTTTCAGAGTCACCATGGTGGGAGAATTACCTGGGGCCCACAGCCACGTCCACCATTCCATCCCGGCTCAGGAGGCAGGTGGTTAACTTTCTCATACTTCTTCGGGAATGTCCTGATCATAAATCCTTGATGTCAGACATGAGATGTCTGGTATAGGCTTAAATCCCTTTTGAAGACACATTCCAGAGCCCAGTGCAGGGGCCCTCTTCATTCCCACTCTACAGGGCACAGCACAAGCCCTGGACAGGTACAAATCCCGCCCCAGGGCACAGCTCCTCAATGCTAGAGGAAAATGCAATTCTTGGGTGTTATGTGCACATGGAGTTGCGGAAGATCCATGGGATGTAGTAAATTTCTACCTTGGCCGTGAGTTCTAGTGCCAGGTCATAGGTGCTGTGCCTCAGTATCCCCAGGGTGCTGTGAGGACCAGGGACAGATCAGGAGGTGAAGGAAGTGTTTTCTTCATGAGAGAATGAGAGGAGGCTGCAAACTCCAAAACCCCGGAAGTGAATGTTTATTGTAACTAAGTTGTCTTCAGTTGCTGGGAAAATGTATCAATGGATGAAAACTGAAGTCAACAGAAGATTAATGAGCAAGTATTTTGTGCCTCATGAGGAAATCAAGAGCTGTGATTTGGCAGGATCCCAGGACAGAGTGCACAGTTGCACCATTCAGACAGATACTGAGGTCTTGTCTATTCCCCTTAGAGAACAGGATGAGAATCCGTGCGCATTCGTGTGGGCCAGACAACAGTATACATTCACACCTTCTCTGCCCAGCATCGTTAGCTCTCCCTTCCCTGTCATGATACCATCATGGGGACTCAGACCATCTTGACTTCATTGTTGAATCATATATACAAGATGGGGACGGTCTGTTGGAAGCTTTTGTGAGATCCATGAAGTTTTGAGAGTGGGAAATAAACTAAGATGTTTCCTCCTCCATATTAGCTGAAATTGGGAGTTTCGTTGTCTGGAGCAGCTGAGAATCTCCTACAACATAAAGAACATGTTATTAGATCCCTCAATTCCCCCCAGGAAGAAAGAGACACAAGGTCTATAAAGGTCTAGGAGTAGCATATTTACACTTGGGATGTGGCTCCCACATGTATATCAGGAGCCATAAATGTCACCCACTGTTTTCCGGGCCCAGAGCAGGGGGGCTCTGCAGCAGGTGCAGGAAGGGTTGGGAGTGTCCTGCTGTTGAGGCCAGAGAATCCAGCAGACTCTACCATGAGAACTGAAACCTTCTGGACATGGCAAACCTCAGTGGAGAATCCCAATTTAGACTCACAGGTTTTGGAAGAAGTCCATGTCCGGGGCAGTACAGTTATTATTTCTCTTTGGAAAAACAGCTCCTTTTGTCTTACTGGGCCCTGGGAGATACAGGATCACACTGGACATCAAGTGACCATGTTGCCAGAACTGTCAGATCCCCTCCAGTTGTGAGCTCAGGGAGGCCAGCAGTGACCTCTGATGAGATGGAGGTGACACATTTAGGATAGGGCGGGGTCAGGGCTCCAGGACTCAGTCACCTGCAGAAACAGCTCATCCACACTCATATTCTCGTTTCTCTTCCAGCAGCGCCTCTCCCTGGCTTCACAAATATGTCCTGTGGGTGGACATGGGGCTTGCGGAGGCAGGTTACTCCAGAGCACCTGCCGCCTGAAGGAGTAAGGCCAGAGCAGCACTGCACAGTCACAGTGTGATGAGAGCCATGTGTAAATCCTACTGTCTTCTCACCATGTTAGAGATTTTAAAAAGGTAAACTAGGTTCAGTAATATATTTTATTTAACCCAAAGCATGAAAAATAATTTACACATGCACACAATCTAAAATCGCTTATGAAATATTTCATAGACTTTTTATATCTGCTGTGACTGTTATTATTTTGGGAGATTCTTTATGTTGAGATCGTGTGGTTGATGGAGACTTGAAGGAGTCCGATTGACAAGGGTGAGCTGTGGTGGCTTAATAAGTGTCAGCTTTGATCATCTGAAGGAGGGCTGAAAATAATGAAAGTTTGTGCAGGATGTGGAGGGTGGAGGTGGGCACGTGTGTCCTGAGGCTTCCCCTGTGGGTGCATCTCTGGTCCCTGCGTGGGATGCTGCTCTCCTTCCCATGGATTTCTTGCAGGAGGATCTGACTCTACCTCTCCTTCAGGACCCACAGCACCTGGCATGTCAGGCTCCCTTCTGATTTTATAAGAATGCAAGAAATACTCAGATATACTTGGGCATTTGGATGTACACAATAGAAATTTAGGAAATTTGCTGGTGAATCTCACTGTATAGTGGCCACCTCAGGGCTACAGTGGCTCATTTGGGTGACAGCTGGCCATCTTAGTTTGGGTTCTTGGAAGTAGACTCAGATAGAGATTTGAAGGCGCAGAGGATCTGGAAAGAATGAGGGAGGCATCACCCACAAAGAAGACCCTGACCCAGACTAGGGGTGCAACTGAGGCCCAAGGCATCCACACCAGGGGATGTGGAGCTAGAAGGCCCTTCAATGTCACCTTGCATTAACGCAGGGCTTGGGATCTTGGCCTCATGCAGTCATCACACCAAAACTCTCAAAACTGGGCCTAAATAGGAGGAAGAAACTTTTCTGGAACCAACAACACTTCCCAGTGAGGGCCCAGCTCTGAGTTTTGAGAACCTCCCAGGGGTTGTGGGTGGGTAATCTCAGAAAAGCAAAACTAGACAGATGCCACAGCATCCCCTCCTATGTGTTTCCTGTTCAAAATTCCAGGCTTCCATGGAAACCTGGAACCTCACATGTTGAGCTGCACTGGGCATTTTTGGGAACTGATACAGGATAGTTGGAAGAATGAGTGACCCAGTCACCATCAAATGGAAATCTCCGGCCAATTGATGGCTATTTCCATCTCTCTGATCTTCCATCTAGTTCTTATTTCCCCAAGTCACTCCTGAGGCCTGAAAACACCAGTAAATTCTGATTATAGCAGCCTTAGATCCACGTCTGCTCCGCCCTCTGCAGAATCAACCTGGAGGGCTGGGCAAAAACATGGCCTAGAGGTCTCAGCTCCGGGAGAACGTGGCCAGACCTGCTCATGGCTTTGTCCACAGTCTTTCTGGTGCTGGAGGAAGAAGGTAGCACAGATGGGAAAGGGATTTGCATGTCACTTCCCCATCTACCTGTCACACAGTGAAATTGTCGGTATTCACAGTAAAACAGTAATAGCCTCATCTTCACTCAGAGCCCTGCTGATGGTCAGGGTGGTCGTGTTTCCTGAGGTGGACACAGAGAACCACTCAGGGATTCCATGGGGCCGCTCACTGTCTTCATACATCACCAGCACAGGGGCCTTGCCTGGCTTCTGCTGATACCAATCAGCATATTCTTCCCTCAATACATCTTCAGAGCAGGTGACCCTGGCTGTCTGTCCTGGGGACAGGACACTGAGGGTGACTGTATCAGCTCAGGAGGCCACAGAGCCTGCAAGAGAAGACAGGAGAGGGGTCATGAAGATAACAAACAGATTTCCAGCCGTGTACCCTGAGGCTGTGCTCAGGATTCAGGACAGGACTAGCTCAGGGGCCTGTAAGGGCGGAGCCTGGGTCAGGCTCTGAGGGCAGCAACTGTGCAGCAAGTGAGGATGGAGAAGGGGAGGAACCCAGGCCATGTGAGACACCGGAGCTCTGTGTCCTGAGTCCACAGCCGGGCTCCCCAGACCTCCCTTATTTTCTCTCAGGCCTGTTGGGGCAGCGCATGTTTGGTGTTTATGCGAAGTTAGTTCTCTGGCACTCCTCATGGTGGGATGCCACTCAACCCAGCTCTGGGGACAGCACAAGAAACTGAAAAAGAAAGGATGAGTCCTCAGCTTCCTCCATCTGCTTATCTAGTCAGGAATCAGGCTTGGCCTCCAAGACCTGTGATCACAGTCACCTTCCTGGGGAGTGACAACATGGCCCCTGTCCCAAACCTCTGTGTCCTGTGGTCTGTCCTGGGCCATATTGAGCCGGGCTGTAGATGTGGTTACTGCAGCCCCAGGGGACTCAATGCACTGTCCCGACTTCTAGTCTGAGGGCTAATCCTTAAACACCTGTTGAACCCTAGTCTGCCCTCCCTCTTAGGCTCCACCTGAGCCTCCCCAGCTGGTCTCCTGGCTGCTCCTGCCTGCTGCTCTGCTGCCCCCTCCTGGTAGAAGTGATCATACCACCAGCGTCCCTCCTCCAGGTGACCTGTAGCACCTGCCACCTCAGAGGGTGTGGACCAGGGGTCCGCAATGGATGAAAATTACAAACATACATCTGTTTGAGCCAGCAATTTCACTTTTAGAAATGTATCCTATGGTCATATTCACTCATGAACTCAAAGGAGGCTGCGTAGGGATGATCAGTCACTGCCCTGTTCTTTCTAAGACCAAAGTTGTGGCGATGCCATTAGAAGGATGTTGGCTACAATTCTACCCACAGTGTGGGAGACAGGGATGCATTTAGGGTGAAGACATCCCCAAAAACATTCAGTGACGGCACCCATAAGACAGCTCATTGTCACTGTCCCTGTGAGTGAAGAGCTAGGAAGAGCTGCACATTCAGAGCCCACGACACGCAAGCATCAGGAAGCTGTCCCTGTGCTGGATGAGAAACACAGAGCAGGTTCACTTTTGGACTTCATGGTGGGAAAAGAGAGGGGCTGAGAGAGGGGAACTCTCAAGGCAGCGATGCAGGAAGCCCTTGCACAGGGTGAGGAAGCATCTTCAGAGCAAGGAGCGAGCCTGAGAGCCCAGGGCAGGTTTTGGTCTCAGTTCCCCATGAACCTGGACCACTGTGGAAAGTGTTGCTGCCTGCATATGAGCTGCAGTAATAATCAGCCTCGTCCTCAGCCTGGAGCCCAGAGATGGTCAGGGAGGCCGTGTTGCCAGACTTGGAGCCAGAGAAGCGATTAGGGACTCCTGAAGGCCGACTGCTGACATCATAAATCATGAGTTTGGGGGCTTTGCCTGGGTGCTGCTGGTACCAAGACACAGCATTATAACCCCCAACATCACTGCTGGTTCCGGTGCAGGAGATGGTGACCGACTGACCAGGAGACCCGGACACTGAGGGAGGCTGAGTCAGGGCAGACTGAGCCCAGGATCCTGGAAAGAGGAAGAAACACACTCTGGTGAGTCAGTTCTGGGCGCTGGTGAGCCTCAGGAGGAGACCCAGGATCACCCAGATGTCTCTGAGGCCCCATCCCTGGAGACATCACCTGTGCCCTGAGTGAGGAAGGTGAGGAGGAGCAGAGCCCAGGCCATGGTGGGGACGTCCTGAGAGTGCTGCCTCCAGAGACCCCAGCACTGGGCCTGGCCACAGCCCTGTCTTACTCCCTCTGCCCCAGAGGAGGGCGGGGCCTCCATGCAAATCTGCGTCCTGAGAGCCCCTCCCCATCCCACCTTCGCCTGGGCCTGGGCTCCGGCACAGAGATTTCTATTTCTCTGGACAGTGAAACTCATATGAAAAGATTAAAGTCCTTGTTTGTCTACTGTGATGGCAGGAATTTCATTTTTTTGTACCTGATTTGCTCAGGAGAGAAAGATCTGCAGAAGCCCCTCGCCTGAGTGAGCACCTGTTTCCATTTTGCTGTGATTGATGTGTCAGGTCACAGAGATGCGTGTTTCCTGCTTTCTTGCTTTCCCCCATCTGAGCACATCCTCAGGGCAAACTAAAGCTGACCTCCCTAACCCTGCAACACTGAAGACACACTGACATTTGATAAATGCATTTCTGGTTTCTTCCTCAAAATACTTTTAATCTCTTTTCATCTTTCCCCAATGCCTATGAAAATTCTTTTAATGTTTCATATTAAAATAAATATTAATGATTTCAGATTTAATTTAAATATTATAACATACACTATCCTGTCTTCCCACATAGATTCTTCCCTGAAACCATGGCAGGTGCACGGAGCAGCTCTCTGAGCACCAGGAAAGGAAATGGCCGTGCGCAGCAGTTTGGGATGGCCGCAGCAGATGAACTTCAACAGAGTCAGTGCGAGACTCCTGGATTTCCTCAGTGTCCCCTGGCTGGGATTCCAGACAGCCACAAACCTGAAGGGGCACAAACCTAAAAACACAAAGAAGTCCAGAAAGCCCTCTTGTTCAGGATTGAAGGTAGGAAAGGAAACTTATTTGGTTCAAAGTGAAGGCTCAGTCCCCTGCACACGCAGTGGGTCACCGCTGTGTTCTCATCTCTCTTACACCAGCGCCTCTCCCTGGGTTCACACTGATGTCCTGTGGGTGGACATGGGGCTTCCTGCACCAGGTCACTCCACAGCCCCTGGACCCTGAAGGGGGAGAAAACCAGCACTGTTCAGTCCCAATATGATGTGAGCCTCATGGGAATCCCACTGTCTGGTCACTGCATTAGAAATACAAAGAAGTAAATGAGTTTAAGTAATATATTTTATTTGCTTAGCATATAAAAAATTGTAACACTTTCATACGTAATCTAAGGACAATTTTTATGAGACATTCTTTATGTTTTTCATGGCTACTATTATTTTGTGAATAATTTTTAGACATTGTGTAGCTGATGGAGATGTCAATGGGTTTCCTGTTGACAACGTTGGATCGTGGTGGCTTTTTAAGTGCCAAACTTCATAGGCTGAAGGAGGGGTAAAAAGAGTGATTTTTTGCACAGGACGTGGCGGGTAGAGGTGGGCAGTGCCCATTCTGCAGCTCACGCTGTAGGTGCATCTGTGGTCCCTGTGTGAGCTGAGACTGTTCCTCATGCCCCGGGTTTCCATTCAGGGAGATCGGCCTCCAACTCCCTCTTGGATCCCAGAGCACCTGGCGAGTCAGACTGGTTTTCATTCCACATAGATGCAAGAAAGACTCAGATCTTACTGGGCATTTGGATACCCACAATGCTAATTTAGGAATAAACTGGTGCTTTCCAGTGTACAGTGACCTCCTCGGGTCCTGCATGGCTCATGTTGGGGATTGCTAGTTATCTTCATTCGGGTTCCCTGGAAGCAGACTCTGAGATGGAGAATTGCAGGCACAGAGGATGTGAAAGGAGGTGAGGGAGGCAACACTGGCCAGAAGGAGACTCTGACCCACATTGAGGCCTCTGTCAACCCTACAGGGAGCTGTGGAGCTGGGAGGATTTTGAGGTCCTTCTATATTGAGGCAGGGTCTTGAGCCTGAGCTGGGCATTTCTGGGGGCTGATCCAAGATATTCAGGCCAAGGACTGGCTTGTCATGACCTGTGGAAATCCAGCGACCAACTGATGGATGTCCACCTCAGTCTGATGATCCAAATCATGTCCCATTTCCAGGTGAACTGGGCCAGCCCCGCTCATGACTCTGTCCACTGTCTTCCTGGCTGGAGGAAATGTCCCAACCTGGTCATTTTATCTAAATAAGGTATGTGTCATTAGCCCACTTGTTAACTATTTCAGTGAGAATGCTTGAATCACTTAAGGAACCACTCACACATGTGGTCGTCAGGACGTCTGCTCTCATATCACCCATGGCTCTGATCCTTCTAGGCCATGCCCATCCCAACTGCAGACCAGCCATTGCCACCCTCAGCTCTGCCATTGTTTATTCATTTTTCCCGTCGGTATTTTACATGAACTTGTAAAAAGCACCAGAAAAACACCAGGGTTCTGAGTCCAGTCTGGTTTTCCTGTGCTTTTTACAGGTTTACATGAAATACTGATGGAAAATCCACTTTAAACCTCATGGTCTCTGTGAGCATCCAGGGACACAGCCTTCGCATAGGGCGCGGGCTCTGCCTGGGTGGTGGGCCCTGGTCCCTGCAATGAGGTGTATCCTGTCACTGAACCAAGACCACCTGGTGGCCAGAGCTGTGGCCTGAGGCAGGAGAGAATCCCCTTCCCTGTGGAGAGCATCTGCTCAAGGACGCTGGGGAGGCCCCATCCAGGAACCAGGGCCATGAATGCGCCACCCCACCCACCTGAGACTGCTGAGCATAGGAGCTGACCCTGAGTCAGAGTCTGCCTGGAGTTGGAAGGAAAGTCAGAGGCAGAAGAGGTGTGGGGTCTCTGGAAGTGCCCAGGACTGAGGGTTCAGCTCCCCAGAATGCTGCTGGACAGAGAGGGACAAGACCCTGAGAGTGACAGGAGGCTCAGGCTGCCATTCTGGGTGAAGAACTCTAGCCCTGGGAGCCCTGCCCCTCACACTGTGCCCCCCCCCAGTGCACCTCGACCTCAGGGGCATCCCACTGAAAATCGCAGCCCTGTGGGAGCTGCCCAGGCTGGCACCAGTGCCCAGCGCCTCCAGCTGCATTTCCCAGCTGAGGCCCTCACTGTGTCTGGGCTCCGGTCGGTGTCCTGGTTGACTGTGTGAGTCTGACCCTCAGGACGGGTTACTGCACCCCGAGGGGATACGAGGCACCTTACTGGACTTCCAGACTCAGGACTGATCCTTGGACACCTCTTGAGCCTTCAGGGCTGGCCTCTCTCTTAGGCTCGTCCTGGGCAGACCCAGCCTCTTCTGTCCGCAGCTCTGCTGCCCCCTGCTGGTGAAGAAGACGGAGCCCAGGAGCTTCCCTCCTGCTGACCCCAGAATGCCTGCCACCTGGGAGGGCAGGGATCATGGAGTTAGTCAGTCTGTGCCACATGTGAACCCCTCTGGCTCAACACAGAGAGGAGGCATATATGGTTAGGAGGAGGTGAGGCGGGTGCAATTCTGATAACCGAGTCTCAGGTTGAACTGCTCTTCTCTGTTCCACGGGTTTTGATCACAGAATGGAGAGTGCAGGATAAACTGTGGTTCTTCTGTGAGAAACATAAGTCCGGAGAAATGCGGCCATTCCCACATGCACTCCTGCTCCCCAAGTACATAGAAAACAAGCTTGATTTTCTCACCTGGATGGAAACAGGTGCACTGTAATTGGGAGCACCTGACATTTGTGACACTAAACCTCAGTTGTGTACTTAAACCATCATCACCACCATTGTCATTATATGGTTTCTATTAATCATAACAACAAGAAGATTAAAGTAAAAAGTTATGACCGTGACTAGGTGGGGCCTTTCAGTGTTCAAACCACAAAGGAGAAACTCAATAGCCTTCCCTGCAAATGTTGCTTAATTTGCATTTATTTTTTGTTATAACCTTAAATATTTATCAAAAGTTAACAATTCAGTGATTCAAATTAAGATACCTTTTCTCCACAAGATGTTGATCATTTTTATGTATTTGACGTGAAACTGTGCTTCTGTCGCTAGGAGGCCTTCCCTCCTCTACAGGAATTATCAAAATTGGTTTAATCAACATGAGGCCCCTGTTGGATCGCAGGCCCCCAGTGGACTCCTAGGCCCCAGGTGCACATCAGGCGCAGGTGTGCAAGCAGGCCCTGGGTGGACTTCCCTGTACACAGGTAAGGAGTTGACCTGGGGGGAGAGTGAGCAGCCAGCAGCCAGAGGATTCTGAGTAGGTCTTATGGAAGGAAGGGGCCGAAGGGATGGAACCTTAAAGAAGTGACTTCACTTCCTTAGTGACAGACCCTAACAGGACTTAGAACTCTGGTCACCAAGCACCCACATCCTGGAGACAGTCCCGTCGCCAGCTCCCGTCGTGGGAGGTGCTCAGGAGACTGAGATATTCTCATGCTGCATCCCCACATGTCAAGAATCCTGCTACCAGTAGGCCCAGCGTGAGAGCCATTTACCAAGATGCTGAGGCAGGCTTATTCCTCGCCCCGAGTGCCATTGGGCATTTGGCCAAAGGCATCCCTAGGTACCACAGGGCAGCCCAGGGCAGGCCCTACCAGGCCAGGCCTCACCAGTGATCCCATTGGGGTCACATGTGCACATTGACCTTGTCCAGCTGGACCCTCTGGAGTTCATTGAGGCACAGGCGTGCTGTGAGGGGGCCTGTAATCTCAGAGACTTTCTGGGGGCTGTGTTTTCAGGCTGGATTTCCTTAAATTCAGTGAGGCTGTTTCCGTGTGTGGAAATCCCACTGGAAAATGACTGTCATTGGTGGTGTTCTTTTTCAGCTCCTGCTCCATGTGCAGCAATATAGGACCTTCCAGGGCCAGCTGATAAGCCAGTGCCAGCACCAAGGGAAGAGCCCCCTTCAGGGGCAGAACAGGAATTAGAGGCAGCTCCAGAGCCCTCCTGCCCCTGCCCTGACCCTGCCAAGGACCAGCCTAGTGAGGAGCTGCCTGACATCATGGCATCTGCTGTAGCCACTGCCTTCAGCCCTGGAGCTGAAGGTAAAGAGAGGGGATAGCCATTATGGCCCCAGCCAGCAGCGCCCCTGCTGCTCTCAGTCCTGGGCACGGTGGGAGACATGGAGGCCAGGACCGGGTGTGCAGCTGGGCTCCTCTGCCTCAGTGGAGACAGGCTCCTGTCATCTGGCTGAGCTGCAGCCCCGCAGCGGAAGGACCTGTTGCTGTTGCTGCTGCTGCTGCTGCTGGGATTGTTTGCTACCTGCAAGAGGTGCTGAAGAGCAGGAAAAGAAGCCTGGCAGGAGGGCTTCCAGTGGCTCCTCCTGCTCCCAGAGGCGGCAGTTTCCTTTAGATATGGAGGTCTGCATTCAACTGGGTATTTGGGAAAATGGCCCATGAGGTGCTGCCCAGGCTGGGCTCTTCTTCAAAGGTGAGCTGGGAGTCAGGGGGCCAGGGGACATCTCCAAAGGGTATAGAAACTGAAGCTTCTAAACTCAGTACTTGTGCCCCAAAATCTCACGCCACCACCTGTGATAGAATTTACTCATAGTGCTAGAATTAGAAGTTTCTCCATGACATTTAAATGAAGTTTGACTTTTTGAAACTTCATGTCTTCTGTAAGTCCTTAATGTCAGATGGAGTTTTTGAGGCTATCCTGAAAATCCCTGACAGTTGTGTCTCTTTGTTGTGGTGGTTTGTGTGATTGAATTACCTTCTAGTCAACTGTTATTGGAAACCCTTCAGGCACGGCTTTTAGACAATCTTGACCTACTTTCACTTGTTTTTACTCTCTGGTTTATTGTGGAAAGAGGGATCACGTAGCCTCACTCCTCCTGCAGATCAATGGCCTTTTGCCATCAAAGATTTGGCATCAGAGAGTTTCCAAAAATTACGTGTACAAGTTGATGTGTTGGTACTTTAGTTAATCTGGGTGCCAAAGCAGAACAACATAGACTAGGTTGTAGAGAAATAATTTTATTTCTCATGTTCTGGAAATGGTAAACCAAGGTGACATGGTCAGCAGATGTCATGTCTGGTGAGAGCTTGCTCCTAGTTCATAGGCTACCATCTCTTTACTGTGTCCTCACATAACAGAAGGAATCAGGGACCTCTCAGTAGTCCCTTTGATAGGGACACAGATGCCATTCATGGGGACTCTGCTTTCCTGACCTAATCACCTTCCAAGACCTCACCTCAAAATCCTATTGCATAGGGAACTAGATTTTAACACATGCATTTGAGAGGACACTACGATTTGGTCTATAGCGTCAGGTCACCTTGAGCCATTTGCACTCACAGGAAATCTCTGATCTTCTATAACTATTTGCTGGTGGCTCTGGGTTGAGGAAAATCTTTAATTGCAGTACTTGATTCAGCTGGGTCCAAGCTTAAATTCTTTGTTTGCTCACATAACTTGTTCATGGGACAGATGGTACTTTAGTGGCAAATGGCCATTTGGAATTTTAGGAGGATTGATGGTGGAGGGCTTGGGACGTGGGTGAGAAGTGGAGGGAGGAGAAGATGAAGGTGCAGAAGGAGAGACAGCAGAATGTGAAAGGGGAAGGGGAACTCTGGATATAAGTGTCAACCAGAGGGCAAGGAAGGTAATTTTCCTTGCATTCTAAACTAGGATCCCATATCACGTGAGCAACACCTGAGGAATACAGATTTTCAGTGTGCATTCCTGGTTCTGGAAATTTTGAACTTCCTGATCAACCCGCAGCCAGAACCACAAATCTAAACTGCTCTCAAATTCCAGATGCACTGAAGTGACAAGATCACAAACGTGTGTTCTCCTAACATGCTAACTGTTAGGGAGCAATGTTTATGCAGCAATAGACGATAAATACAATTTGGTTTTAGGAATAAATATTCTTGTGGATATTTGAGGTACAAAACGTGTTGATATGGGATACACATATAATAAAATGCTGACTTTGTTGTTGTTGTTGTTTTTGCGACAGACTTTTGCTCTTGTTGCCCAGGCTGGAGTGCAATGGCATGATCTCGGCTCACTGCAACCTCTGCCTCCTGGGTTTAAGCGATTCTTCTGCCTCAGCCTCCCCAGTAGCTTGGATTACAGTCATGCGCCACCACGCCCAGCTAATTTTGTATTTTTAGTAGAGATGGGGTTTCGCCATGTTGGTCAGACTGGCCTCGAACTCCCGAACTCTGGTGATTCGCCCACCTCGGCCTCCCGAACTGCTGGGATTACAGGCCTGAGCCGCCGCGCCTGGCCAGCCTACTTTGCTTTTAATAACATCCATTTAATCTAAGTTTATGAAACCTAAACTATATATAATCATGGCTATGTTTACTAATTGACTCATAAAATTTAAATATTGGATACAACTAATATCTGAATAATTATTAAGTTAATTTTTAGCTTTATTACATTAATAAAGATTTCAGCTATGAAAGTATTGACATCCATGGAAACTACAGGTGCTGGATGTCAATGAGGAGGAAGGAATTGACTCAGGTTAACTCTTCTCTATAGGGCCATTTGGAAACTCCCATCCTATGGGTAGACCGTCCAATTTTGGGGAGTTTCTAGGACAGGGCCTCAGCGATGTGAGAGAGGGGGATTTGAGGGAGCACTGAGCCTGTCACTCAAAATCTCCCCAGCTCAGCAGCTAATGTATTGAGGCAAAGAGGAGGTGCATAAATAAGAAAAACACGGCCAGGTGCAGTGGCTCATGTGCTTAATGCCAACACTTTGGGAGGCAGAGGCAGGTGAATAATCTGAGGTCCGGAGTTGAAGACCAGACTGGCCAACGTAGCAAAACCTCTTCTCCACTGAATATACAAAACTTAGCCAGGCATGGTGGTGGGCACCTGTAATCCTGGCCAGTCAGGAGGCTGAGGCAGGGAGAATTGCTTGAAGTCAGGAGGCCGAGGTTGCGGTGAGCTGAGATCATGTCACTGCACTCCAGCCTGGCAACAAAGCAAGACTCTCTTTCATAAAAAATAGATAGAAAAATAAGAAAAGCAGCAGCTGCCTCTTGTTCTTAATCTCTCAAAAACACGTTCAGATCTCCTCACAGTGGTCACTGCTTCAGGACGGAGGTGCAGAAGAACAGCCCAGCCAGGAGTGCCACCTTCACCACAGCGTGGTGGACACAGAGTGGAGGAAGACGCGATTTCTTGAAACTCCCCGCAATGCCTTCTGTGAAGATGGGTCTGCACAGTGTCGGAGATGGGGTGCATTTAGGGTGCGGACATCCCTAAGAACAGCAGCGACTGCACCTGTCAGGCAGCTTCTTCTCAGGCACAGCCTGCATTTGAAGAGCTGGGAATTGTGGCGCGTGCAAGGACCACAACATACACACAAGCAAAAGGAAGCTGTCCCTGTCCTGGATGAGAAATCACAGAGCAGGTTTCCTTTTGAATTTTGTGGAGAGAAATGACAGGAGCTGAGAGAGAAATTCTCAAGGCCTTGCTGCAGGAAGCCCCTTGCGCAGGGTGAGGAAGCATCTTCAGAGCAAGGGAGAGCCAGAGAGCCAGGGGCAAGCTTGGGTCTCAATTCCCCATGAACTGAGACCACTGTGGGAAGTGCCACCTCTCCTTTATGAGCTGCAGTAAAAACCAGCCTCATCCCCAGCCTGAGCCCAGAGATGGTCATGGAGCCTGTGTTTCCAGACCTGGAGCCAGAGAAGCCACAGGGACCCCTGAGGCCTGAATGCTGACACCGTAAATCATGGGTCTGGGAACTGTGTCACCCGCTGTTTTGGGGCCAAGAGCAGAAAGTCTCTGCAGCAGGTGCAGGTGAGCATGTGACTGTCCTTGTGAGAGAAACTAGCAGACTCCACCATAATAGAATTGGGCACAGGAACTGAAACTTTGTGCTTAAGGCAAAGCTTCAGGAGAGAATACCACTGTAGACCCATGGGATTTAGCAACCAGTCTATGTCATATGCAGTAGAGAATTGTTTACCTTTTGGAAACAAGCTTTTCTATGTTCCTGGGCTTTGTTACATCCAGAACTACGTGAGACAGCAGTGACCACACAGCCAGACCTGCGAGATCCCCCCAGTCATGAGCTCAGGCAGGGCACGAAATGATCCACAGTGAGACAGATGTGGCTCCCGTAGGATGGAGCAGGAGCAGGGCCCAAGGGCACCGTCTTCCCCACGAGCAGGTTCTCCTCCCTATTGTTCCAGTGCCTCTTCCTGGGTTCACACTTACGTCATCTGGTGGAGATGGGCTTCCTACACGAGGGTACTCAACAGCACCTGTCACCTGAAAGAGTCTTGACCAGCTCTGTCCAATAATGGTACGTCATGATCCTCCTGTGACCTCTAGTGTCTGGTCACCACATTAAAAATGAAAAGGAAAGACAAGTAAATTCGGATAAAGAGTAGATTTCATTTATGTCAATAAAGCAAAATACTATCATTTTTACATGTTATCAGCATGAAATTATGAGATCTATTACGTGATTTTCATGTCTATTGTCATTGTTATTTTTCAAGAGATTAATTACTTGCGGGCCATGTAGTTGATGGGGAGGGGAATGGGTTTCTGTTGACCAGTGTGGCCAGCAGTAGCTTTTGATATGACAAGTGACGTGTGTTTTACATAGTACGTCACATCTTCATATCTGGTTGGGGTTGTAGAAAGGAGCGACATTTGCAGAAGATGTGGAGGGTGGAGGTGGGCAGCGTCCACCCTGCAGCTCACCCTGTGGGTGCATCTGTGGTCTCTGCATGGGGTGAGGCTGCTCCACCTGCCCCGGGGTTCTCTGCATGGAGATCTGACTCCAACTCTCCCTCAGCCCAGAACACCTGGCATGTCGGGCTCCCTTTTCATTCCGTAAAAATTCAAGGAACCATCAGATTGAGGATTTCAACATTTACTCTGGAAATTTAAGACAGAAATTAGAGTTTTCAGTGTATCGTGGCCCCTCGGGTCCCTGATGGCCCATGTTGGGAACTCCTGGCCATCTTAGACGGGGCTTACCGGAAGCTGACTCTGGGTTGGAGATTTCCATGCACAGAAGATGTAGGAGTGAGGAGGCCACACTGGGCAGGAGGAGACCTGACTCATGATGGCGTTGCCGCCGAGGCCTCAGGCGTCCACACAGCGAGCTCCTGAGCTGGGAGCCCCTTGATTCGGTGGCATCTTAATTGAGGCAGTCTTGAGATCTTGCTTCATTAAACTGAACCCCTCTGAGATGGGACATCACCTTGAGGAAGCTTTCTGCAACCAAGAGCCCTTCCCAGTGAGGGCACAGCTCTGAGCTGCTGGGTTCTCAGTGGTGCTAGGTGGTCACATTGAAAAGGGGATCTGGGCTGACCTCACAGTGTTCCCTCCTCTGGTTTGCTCTGTTGGGAGTCGTAGGCCTCCACATAGCCTGGGGCCCAGGACCTCTGCAGAGCTGGGCAGCAGTTCTGGGGCCTGATCCAGACATGTGGTCTAAGGACTGGCCCCATCCTCACCACATGACCATCCAGGGCCAAGTCAGTGGACAGAGGTTGCATCTGTCTGTCTTTCCACCCAGGCCCTCACTCTCTAGCTCACACAACAGCCCCAAGTCACCAGATGACTCTGGTCCTTCCAGGCCATGTCTATGCCTGATGCAGGCTCGGTAGAGACACCTCGAGGGGGCTGGAGGGAAGGGCACCCTGGGGGCTCAGATCCAGACTCCTGTAGGGGGCTGGAGGGAAGGGCACCCTGGGGGCTCAGATCCAGACTCCTGTAGGGGGCTGGAGGGAAGGGCAGCACAGGGGGGCTCACAAGTGAACTGCCCCAGATTCACTCATGGTTTTATCCACAGGCCTCCCGAGGCTGGAGTAGAGGGTGACAGAGGCTGGGAGGATGTTTTTGTCTCACTTCCTCATCTGCCTGTGTCACTGTGGGATGATTACTACTACTGTCCCACACTTGACAGTAATAGTCAGCCTCATCCCCGGCCTGGACCCCGCTGATGGTCAGGGTGGCAGTGTTCCCAGAGTTGGAGCCAGAGAATCGCTCAGGGATCCCCGAGGGTCGATTGTTATCACTATAGATGACAAGCACAGGAGACTGGCCTGATTTCTGCTGGTACCAGTACACACTTTTACTTCCAATGTTGTTTCCCCCACAGGTAATCCTGGCCGTCTGTCCTGGGGCCACTGACACCGAGTGTGGCTGAGTCAGCTCATAGGAGGTCACAAAGCCTGCAAAGATTAGAGAAAAAAAAGTAGAGGTTGGGTTGCAGGTGAGACACATTTTCTGAAATCTCTTACTTTCCTGTCCTGGAAAAGCTCCAGAGAGTCTGTGAACCCTTAGGGTATCCCCTGCAATCTGCCCCATTCCCAGTGGCCCACGGACTTTCCGGTCGCATGGAGCCTTTGACCTGAAAACCCACTCCTCTCTCCTGGCAGGGGCAACCCCTCAGGCTCTCACAAGCCTTTGAGTAGAGTGTGGGGGACTTCAGCCCTGCCAGTCCCTCCCCCTGCAGCAGGTCATGAGCATCCTGCCCACCACAGGCAGGGCCCTGCTGAGCTCAGAGTCAAGGCCACGCTGGACCCAGAGCCCTGGGGCTGGGCAGATTGGTGAGACCCTGGGGGCAGCACCTGTACAGTGAGCGAGGAGGCCAAGGAGGAGAGGGGTCCAGGCCATGGCTGAGGCTCCCCCGATGCTGCTTCCTGAGGCCCAGGCTGGGCAGGTTCCTCCCAGGCCTCTCTTATCCCCTTGCTGAGAGAGCGGCCCATGATGCAAATCAGCAGAGTCAGGGCCAGCTGCTGGAGGAGCTCTGTGGTTTCCAGAGAAGGGCTCAGCCCCAAGGGACAGAGAGAGAGAAGGGGTGACCCTGCTTACCCACCCCCTCAGCCCATGGGATTCTTCTTCACCCACTGGTCCCATAGTCTGGGCTGACATCTTTACCCAGATTGTGCCCAGCCTTGCTCCTGGGCTGGGTTGGTCATGGAAAAGCTCAGAGCTGAGTTTCTCTGTATTCTCCAGAGGACATAAACGTTTTCCATTAGAACAGTGATTGGCCTGTTCAAGAGGTTCCCAGACTCACAGTGGTGGGAGAATGACCAGGGGCCCACAGTCCCCTCCTCCATTCCATCCCTGCTCGGGAGGCAGGTGGTTAACTTTCTTATACTTCTCCGGGAATGTCCTGATCATAAACACTTGATGTCAGACATGAGATGTCTGATATAGGCTTAAATGCCTTTTGAAGACACATTCCAGAGCCCAGTGCAGGGGCCCTCTTCATTCCCACTCTGCAGGGCACAGTACAAGCCTTGGACAGTTACAAATCCCACCCCAGGGCACGGCTCCTCAATGCTAGAGGAAAATGCAATTCTTGGGTGCTGTGTATACATAGAGTTGTGGAAGATCCATGGGATGTGGTAAATTTCTACCTTGGCTGCCTGTTCTAGTGCCAGGTCATAGGTGCTGTGCCTCAGTATCCCCAGGGTGCTGTCAGGACCAAGGACAGATCAGGAGGTGAAGGATGTGTTTTCTGCATGAGAGAATGAGAGGAGGCTGCAAACTCCAAACCACGGAAGTGAATGTTTATTGTAACTAAGTTGTCTTCAGTTGCTGGGAAAGTGTATCAATGGATGAAAACTGAAGTCAACAGAAGATTAATAAGCAAGTCTCTTGTGCCTCATGAGGAAATCAAAAGCTGTGGTTTGGCAGGATCCCAGGACAGAGTTGGGAACGTGGAGGAGTGGCGGGGAAGGAGAAGCCGCTGTGTCTGCAAGAAAGGGGCTCCCAGAGCAAAGGACAGGGAGGTAGCACAGATGTGACTGCAGAATGGGATGGCACGTGTGACGGTGGGATGGGGTCAGAGCAATGGGAAGAGGCAAAGTGCCTGAATCTGTGTCAGTAAAATAAGCACCATCTCCAAGAGTCAGATCTGAGAACCAGGACGTCAGAAGAATGTAAACATCAGTGTCAAGGACAAACACACTAAGAAAAGAAGAATCTCTTTCCTTCCAGGTCTCAGGTCGTCATCACTGACCCTCCCTACATGTCAGCATCTCCCTGATGCCCAGACCCTCCCCAACCCCAGGTGTTTTTGGCAGGTTACTCTCTGCTGCCATCTGGTGGCCACACTACACTAGCAGCTGGAGGCTGAGGGGCCTCCTGGGTCCAGGTTAGCTTCAGAATCTGCTGCCCAGTTTCCTGATTCCTTGATTCGTGGACTGCTGACCTCAGGGAAGAAATTCCTTTTCTCTGTGTGGCCCCTTCCTGCCTCAAGACCCAGCACAAGCCACTCAGATTCCTGATGGAAATACACTCCCATGTGCAGAAGGAGGTGGCAGGACCCTTCTGAGGCTCCCTGCATTATCTCTGGATGATGGGTGGTCCTGAAGGGGGACTGGGGCTTGGTGCTGAGAGATACAGGACTCAGGGGTGGCTTTGACTGGTTCTGGATACAAATACAGGACCAATGTGTGTTGCTGGTGACTCCTGAAATACATCAGAGACAGGAGTTCATTTACCCAACAGATATTCACCCTGACACACTCTGTCCTGGCAAGAATGCATTTTAGGAATTCAGCATGAGGAAGACACCATCTTTGCTCTGCGTAGTTTCGTCTCCTGTTTCTGAGTCAGTGCCATGGGCACACTGGGTTTATAGACCAGGAGATACTCCCTACCACCTTCTACCTGTGCGTTATCCCCTCTGTTCACTTGAAAGGCAGGCAAAATCCCAGTTTCTCCCAGCCAGCAGTGACCGTGTAGCCCAGCTTTGGTATATGACATGCAAGAGTCAGGTGGCTGAGGTTCTGCTCAGGGAACTTTTCCTCTTGTGAAGGAAGGACAGTATTGGATTTGTGCTTTGCTTTTTCTCTTTAATATGGTGTGATAGCCGGAGCTGCAGCAGCCATGCTGAGGTCTTACATCAACAACAATGAAAGCAAAGTCAGCATTGCATTGACGGGAATGGAAAGTTAGAAATATTTGAGGTTCCTGTTAAACTGGTGCACATCTGGAAAACGATCACCAAGTACGTGCAGCCTTATTTTTGTGGGAGAAGATTGGATGCTCCCTGGTTCTTGCCACATGTGTCCTTGTAGTGAAAAATCATTTCTGACAGATAATGCAATGATTCATAGAAATAAAGCCATCAAAAGATAATGATAGAAAAAAAACATGGAATTGTAGGCTCTATGCAGATAATCATGGCAAGTTTCAACAGAAGCTGAGTGGTCGAATGCTATAGATTCAGTGGTTGGAGAAACCTCCCTGAAGAAGAGTCTGTGGAGCTCCTTTGAGGAAGGAGTGAAGAAATACGTGATGGAAATGTGTGCAGAGAGCTATGTCTGTGCCCTGCAGGGAAGGATCTTGGGTGTGTGAGGATCTCAAGTGACAGTCGGAAGCCTGCAGGGGATCTGGGATGTAAGCCAGTTCAGGTCAGAGGTGACATTTGCTCACAAGTGAAGAACTGGGGACAGGAATGATGTGTAGTGTGTGAAATTCAGAGATAATAATTTAGATGATCTGCAGCACAGCAAACAAAATCACTTGTGACCAGGAAGATGCTCCTGTGATGGGGACAGGTGTGGCTCACATGGGTCCAGACCAGGTCCCAGACCCTCCCTGGCTCACCTGGCCCTGAAGACATCCAGGGGAGTGTTTCTTGGTTCCTCCCCTCTACCCGATACCCACCATGCAGCCCTTTAGGGACCCACACTGCTGCCTGTGTGTCTGGTCCTGGGCCAGCTTTCTGGGGCCCCACGTGGTGACCCAGCACTGCTTTCCCTCAAGTTCTAGAGATTTGCTAACACAGGAGAAGAGAATTCAGGGAGTGCACTTGACAGGGAAAGAAAGGGCCTGTGAGAAGGAGTGACAATCTCGAGGTCACTGGGGAAGGAAGATCAAGAGCAGGACCAGGGAAGTCCTAGACATATAATGAAGCTCACCGCTTAATGTCCTGGAACCAGCCTGGGCTTGGGCAGGGAACATGAGTAAACCCTGAGCCGAATTTTGAGGCCCTGATGCAAACACCTTCCCCTCACCAGCAATTCCAGTTGCCTATGGGGATTACTACTTTACTTGGACATGGAGGCAGTCAGGGCCTGGGAGGGCAGCCAGCTCCCTGCAATCATTGGCTGATTGCAGTCCAAAGTAAAAGACTCCAGATTTTAATCCAACATCGACCTTTTAATGATCTTTTAACCTGATAAAAATTTTAATACAATGTGTTAGGGTTAGGAATCCCACTGTAAAAATTCTCTATCTAAGTTAATGTACCATTAGCTCAATTATAAGTTGTAGCTATATTAATACAATCACATTTCTCGGTACTTTTTTGAGCAGGGTATCATTTTCTTTTCTATTTTTCCGAGCTCCGTGAGGTACGGGCACAAATACAAGTAATGGCATTAATACAGGAAGCCTCTGCTTTTCCTAATCGATACATCCCACACCTGACACACTTACCTTCTGCAAGTGTCCTAAAGTGATTTATGAAAAACATCGGTTGAAGCAATAGGCAGAGAAATGTCGCCTATGGTAGGATTTCACCCGAGAGTCACACAAGCCATTTTCTCATGGAGCAACTACATGACGCTCACAGGCAGATGATCCTGCGCAGGTGTGGCTAAGTCATTCCGGGTCAGATGTGAGCTGAGAAGTTTCCCACTGACCAAGGCAGCTTCTGTCCTGCTCACCCCTGTGAGAAGCTCCCCGTTTGTTCCTTGGTCTTCATGCCGGAAAGATGCTCTTGCTTTTGGAAATGCAGAGCTAGGGCTGTCATGGGAGAATGAGGGGACCTCATTTGTCAGGATTGATCTTCCTTAACTCAGGTTCTTATTCTTCTCTGGATGCAAAATGATCAGGGAGGAGAATACGAGAGCAAGGGTCCCTTACCTGCCCCAGGTCGTGCTGAAAAGGGTTTCCTAGTGCAGACCTCCGAGGAGGTCTCCAGGAGCCTGAGACTGGCTGAGTCAGTCCTCACTGAGGCCCAAGCAGCAGGGAAACCTGTGAAGCTTCCCTCTTGTATCGTGGTTTATCCAAAGATTTAGTTTCCATTTCAACCCCCAAATCCTGTCACTTGAAATTCTGAGCCTTGCAGAGAGGTGTTCACTGCTTCAAGTGGTAGAAAAGTCTCCAGATGAACGAGTTCCTGCATCTGTCTGTACTTTCAAATGTCTCTCATTTAGAGATCAGATATGTTTGCAGAGCAGAAACTCTAATAAAGTAGGTGTAGAAGAGTGTGTTATCTAACCAAGGGAGATGAGAGAACGTGAAAGCTTCCCAATCTCCTTCACCTCTAACCCACATGGTCCACATTTCCAAGATACATACAGTTGACGACACGGACAGCAGGGACTGAGGGCTGGAAGTTCCAGGTTTAGAGCCATAGGTTTCTTCATCTTCCTGTCCCACCAGCAGATCTAATCCCCTTAAGCATATCAGAGATAAGGTGTCCTCAGCCGCTGTCTGTCCCTCTATGTGACTCAGTGTCCAACGGCTATGAATGGCGTTTTCTTCACAATCAAATTCCGTTGTAGACTCAGCAGTGGACGTGGTCCTCTCAAGCACAGGGGT
Source organism: Saimiri boliviensis (assembly GCF_048565385.1). Taxonomy (NCBI): domain Eukaryota; kingdom Metazoa; phylum Chordata; class Mammalia; order Primates; family Cebidae; genus Saimiri; species Saimiri boliviensis. The sequence goes on along the minus strand of NC_133469.1, from coordinate 26,055,962 downwards.
CAGCGTCAGCAGCACAGACTCTGGCCTGTGGGCACAGTGTGCACGTCTCCACGCACATTGAGCACAGCCCTACTGTGTGGAAACAGTCCCACTGTCAACAGGGAATACTGTCGTCCTGGGGGTACTTTGTACAAAATTCTTCACAAGCCTCAACAAAGGATCCTGGTTTAGAAATGCTGGCTGGAGACAGCTGACAATCGAATATGAGCATGAGAAGTTCGAGTATTCTTCCTGGCAGCAAACTAACAGCTTCAATAGACATTCCTGGAAATCGGAAATGTGTGACCTTGGACCAGACAGGAGATCATTGTTAATTAGGGAAAGAGTGAGAGAGAAAGAGAGAGAAAGCTGAGCTGTAGCATGTGGAACAGAGGAAGTGGTGCTTAGTACACGATTCTTTCCATTTTTAACCGTTGTATGATTTCAAAATTAAACTAGTATTTTTTTTTTTTTTTTGCTTCCAGAGTATGCAACATTTTTACTTTGGTAAAGTACAGATAAAATAATGTTTTATCTTTTGAAGGATTTTTAAGTGTGTAATTAAGTACAATAAGTACAGTAAAAATGTTGTGCAAACATCTCCAACCCGAGAGCTTTTTCATCAGCCCAAGCAGAACCTCTGTATCTATTGGACGCTACTTTAGAAACTTTGGACATTGTGGACAAAATGACAATTCACACAATTGAATTAAAAAGAAAATCCCATCTGGGCGCGGTGGCTCACACCACTAATCCTAGCACTTTGGCAGGCTGATATGGGTGTATCACTTGAGGTCAAGAGTTCGAGACCAGCCTGGCAACGTGGTAAAACACCGTCTCTACTAAAAATACACAAAAAAAATAGCCAGGTGTGGTGGCAGGCACCTGTAATTCCAGCTACTCAGGAGACTGAGGCAGAAGAATCCCTTGAACCTGGGTGGCCGGGGGAAGGTTGCAGTGAGCTGAGATTGCACCATTGCACTCCAGCCTGGGCAACAAGAGCAAAACTCTGTCTCAAAAAAATAATAAAGTTTTTTTTTTAATCCAAGGGTAAACCAAAGATGCTGTTCACACTTCACCCCCAGCCTCTGTGAAATCTCAGCACGGTAAGAGGGTATGCTTCATCCAGGAACCCAGTTGAGATGCATTCCCTGGGGCCTTTTCTGGGCTATTTCTTCACAAGGAGCAGAGGAATTTCAACAGGACTGTGCTCTCTGAGACAGCTCTCTCCTCTCCTGCAGTACTAGTGATAACTTCTGGGGTCCTCGTTTTCAGTTTACTGGACTGCTCTCCACAATAGTTGAATGCTCCTGGAAGATGAACCAGGATTTGTACAGATCCAGATGGGCACTAGTGGCATTTGTAATATCTGCGCCAGATGGGGATCTCCTGGAACAGAACGCTGTGGCTGCAGGTGCACAGCTGCACCATCCAGACAGATACTGAGGTCTTGTCTATTCTCCTTAGGGAACAGGATGAGAATCCGTGCGCATTCGTGTGGGCCGGACAACAGTATACATTGACACGTTCTCTGCCCAGCATCGTTAGCTCTCCCTTCCCTGTCATGATACCATCATCGGGGCTCAGACTATCTGGACTTCACAGTTGAATCATATATACATGATGGGGACGGTCTGTTGGAAGCTTTTGTGAGATAGATGCACTTTTGAGAGTGGGAAATAAACTAAGACGTTTCCTCCTCCGTATTAGCTGAAATTGGGAGTTTCGTTGTCTGGAGCAGCTGAGAATCTCCTATGTCAGGATCCTGTTTCAGTTTATAAGAAGACAGGAACAATCAGATATAGTTAGACACTTGGATGTACACAACAGAAATTAAGGAAATTCGCTGGTGGCCACCCCAGGTCTACAGTGGCTCATTTTGGTGACAGCTGGCCATCTGAGTTTGTGTTTCCTGGAAGTAGACCCTGAGATAATGATTTGCATGCACAGAGGATTTGGAACCAGTGAGGGAGGCATCACCTGCAGAAGGAGACCATGACCCACAATAGGGTTGTAACTGAGGCTTCAGGCATCCTCACTGGGAGATCTGGAGCTGGACGGCCCTTCTGTGCCATCTTGTATTAAGGCAGGGACTTGGGATCTTGGCCTCAGGCAGTCATCACACCACAGTCTCAAAACTGGGCCTCAATATTAGGAAAAAAACTTTTCTGGAACCAATAGCACTTTCTAGTGAGGGCACAGCTCTGAGCTTCTAGAACCTCCCAACCGTTGTGGGTGGGTGAATTCAGAAAAGCATATCTAGGCAGATGCCACAGTGTCCCTCCTCTGCTTTTCCTGTTTAAAATCCCAGGCTTTCCTGTTGAGCTGAGCTGAGCGTTTGGGGGACTGATGTAGGATGTTTGGAAGAAGGAGTGACCCAGTCACCACCACATGGAATACTAAGGGCAAATGATGGTTGCTATACCTCCCTAATCTTCCATTCAGTTCCTATTTCCCAAGTCACTCCTGAGGCCTGAAAACACCAGTCAATTCTGATTACAGCAGCCCTAGATCCACTCCTACACCTCCTTCTGTTGGGCCAGACTGGAGGGCTGGACAAAGGATGGCCTGGAGGTCTCGGCTCCAGTAGAACTTGGCCAGACCTGCTCATGGCTTTGTCCACAGTCTTTGAGGTGCTGGAGGAAGAAGATAGCACACGTGGGCAAGGGGTTTGCCTCTCACTTTCCCATCTGCCTGTGTCACTGTGAAACTGTCAGTATTTCCAGAAAAACAGTAATAGTCAGCCTCATCATCAGTCAGGGCCCTGCTGATGGTCAGGGTGGGTGTGTTCCCTGGGGTGGACCCAGAGAATCACTCAGGGATTCCAGAGGGTCACTCACTGTCTTCATATATCACCAGCACAGGGGACTGACCTGGCTTCTGCTGGTACCAATCAGCATAATTTTCCCTCATACATCTCCAGAGCAGGTGAACCTGGCTGTCTGTCCTGGGAACATGGACACGGAGGGTGTCTGTATCAGCCCAGAAGGCCAAAAAGCCTGCAAGAGAGGACAGGAGAGGGGGCTTGAAGATAACAAACACATTTCCAGTGGTGTCACCCTGAGGCTATGGCTGGGCTGAGTTCAGGATTCAGGATAGGACCAACGCAGGGACCTGTGCGGACTGAGCATGGGACAGGTCTTTGGGGCAGCACCTGTGCATAGGGTGAGGAGGGGGAGCAGGAGAGGGGTCCAGGCACTGGTGAGACACCCAGAGCTCTGTCTCCGGAGCCCACAGCACAGCTGGTCTCCCCAGGCCTCTCTTATCTCCTCTCAGGCCCATTGGGGCAGTGCATGTTTCGTGTTTATGCAAATTTACTTCTCTGGGACTCCTCATGGTGAGATGTCACTCAGCTCAGCTCTGGGGACAGCACAAGAAACTAAGAAAGAAGGGGTGAGTCCTCAACTTCCTCATCTGCTTCTCTAATAGGAAAATCAGTCTTGGCCTCCGAGACCTGTGATCACAGTCACCTTCCTGGGGATTAACAACATGTCCCAAACCTGTCCCAAAACTCTGTGTCCTGTGGTCTGTCCTAGGTCACATTGAGCAGGACTTCAGACCTTCCAGGAGCCTGGCCATGGGGCTGAGCTGAGCCCTGCTGAGAGATCACTGACGACACCTGGCTCAAAGGCAAGGGCACCAAAGATGCGTCATCTTCCTCCTCCTCCATCTCCACTCAGGATACTGCAGAATCACTGGGCCCATCATGGTAATTTTATCTACATTACATACTGTGTCCTTAGGACACTTGCTAATCATTGCATTTGGAACAGTTTTGTCATCTGGGCAACCACACGCATTTTGGATGCATCACAAGCTCTAGTCTCATTTCCCATGCGGTGCTGCTCCTTCTGTGGTATCCCCCAACCCCACAGTAGGACAGCAGGTGCCATCCTCAGCTCTTTATTTATTTAATGTTAGTAATTGTATTCTTTTTTTATTGTATTTTAAGTTCTGGAATACATGTGCAGATATTGCAGGATTGTCATAGGTACACGCATGCCGTGGTGGTTTGCTGTCTCCATCCCCCTGTCACCTGCATCAGGCATTTCTCTCAATGTTCTCCCTCCCCAACCTCCCCATCCCCACTTTCCCTCCCCAGTCCCCCAACCCCCAAGAGACCCCAGTCTGTGACACTCCCCTCCCTGTGCCCATGTGTTCTCATTGTTCAACACTCACCTATCAGTGAGAACATGTGATGTTTGGTTTTCTGATCTGTGTCAGTTTGATGAGAATGGTGGTTTCCTGATTCATCCACATCCCTACAAAGGACATGAACTCATTTTTTTATGGCTGCATAGTATTCTGTGGTGTTTGTGTGCCACATTTTCTTTGTCCACTCTATCACTGATGGGCATTTGGGTTGGTTCTAAGTCTTTGCTATTGTAAACATTGCCATAATGAACATACGTGTGCATACGTCTTTATAATAGAATGATTTATAACCCTTTGTGTATATACCCAGTAATGGGATTGCTGGGTCAAATGGAATTTCTATTTCTAGATCCTTCAGGAATCTTCCACAATGGTTGAACTAATTTACACTCCCAAAAGCTGTGTAAAAGTGTTCCTATTTCTCCACATCCTCTCCAGCAGCTGTGGTCTCCAGATTTTTTAATGATTGCCATTCTAACTGGCATGAGATGGTATCTCACCGTGGTTTTGATTTGCATTTCTCTAATGACCAGTGATGGTGAGCCTCTCTTCATATGTTTGTTGGCCTCATAAATGTCTTCTTTTGAAAAGTGTCTGTTCATATCTTTCACCCACTTTTGAATGGGTTTGTTTGTTTTTTTCTTGTAAACCTGCTTTAGTTCTTCGTAGATTCTGGATACTAGTCCTTTGTCAGATGGATAGATCACAAAAACTTTTTTCCATTCTGTTGGTTGCCCGTTCACTCTCATGATTGTTTCTTTTGCTGTGCAGAAACTCTCAAGTTTAATTAGATCCCATTTCTCTATTTTGGCATTTGTTGCCATTGTTTTTGGTGTTTTAGTCACGAAGACCTTACCTATGCCTATGTCCTGATGGTATTGCCTGGGTTTTCTTCTAGGGTTTTTATGTTGTTGGGTCTTACATTTAAATCTTTAGTTCATCTGGAGTTAATTTTAGTGTAAGTTGTAAGGATGGGGTCCAATTTCAGCTCTCTGCACATGGCTAGCCAGTTTTCCCAGCACCATTTATTAACCAGGGAATCATTTCCCCATTGCTTGTTTTTGTCAGGTTTGTCAAAGATCAGATCGTTGTAGATGTGTGGCATTACTTCTGAGGCCTCTGTTTTGTTTCATTGGTCTATATCTCTGTTTTGATACCAGTGCCAAGCTGTTTTGATTACTGTAGCCTTGTCGTATAGTTTGAAGTCAGGTAGCACATGCATCCAGCTTTGTTCCTTTTGCTTAGGATTGTCTTGGCTATGCTGGCTCTCGTTTGGCTCTGTATGAAGTTTAAAGTGTTTTTTTCCAGTTCTATGAAGAAGGTCAGTGGAAGCTTGATGGGGATAGTGTTGAATCTATAAATTACTTTGGTCAGTATGGCCATTTTCACAATATTGATTCTTCCTAACCATGAACATGGAATGTTTTTCCATCTGTTTTTGTCCTCTCTTATTTCCTTGAGCAGTGGTTTGTAGTTCTCCTTGAAGAGGTCCTTTACATCCTTCATTAGTTGTATTCCTAGGTATTTTATTCTCTTTGTAGCAATTGTGAATGGGAGTTCCCTCATGACTTGGCTCTCAGTTTGTCTGTTATTGGCGTACAGGAATCCGTGTGATTTCTGCACATTGATTTTGTATCCTGAGACTTTGCTGAAGTTGCTTATCATCTTAAGGAGATTTTGGGCTGAGATGATGGGGTCTTTAAATACACAATCATGTCTTCTGCAGATGGAGACAATCTGACTTCCTCTTTTCCTAATTGAATACCCTTTATTTCTTTTTCTTGCCTGATTGCTCTGGCTAGAACTTCTAATACTACATTGAATATGAATAGTGAGAGAGGGCATCCTTGTCTAGTGCAAGTTTTCAAAGAATGCTTTCAGTTTTTGCCCGTTCAGTATGATATTGGCTGTGGGTTTGTGGTAAATAGCTTTTGTTACTTTTTGAAATGTTCCATCAATACCTAGTTTATTGAGAGTTTTAAGCATAAAGGGCTGTTGAACTTTGTCAAAGGTCTTCTCTGCATCTATTGAGATGATCATGTGGCTTTTCTGTTTGGTTCTGTTTATGTGATGGATTACATTTATAGATTTGCATACATTGAACCAGACTTGCATCTCCGGGATGAAGCCTACTCGATTGTGATGGATAGTCTTTTTGATGTTCTGTTGCATTCGGTTTGCCAGTATTTTGTTGAAGATTTTTGCACCAAATTCTGAGTTGAAAATTCTTTTCTTTAAGAATGTTGAATATTGGCCCCATGCTCTTCTGGCTTGTAGGGTTTCTGCCAAGAGATCCACTGTGAGTCTGATGGGCTTCTCTTTGCGGGTGACCTGACCTTTCTCTCTGGCTGCCCTTAGCATTTTTTTTTTTTTTTTCATTTCAATCCTGGTGAATCTGATGATTATGTGCCTTGGGATTGCTCTTCTTGAGGAATATTTTTGTGATGTTCTCTGTATTTCCTGGACTTGAATGTTGGCCTGCCTTGCCAGGTGGGAAGTTCTGGGTAATATCCTGAAGAGTGTTTTCCAGCTTGGATTCATTCTCCCTGTCACATTCAGGTATACCGATCAAGCATAGATTAGTTCTTTTCACATAATCCCATATTTCTTGGAGGCTTTGTTTACTTCTTTTCACTCTTTTTTCTCTAATCTAGCCTTCTTGTTTTATTTCATTGAGTTAATCTTCAATCTCTGATATCCTTTCTTCTGATTGATCGATTTGGCTATTGAAACTTGTGTATGCTTCATGAAGTTCACATGCTGTTTTTTTCAGCTGCATCAAGTCATTTATGTTCTTCTCTAAGCTGGTTATTCATCTCATAACCTTTTTTCAAGGTTTTTAGTTTCTTTGCATTGGGTTAGAACATGTTCCTTTAGCTGAGAGAAGTTTGTTATTTCCCATCTTCTGATGCCTGTTTCTGTCAATTCGTCAAACTCATTCTCCATCCTGTTTTGTTCCCTTGCTGGTGAGAAGTTTTCATCTCTTGGAGGAGGAGAGGCATTCTGGTCTTTCATGATTTAATTCTTTTTGCACTGGTTTCTTCCCATCTTAGTGGATTTATCTACCTTTGATCTTTGAATTGGTGATTTTGAATGGGTTCTCTGAGTGGACGTCCTTTCTGTTGATGTTGAAACTCTTTCTTTTTGTTTTTTAGTTTTCTTTCTAACAGTCTTGTCCCTCTGCTATGGGACTGCTGAAGGTCCACTCTAGATGTTGCTTGCCTGGGAATCACCAGTGGGGGTTGCAGATCAGCAAGTATTGCTGCCTGATCTTTCCTCTGGTAGCTTCGTCCAGGAAGGGTACCCCCCAGGTGACAGCCAGAGCTGTCCTGTATGAGGAGTCTTTTTGGTTATACAGGGTTTAGGGAGCTGCTTGAGCAGGCAGTCCATTCCTGGTCTGCCTGCAGAGGCGCTGCTGGGCTGTCACGGACTCAGTCTAGCTGCTGTGTAAGCTTCCTCTGGCTTTTGTTTACACAAGTAGGTTTAGACCCACCTCAACAATGGCGGACGCCCTTCCCCTCACCGAGCTCGATCATCCTGATGTGCTGGCTGCAAAAATCTTAATTGAGAGGTCTCAGTTTGCTGGTTTCTGAGGGGTGGGAACTGCCTAGCTGTATCAGCTGTCTCCCTGCTTTGAGCTCCCCCTCCTTCTGGAGAGCAGGTAGCTCTGTCCTGCAGGCTCTGTCAGTGCTAGTCAAAACATTCACCCAGATTCCCGCCCTGCCACGGTTTGCTCTCCTTGGGCTACACCCACTGTCCAACCATTTCCATCGAAATGAACCTGGTACCTTGGCTGGATGTGGCGATCACTCTTCTTCTGCATCTCTCTCACTGGGACTGCACTCCAGAGCTGTTCCTATTTGGCCACCTTGGTGGAATCAGCTCTTCCCTTATTTATTCACTTTTTCTCATCAATGTTTTATGTAAACTTGCAAAAGCACCAGATAATCACACTGGACTGTGAAGATAACTTTAGGGTCCATTGTGTCTCTGAGGATCCCAGGGTCATGGTCTGCACAGGACATGAGCTCCAAAGGGTGGGTGGTCAGTAGTTCCTCCAGCCATGCAGATCCTGTCACAGATCAAAGGACAGCCCCACTGGGGCCACATCTGCACATTGTCATTGTCCAGCTGGAGCCTCTGGAGTTCCTGGAGGCACAGGCACGCGGTCAGGTGGTCTACAGTCTCGGAGACTTTCCGTGGACAGTGTTTTCAGGCTGGAATTCCTTAAATTCAGTGAGGTTGTTTCCATGTGTGGAAATTCAAGTGGAAAGTGACTGACGTTGGTGACTCTTTCTTCTGTATTTTTTATGTCTCCTCTTTACATACTTGTTCAATCCTGTATCCTCATGAACAAGTGAAATAGAACAGAGTTCTAGAAATTCCTTTTGTGTCCTTGCCTACGAAGTCTATCATGTGTGCAATTTTATTGCCACTTTGGATTGATTTATTTTTCTGCATGATATATATAAAACATAGATTTTCTGGTTACCTCACAGGAAATATTGACAGGATGAAGACATTGCACATTTTTCCTGCCTGCTGGGTTAAGGATTCTTTGGCATTTCATTCTCTACCTTTGTCTTTTATTGTCGAATTCAGTAAAGTTACTTGAAACCTGCTTGGATTTTCTGTTTGCTTTTACACTTTCATAGTTGAGACCTAAGTAGCCATTTGTCTAAGGTGACATTTTCCCCAGTACTGAGGCAAAGCTGGGGACTCCACCTCATGCCCTGTAACTCAGGCCTTTCCTCTATGACTGTAGTGTGTATGAGTGTGAGTGTGTGTGTGTGTGTGCGTGTGTGCACGTGCTCACTCTCTGGAGTGTTCTCTCAAGTGTCTTGGGTGCTTCTTTTCTCTTTTGAGAGTTTCTTCACACAGAAATGCTCATGAGTGCATGAACATTTGCAGACTTCAGAGCTCTCTCTTTGTGCAACTCTCTCCTTTTTGACACTCTCCCCACTAGACTTTTTTTTTTTTAATGTGTTGAGTCCCTGGAATCCTACTCTGAGGGGAGGAGTCCATGCATTAGGATTTCAGGATATACTCTCAGGAAAGAAGTGTGGGAGGCGTGACTGGGAATGTGTTACCACTGACCGCTCAGCTAGGAGGCATTTCAAGTTCACCATAAATTAAAACATGGCTTTCAGATTAAGGCCTCTGGCAGTCATTGCTCTAGAACCACATTCTGAAGGAGGCACACTTTTGCAGGAAGCCATTCTTTGTACTCAATGGCATTTTTCAGTGGGAAATTGCTGTAGGAAGCCAGGGATGCCACGTGATGCCACAGTGCTCACTAGGAAAGGCTTTCCTGTTCAGAACATCAGGATGCATGGAGCTGGGGCTGGAGGGTCTCAGTTAAACATGCACAGTTCAGAGAAATAATCCAGGGTATTTGGGCCACAGAGCACAGGCATCGCGTTAGATCCAGTCACCACACAAGAGGAGCTCCAGAGACCATGGACACTCCATGGCTGTCTGTCCCCCTCTTACTGTCCTTCCACTAGGGTCATCTTGAGCCAAGACACACCCAGTCCAAACTACACCAGAACAGCATGGTCCTTCCAGCCTCAAATCCTATCCCGACCTACCTTCTGCAGAGCCTGCCTGGAGGGCTGGAGGGAAGGGCAGCCTGAAGGTCTCAGATCCAGGTGAACTGAGCCAGCCCTGCTGATGGCTTTGTTCACAGTCCTGCTGGGGCTGGAGAGAGAGGGTGGCACAGAGAGGGAAGGGGTTTCTGTCTCACTTCCCCATCTGTCTGTATCACTGTGAGATCAGTACCACTGCTGTCCGAGGAGTAACAATAATAGTCAGCCTCATCCTCTGCCTGGGCCCCACTGATGGTCAAGGTGGCAGTTGTCCCCGAGCTGGAGCCAGAGAATCGCTCAGGGATCCCTGAGGGCCTCTTGCTGTCTTCATATATCACCAGCACAGGGGTCTGGCCTGGCTTCTGCTGGTACCAATAAGCATATTTTTTTGGCAATGCATCTCCGGAGCAAGTGATCCTGGCTGTCTGTCCTGGCGACACTGACACGGAAGGTGGCTGTGTCAGCTCATAGGATGCTTCAGAGCCTGCAAGGAAGAACAGGATAGGGAGCTTGAAGACAAAGGACCCATTCCCAGGAGTCCCACCCAGAGACTGTATCTATGCTTTGCTCAGGATTCAGGGCAGGCTCAACTTAGGATCTGTGGGGACTGAGCCTGGGGTCACCACCTGTGCAGAGAGTGAGGAGAGGGAGCAGGAGGGAAGTCCAGGCCATCGTGAGACACCCAGAGCTCTTCCTCCTGGGCCCACAGCACAGCGGGGCTCCCCAGTCCTCTCTTATTCCCTCTCAGGCTTTTGGGGGCAGTCAGTGTTTGGTGTTTATGCAAATTTACATCCTGTGGGACTCCTCCTGGAGAGATATCACTCAAACCAGCTGTGGGGGCAGCACAGGCGACAGGAGAAAGGGGAAGCAGGATCTGTCATTAGAAAAATCAGCCTCAGCCTTCAAGCCCGGTGATCACAGTCACCTTCCTGGGAACTGACCTCATGCTACTGTCCCAAACTTCGCTGACCTGAAGTCTGTCCTGGGCCAGGCTCAGCAGAGCTGTGGACCTTCCAGGAGGTTGGCCATGGGGCTGATCTGGGCCCTGCTGTGAAACCATAATGACACCTAACTCAGCAGCAGGTGCACAAGAGACCCATCATCTTCCTCCTCCTGGTCCCTCTCAGACTCAGTCCCCTCTCATTTATTTCATCTAAATGCTGGGCTGTGTCACTAGAACACTTGCTAATTATTTCAGTAGGAATAGTTGGGTCTTTTAAGCAAGCACACACACCTGTGGAGTCAACAGGGCCTCTGGTCTCATTTTATCCATGGTGCTGCTCCTTCCGTACCAGCCCCCATTGCCACAGGAAGTTAGCAATTGGCCCCCTCAGCTCGTCTTCTACCTATTTATGTTTTTCTCATCAATGTTTTATGTAAACTTGCAAAGAGCAGCAGACTCGACTGAGAATCTAACTTTAAACCCCATGGTCTCCATAAGTCTCTCAGGGAGGTGGTCTTTCCAGAGCAAGTGAGCTCCACAGGGTGAGTGGTCCATGGTTACTCCAGCCAAGTCCCTTGTTACTGTCATGTGACAGAGCATGGACAGCCTCGGGGTCAGAGCTGTGGCCTGAGTCAGTTGAGAATCCTCGTCCTTCTGGAGAGCATGTCCTCGTGGAGGCTGGGGATGCCCCATGCTGGGACTGGGGCCCCAAATGCATCTTCACCCCACCCACCTGAGATTCGCTTAGCACGGGAGCCACCCCCTGAGTCTGGGTCTGCCTGGAGCTGGAAGGAGAGGTAGAGGGAGCAGGGGTCGAGTGTATCTGGAAGTGTCCAGGACAGAGGGCTAGGCTCCCCAGGACACTGCTGGACAGGGAGGGACAAGGCCCTGAGAGTGGCAGGAGGCTCAGGCAGCCATCCTGGGTGACGGACTCAGGCCCTGGGAGCCCCATCCCCTCACACTGTGCCCTCTCTTAGAGCACCTTGACCTCGGGACGTCTCCCAGGGTATCCCCTTCCTGAGGAGGCTGCCTAGGCTGACATCTGGGCCCAGGGTCCTCTAGCTGCATTTCCCAGGTGTGGCCTTCACTGTGCCAGGCTTCTATCAGTGTCCTGGGGTGACACTGTGTGAGCCTGACCCTCAGAACGTGGCCACTGCAGCCTGAGGGGATAGGATGAACTGTCTTCACTTTCAGTCTGAGCACTGATTCTTGGACACCTGTTGACCCCCAGGCTGGGCTTCCTCTTTGCCCCCATGGGCAGCCCCAGCCTGGCTCCTGACTGCTCCTGGCTGCAGCTCTGCTGCCCCCATCTGGTGGAGGAGACTCGACCCAGGATCTTTTTCTTCCAGGGGACCCCACAGCTCCTGTCACCTGAGAAGTTGTGGACCAGAGAGTCCAGCCCCATTCTGTGCCAGTGTGACCCAATCCACGCTGCTCAGCCCAGCACAGAGAGTTCACACACAGTGCAGGGAGGCGGGGCAGGTGCAATTGCTGTAAAAGTGCCCCCATTTACACAGCTGTGCACACTCTGACACATAGGCACACACCTGGCCACACCCCCACACATGGATGGCTGCCTTTACACACCTGGGCAGAATCCTACACACGGGCACCCACATTTGCACACCTACACACACTCATGGTCATGCCTGCACACAGGCACCCACATTTACATCCCTGTGCACACTCCTGCACATGAGCACACACATTTACACACCTGCACACACTCCTGCACATGAGCACAACCCTGGGCACACTTTCATACATGGGTACACATCAGGGCACACTCCTATACATGGGCAACCTTGCACACTGTACAGGAGAAAGGGAGCCCATCTTCCAGCTTGCAGGCCTGTTCTGTGGGCCTGCAATTGCAGGGACCTGAACCATCCTGAGAGACATCAGAGTGACTTTGTCTTGTCTACACTCTGTGAGGCACGTTACTCCGCCACTTGCCTTCCCACAGCTGGCCTTGCTTGTGACATCCTGGTGCTGGGAGGAGATGTTCCGTTTTGCAGAATCAGGACAATCTGCTCAAGATTTACAATCCATTTGTGACCTGTGGCCATTTACAGTGGGCAGCATGGAGGCGTGGATGGGTAGGAACAGATGGATGGACATTAGGGCTGGGCCGATGCCACTGAAAGGAAGAGACCCTGGGGTCAGAGAGCAGGGGAACCTCCTACTGTTTACTCTGGGTCAGTCCATTGAGCACAACCGGGAGTCAAATGGGCTGTTAGGATGCAAAGGCCACAGCAGCACTGACCTGGGCTTAGGGTAACCAGGAACTATGGTTGGAGGAGAGGAGCAGATAAACTCTCTGCTTATCTGAGACCCCGGTCATAACAGGGATGGCCAAAAACTCTCGGGCCAGAAAAACTTCAACACCCTTAGATGAGCTCAGCTGTGTCTTCCCAGCCCCTGACTCTCGCCGCCTCGTGCAGACATTTCAAACCTGGATTCTGCAAACTCCTCCCCTAGCTCTCTAGTAGACTTGACCTTAAAACTGTTTCTGAGATACGGTGAGAGTTAGCAGGCGAATGCCCCAGGGATGCTGGCCTGCACTCCTAGATCTACTTTTAAATCATTAAAGTCTCTCTTTTCCTAACCCCCTGAAACCCTCTGCACTGCTTTCCCTCCATCCCAGGTCCAGTTTTCACGAGTGATGTCAGGAATAATTGCTGCCAACTCAGGAGCAGCTGGGGTGTGCGTGACTGTTACGCACTTTACAAACATGCTCAAGTTATGTCCCTGCAGCCTGACATTCCCTTTAGGTTTTGTGGGGCGAGAGAGATCTTGACTGTAAGGAAGAATAATATTCCATGGAATGTTTCCTTATACACACACACACACACACACACACACACACACACACACACACATACCCAAAAGGATAATTTGGAGCATATACATATTTCCACCAAAAAGGTCTTGTCTTTTTCTGGCAACTTGCCTTGGGCTCTTTATGTTTTAACATCTCAAGCTCTTTTCCTTGTCCTATTGTTAAATTCTGTTCTTGACTTTTCATGGATTATAAAAACATTCAACATATTTGAAACTTAAACTGTTTATTCATTAATTCATTTGTTATTCTCAGAACTTCCTTGTTCTCTTCTGTTCTGGCTTCAGTCAAATGCTGATATGAGGACCCTTCTCTCTGAGCCTGCACTGGATAGTCCAGCTCTGGTACCAACTTCCTTGCCCACTTGCCCCTCCCTCTCCCTTGGACTTCACCTTAGGAGGAGTCTATTCCTGACATACGAAAGCTCATCCGAAACTCAGAGCAAGCAATGCAGATAAACGTTCTGTGATTGTGACACCTGGCTGTCTTTGGCAAACCCATGATCCAATCAAATAGATGAAGTGAGTATGTTCTTATCTAATGACAGACCTTGGACAGCTGAGGGAGCATCTTCAGAGCAAGGAGGGAGCCTGAGAGCCCAGGGCAGGTTTTGGTCTCAGTTCCCCATGAACCTGGACCACTGTGGAAAGTACTGCTGCTTGTATATGAGCTGCAGAAATAATCAGCCTCGTCCTCAGCCTGGAGCCCAGAGATGGTCAGGGAGGCCGTGTTGCCAGACTTGGAGCCAGAGAAGCGATTAGGGACCCCTGAGGGCCGATTGCTGACATCATAAATCATGAGTTTGGGGGCTTTGCCTGGGTGCTGCTGGTACCAGGAGACAAGATTATAACGCCCAACATCACTGCTGGTTCCGGTGCAGGAGATGGTGACCGACTGTCCAGGAGACCCGGACACTGAGGGAGGCTGAGTCAGGGCAGACTGAGCCCAGGACCCTGGAAAGAGGAAGAAACACACTCTGGTGAGTCAGTGCTGGGCGCTGGTGAGCCTGAGGAGGAGACCCAGGATCACCCAGACGTCTCTCAGGCCCCATCCCTGGAGACATCACCTGTGCCCTGAGTGAGGAAGGTTAGGAGGAGCAGAGCCCAGGCCATGGTGGGGACGTCCTGAGAGCGCTGCCTCCAGAGACCCCAGCACTGGGCCTGGCCACAGCCCTGTCTTACTCCCTCTGCCCCAGAGGAGGGCGGGGCCTCCATGCAAATCTGCATCCTGAGCGCCTCTCCCCATCCCACCCTCACCTGGGCATGGGCTCGAGCACAGAGACTTCTATTTCTCTGGACAGTGAAACTCATATGAAAAGATTAAAGTCCTTGTTTGTCTATTCTGATGGCGGGAATTTCATTTTTTTGTACCTGATTTTCTCAGGAGAGTAAGATCTGCAGAAGCCCCTTACCTGAGTGACCTCCTGGCCCTCCGTGTCTCTGCTGTGTGGTGTCTGTGTCTCTGTGACTCCCAGGCCTGGGCACACCCTGCAGTGCCCTCTGCTGGGCACCCACCTCCAGGCTGTCTCTGCTGTCAGGAAATGGGGCTGCCCACCCCGGGGAACTCTCTGCTTGTGTCGATGGTCTCTGGTCTCCCCAGCTGCAGCCTCGTCCATCCCCACCCCCACCCCACGCTCTGTGCTGAAGCATCTGCAGCCCCGAATCCCTGGAGCACGTCAGCCACCCCAGGAAATGCACCCACATCCACATGGGGTAATGTGGGAGAGACCCTGTGGAGGGAACAAGGAGCACCGACAGGGTCACAGTCCTGCGCCAGAATCTGCTGCTCCCAATCCTGCCCTTCACACTCACAAGCAGGCGACCTGTCCTTCTAGCCTCTGGTTCTCAGCCTGAGAAATGGGGACCGCAGGTGATCCATGGGGATATGACCCAGCAGAACAAAGGGAGTTTGCTAGCAGGCCTTTCTGTGTGCACCGAAGTGATACGGTGAATGGCTGATTAATTGAAAGATTTATTTCCATTTTGCTGTGATTGATGTGTCAGGTCACAGAGATGCGTGTTTCCTGCTTTCTTGCTTTCCCCCATCTGAGCACATGCTCAGGGCAACTAAAGCTGACCTCTCTAACCCTGTAACACTGAAGACAAACAGACATTTGATAAACACATTTTGGTTTCTTCCTCAAAATACTTTTAATCTCTTTTTATCTTTCCCCAATGCCTATGAAAATTCTTTTAATGTTTCATATTAAAATAAATATTAATGATTTCAGATTTAATTGAAATATTATAGCATACACTATCTTGTCTTCCCACGTAGATTCTTCCCTGAAACCATGGCAGGTGCATGGAGCAGCTCTCTGAGCACCAGGAAAGGAAATGGCCGTGCGCAGCAGTTTGGGATGGCCGCAGCAGATGAACTTCAGCAGAGTCAGTGTGAGACTCCTGGATGTCCTCAGTGTCCCATGGCTGGGATTCCAGACAGCCCCAAACCTGAAGGGGCACAAACCTGAAAACACAAAGAAGTCCAGAAAGCCCTCTTGTTCAGGATTGAAGATAGGAAAGGAAACTTATTTGGTTCAAAGTGAAGGCTCAGTCCCCTGCACACGGAGTGGGTCACCGCTGTGTTCTCATCTCTCTTACACCAGCACCTCTCCCTGGGTTCACACTGATGTCCTGTGGGTGGACATGAGGCTTCCTGCACCAGGACACTCCACAGCCCCTGGACCCTGAAGGGAGAGAAAACCAGCACTGTTCAGTCCCAATATGATGTGAGCCTCATGGGAATCGCACTGTCTGGTCACGGCATTAGAAATACAAAGAAGTAAATGAGTTTAAGTAATATATTTTATTTACCTAGCATATCAAAAATAGTAACACTTTCATACATAATCTAAGGACAATTTTTTATGAGACATTCTTTACATTTTTCATGGCTATTGTTATTTTTTTAATGATTTTTAGACATTGTGTAGCTGATGGAGATGTCAATGGGTTTCCTGTTGACAAGGATGGATCGTGGTGGCTTTTTAAGTGTCAAATTGGATAGGCTGAAGGAGGGGTAAAAAGAATGATTTTTTGCACAGGACGTGGAGGGTAGAGGTGGGCAGTGCCCATTCTGCAGCTCACGCTGTAGGTGCATCTGTGGTCCCTGTGTGGGGTGAGACTGCTCCTCATGCCCCGGGTTTCCATTCAGGGAGATCGGCCTCCAACTCCCCCTTGGATCCCAGAGCACCTGGCGAGTCAGACTCGTTTTCATTCCACATAGATGCAAGAAAGGCTCAGATCTTACTGGGCATTTGGATACCCACAATGCTAATTTAGGAATAAACTGGTGCTTTCCAGTGTACAGTGACCTCCTGAGGTCCTGCATGGCTCATGTTGGGGATTGCTGGTTATCTTCATTCGGGTTCCCTGGAAGCAGACTCTGAGATGGAGAACTGCAGGCACAGAGGATGTGAAAGGAGGTGAGGGAGGCAACACTGGCCAGAAGGAGACTCTGACCCACATTGAGGCCTCTGTCAACCCTACAGGGAGCTGTGGAGCTGGGAGGATTTTCAGGTCCTTCTATATTGAGGCAGGGTCTTGAGCCTGAGCTGGGCATTTCTGGGGGCTGATCCAAGATATTCAGGCCAAGGACTGGCTTGTCATGACCTGTGGAAATCCAGCGACCAACTGATGGATGTCCACCTCAGTCTGATGATCCAAATCATGTCCCATTTCCAGGTGAACTGGGCCAGCCCCGCTCATGACTCTGTCCACTGTCTTCCTGGCTGGAGGAAATGTCCCATCCTGGTCATTTTATCTAAATGATGTATGTGTCATTAGCCCACTTGTTAACTATTTCAGTGAGGATGGTTGAGTCACTTAAGGAACCACTCACACATGTGGTCGTCACGACGTCTGCTCTCATGTCACCCATGGCTCTGATCCTTCTAGGCCATGCCCATCCCAACTGCAGACCAGCCATTGCCACCCTCAGCTCTGCGATTGTTTATTCACTTTTCCCGTCGGTATTTTACGTGAACTTGTAAAAAGCACCAGAAAAACACCAGGGTTCTGAGTCCAGTGTGGTTTTCCTGTGCTTTTTACAGGTTTACATGAAATACTGATGGAAAATCCACTTGAAGCCTCATGGTCTCTGTGAGCATCCAGGGACACAACCTTTGCACAGGGCGCGGGCTCTGACGGGGTGGTGGGCCCTGGTCCCTGCAATGAGGTGTATCCCGTCACTGAGCCAAGACCACCTGGTGGCCAGAGCTGTGGCCTGAGGCAGGAGAGAATCCCCTTCCCTGTGGAGAGCATCTGCTCAAGCAGGTTGGGGAGGCCCCATCCAGGAACCAGGGCCATGAATGCGCCACCCCACCCACCTGAGACTCTGCTGAGCATAGGAGCTGACCCTGAGTCAGAGTCTGCCTGGAGTTGGAAGGAAAGTCAGAGGCAGAAGAGGTGTGGGGTCTCTGGAAGTGCCCAGGACTGAGGGTTCAGCTCCCCAGAATGCTGCTGGACAGAGAGGGACAAGACCCTGAGAGTGACAGGAGGCTCAGGCAGCAATTCTGGGTGAAGAACTCTGGCCCTAGGAGCCCTGCCCCTCACACTGTGCCCCCCTCCTAGTGCACCTCGACCTCGGGGGCATCTCACAGAAAATCGCAGCCCTGTGGGAGCTGCCCAGGCTGCAACCAGTGCCCAGCGCCTCCAGCTGCATTTCCCAGCTGAGACCCTCACTGTTTCCGGGCTCCTGTCGGTATTCTGGATGACTGTGTGAGTCTAACCCTCAGGACGGGTTACTACACCCTGAGGGGATTCGAGGCACCTTACTGGACTTCCAGACTCAGGACTGATCCTTGGACACCTCTTGAGCCTTCAGGGCTGGCCTCTCTCTTAGGCTTGTCCTGGGCAGACCCAGCCTCTTCTGTCCGCAGCTCTGCTGCCCCCTGCTGGTGAAGAAGACAGAGCCCAGGAGATCCCTCCTGCTGACCCCAGAATGCCTGCCACCTGGGAGGGCAGGGATCATGGAGTTAGTCAGTCTGTGCCACATGTGAACCCCTCTGGCTCAACACAGAGAGGAGGCATATATGGTTGTGAGGAGGTGAGGCGGGTGCAGTTCTGATAACCGAGTCTCAGGTTGAAATGCTCTTCTCTGTTCCACGGTTTTTGATCACAGAATGGAGAGTGCAGGCTAAACTGTGGCTCTTCTGTGAGAAACGTCAGTCCGGAGAAATGCGGCCATTCCCACATGCACTCCTGCTCCCCAAGTACATAGAAAACAAGCTTGATTTTCTCACCCGGATGGAAACAGCTGCACTGTAATTGGGAGCGCCTGACATTTCTGCCACTAAACCTCAGTTGTGTACTTAAACCATCATCACCACCATTGTCATTATATGGTTTCTATTAATCATAACAACAAGAAGATTAAAGTAAAAAGTTACGACCTTGACTAGGTGGGGCCTTTCAGTGTTCAAACCACAAAGGAGAAATTCAATAGCCTTCCCTGCAACTGCTGCTGAATTTGCATTTATTTTTTGTTATAACCTTAAATATTTATCAAAAGTTAACAATTCAGTGTTTCAAATTAAGATACCTTTTCTCCACAAGATGTTGATCATTTTTATGTATTTGATGTGAAACTGTGCTTCTGTCGCTAGGAGGCCTTCCCTCCTCTACAGGAATAATCAAAATTGGTTTAATCAACATGAGGCCCCTGTTGGATCGCAGGCCCCCAGTGGACTCCTAGGCCCCAGGTGCACATCAGGCGCAGGTGTGCGAGCAGGCCCAGGGTAGACTTCCCTGTACACAGGTAAGGAGTTGACCTGGGGGGAGAGTGAGCAGCCAGCAGCCAGAGGATTCTGAGTAGGTCTTATGGAAGGAAGGGGCCGAAGGGATGGAACCTTAAAGAAGTGCCTTCACTTCCTTAGTGACAGACCCTAACAGGACTTAGAACTCTGGTCGCCAGGCACCCACATCCTTGAGACAGCCCCGTAGCCAGCTCCCATGGTGGGAGATGCTCAGGAGAGCGAGATGTTCTCATGCTGCATCCCCACATGTCAAGACGCCTGCTACCAGTAGGCCCAGGGTGAGAGCCATTTACCAAGATGCCGAGGCAGCCTTATTCCTCGCCCCGAGTGCCATTGGGCATTTGGCCAAAGGCATCCCTAGGTACCACAGGGCAGCCCAGAGCAGGGCCTACCAGGCCAGGCCTCACCAGTGATCCCATCGGGGTCACATGTGCACATTGACCTTGTCCATCTGGACCCTCTGGAGTTCATTGAGGCACAGGCATGCAGTGACAGGGCCTATAATCTCAGAGACTTTCTGGGGGCAATATTCTCAGGCTGGATTTTCTTAAATTCAGTGAAGTTGTTTCTATGTGTGGAAATCCCAGTGGAAAATGACTGTCATTGGTGTTGTTCTTTTTCAGCTCCTGCTCCATGTGCAGCAATATAGGACCTTCCAGGGCCAGCTGATAAGCCAGTGCCAGCACCAAAGGAAGAGCCCCCTTCAGGGGCAGAACCGGAGCTAGAGGCAGCTCCAGAGCCCTCCTGCCCCTGCCCTGACCCTGCCAAGGACCAGCCTAGTGAGGAGCTGCCTGACGTCATGGCACCTGCTGTAGCCACTGCCCTCAGCCCTGGAGCTGAAGGTAAAAGAGAGGGTGTAGCCATTACGGCCCCAGCCAGCAGCGCCCCTGCTGCTCTCAGTCCTGGGCACGGTGGGAGACATGGAGACCAGGACCGGGTGTGCAGCTGGGCTCCTCTGCCTCAGTGGAGACAGGCTCCTGTCATCTGGCTGAGCTGCAGCCCTGCAGCGGAAGGACCTGTTGCTGTTGCTGCTGCTGCTGCTGCTGGGATTGTTTGCTGCCTGCAAGAGGTGCTGAAGAGCAGGAAAAGAAGCCTGGCAGGAGGGCTTCCAGTGGCTCCTCCTGCTCCCAGAATCGGCAGTTTCCTTTAGGTATGGAGGTCTGCGTTCAACTGGGTATTTGGACAAATGGCCCCTGAGGTGCTGCCCAGGCTGGGCTCTTCTTCAAAGGTGAGCTGGGAGTCAGGGGGCCAGGGGACATCTCCCAAGGGTATAGAAACTGAAGCTTCCAAACTCAGTACTTGTGCCCCAAAATCTCCGTGCCACTACCTGTGATAGAATTTACTCATAGTGCTAGAATTAGAAGTTTTTCCATGACATTTAAATGAAGTTTGACTTTTTGAAATTTCATGTCTTCTGTAACTCCTTAATGTCAGATGGTGTTTTGAGGTTATCCTGAAAATCCCTGACAGTTGTGTCTCTTTGTTGTGGTGGTTTGTGTGATTGAATTACCTTGCTATCAACTGTTACTGGAAACCCTTCAGGCACGGCTTTTACACAATCTTGACCTACCTTCACTTGTTTTTACTCTCTGGTTTATTGCGGAAAGAGGGATCACATAGCTTCATTCCTCCTGCAGATCAATTGCCTTTTGCCATCAAAGATTTGGCATCAGAGAGTTTCCAAATATTACGTGTACAAGTTGATGTGTTGGTACTTTAGGTAATCTAGGTGCCAAAGCAGAACGACATAGACTAGGTCGTAGAGAAATAATTTTATTTCTCATGTTCTGGAAATAGTAAACCAAGGTCACGTGGTCAGCAGATGTCATGTCTGGTGAGGGATTGCTCCTAGTTCATAGACTACCATCTCTTTACTGTGTCCTCACATAACAGAAGGAATCAGGGAGCTCGCAGCAGTCCCTTTGATAGGGACACTGATTCCATTCATGGGGACTCTGCTTTCCTGACCTAATCACCTTCCAAGGCCTCACTTCAAAGTCCTATCGCATAGGGAACTAGATTTTAACACATGCATTTGAGAGGACACTACGATTTGGTCTACAGCGTCAGGTCACCCTGAGCCATTTGCACTCACAGGAAATCTCTGATCTTCTATAACTATTTGCTGGTGGCTCTGGGTTGAGGAAAATCTTTAATTGCAGTACTTAATTCAGCTGGGTCCAAGCTTAAATTCTTTGTTTGCTCACATAACTTGTTCATGGGATAGATGGTACTTTAGTGGCAAATGGCCATTTGGAATTTTAGGAGGATTGATGGTGGAGGGCTTGGGACGTGGGTGAGAAGTGGAGGGAGGAGAAGATGAAGGTGCAGAAGGAGAGACAGCAGAATGTGAAAGGGGAAGGGGAACTCTGGATATAAGTGTCAACCAGAGGGCAAGGAAGGTAATTTTCCTTGCATTCTAAACTAGGATCCCTTATCACGTGAGCAACACCTGAGGAATACAGATTTTCAGTGTGCATTCCTGGTTCTGGAAATTTTGATTTCATACATCTGGAGTTGTGCCAATTTATCTGTATCATAAGAATTTTGGATAATTCTGATGAAATCTGATGACAAAGCAGAGCTCGACAACCACTAGTTAGGGATGTAGATCTGGAAGACTTGATTATGTAAAACAAGACAACTGAGGAGGAATTGTTTAGGACTGGCGCTCTAACTGGTAGAACCCTTCTGGACGGGAATGAGAAAACAGTGGGTAAAAGTTACAGGTGCACATCCTCTTGACCCAGCAATTCCACGTCTGGAAATTTATCCTATGGTCACACGCACACATGAACTCAAAGGAGTCTGCATAGGGAGGCTCGCTGCAGTGTTATTTGTAAGATCAAACTCACGGTGTAACCATTACAGGCTGCATAGCTACAACTCCACTGTGGAAAACTCTGCCACCTTAGAATGAATCGGGCAGTGCCCTACGCCTAGGATGTCCCGGGAAATAACAGGAAATGGTGTATGTATGGGATGGTCTTTGACAAGGGGACCAGGACAGAGGCCTTACAATCCACTCTCTCCTTTTCCTCTGAGCTTTTGCTCATCAACCAAATAAGTTAGTGACAGTGGAAGCCCCTCAGGCTGGGCCTGGCCACCTGCTGTGGCGTCTGAATGCAGCCTGGCCTGACAGCTTGGCTGCAACTTCGTGATCAACCCGCAGCCAGAACCACAAATCTAAACTGCTCTCAAATTCCATATGCACTGAAGTGACAAGACCACAAACCTGTGTTCTCCTAACATGCTAACTGTTAGGGAGCAATGTTTATGCAGCAATAGACAATAAACACAATTTGGTTTTAGGAATAAATATTCTTGTGGATATTTCAGGTACAAAACGTGTTGATATGGGATATACATATAGTAAAATGCTGACTTTGTTGTTGTTGTTGTTGTTGAGACAGAGTTTTGCTCTTGTTGCCCAGGCTGGAGTGCAATGGCATGATCTCGGCTCACTGCAACCTCCGCCTCCTGGGTTTAAGCGATTCTTCTGCCTCAGCCTCCCCTGTAGCTGTAGATTACTGTAGCTTGGATTACAGTCATGCGCCACCACGCCCAGCTAATTTTGTATTTTTAGTAGAGATGGGGTTTTGCCATGTTGGTCAGACGGGCCTCGAACTCCCGAACTCTGGTGATTCGCCCACCTCGGCCTCCCGAACTGCTCGTATTACAGGCGTGAGCCGCCGCGCCTGGCCAGCCTACTTTGCTTTTAATAACATCCATTTAATCTAAGTTTATGAAACGTAAACTATATATAATCATGGCTATGTTTACCAATTGACTCAAAATTTAAATATTGGATACAACTAATATCTGAATAATTATTAAGTTAATTTTTAGCTTTATTACATTAATAAAGATTTCAGCTGTGAAAGTATTGACCCCCATGGAAACTACAGGTGCTGGATGTCAATGAGGAGGAAGGAATCGACTCAGGTTAACTCTTCTCTATAGGGCCATTTGGAAACTCCCATCCTATGGGTAGACCGTCCAATTTTGGGGAGTTTCTAGGACAGGGCCTCAGCGATGTGAGAGTGGGGGATTTGAGGGAGCACTGAGCCTGTCACTCAAAATCTCCCCAGCTCAGCAGCTAATGTATTGAGGCAAAGAGGAGGTGCATAAATAAGAAAAACACGGCCAGGTGCAGTGGCTCATGTGCTTAATGCCACCACTTTGGGAGGCAGAGGCAGGTGAATAATCTGAGGTCAGGAGTTGAAGACCAGACTGGCCAACGTAGCAAAACCTCTTCTCCACTGAATATACAAAACTTAGCCAGGCATGGTGGTGGGCACCTGTAATCCTGGCCAGTCAGGAGGCGGAGGCAGGGAGAATTGCTTGAAGTCAGGAGGCCGAGGTTGCGGTGAGCTGAGATCATGTCACTGCACTCCAGCCTGGCAACAAAGCAAGACTCTCTTTCATAAAAAATAGATAGAAAAATAAGAAAAGCAGCTGCTGCTCTTGTTCTTAATCTCTCAAAAACATGTTCAGATCTCCTCACAGTGGTCACTGCTTCAGGACGGAGGTGCAGAAGAACAGCCCAGCCAGGAGTGCCACCTTCACCACAGCGTGGTGGACGCAGTGGAGGAAGACGCGATTTCTTGAAACTCCCCGCAATGCCTTCTGTGAAGATGGGTCTGTACAGTGTCGGAGATGGGGTGCATTTAGGGTGCGGACATCCCTAAGAACAGCAGCGGCTACACCTGTCAGGCAGCTTCTTCTCAGGCACTGCCTGCATTTGAAGAGCTGGGAATTGTGGCGCGTGCAAGGACCACAACATACACACAAGCAAAAGGAAGCTGTCTCTGTCCTGGATGAGAAATCACAGAGCAGGTTTCCTTTTGAACTTTGTGGAGAGAAATGACAGGAGCTGAGAGAGGAATTCTCAAGGCCGTGCTGCAGGAAGCCCCTTGCACAAGGGGAGGAAGCATGTTCAGAGCAAGGGAGAGTTAGAGAGCCAGGGGCAAGTTTGGGTCTCAATTCCCCATGAAATTGGACCACTGTGGGAAGTGCCGTCTCTCCTATATGAGCTGCAGTAAAAACCAGCCTCATCCTCAGCCTGAGCCCAGAGATGGTCATGAAGCCTGTGTTTCCTGACCTGGAGCCAGAGAAGCCACAGGGACCCCTTAGGCCTGAATACTGACACCGTAAATCATGGGTCTGGGAACTGTGTCACCCGCTGTTTTGGGGCCAAGAGCACAAAGTCTCTGCAGCAGGTGCAGGTGAGCATGTGACTGTCCTTGTGAGAGAAACTAGCAGACTCCACCATAATAGAATTGGACACAGGAACTGAAACCTTGTGCTTAAGGCAAAGCTTCAGGGGAGAATACCACTGTAGACCCATGGGATTTAGCAACAAGTCTATGTCATGTGCAGTAGAGAATTGTTTACCTTTTGAAAACAACCTCTTCTATGTTCCTGGGCTTTGTTACATCCAGAACCACGTGAGACAGCAGTGACCACACAGCCAGACCTGCGAGATCCCCCCAGTCATGAGCTAAGGCTGGGCACAAAATGATCCACAGTGAGACGGATGTGGCTCATGTAAGATGGAGCAGGAGCAGGGCCCAAGGGCACCGTCTTCCCCACGAGCAGGTTCTCCTCCCTATTGTTCCAGTGCCTCTTCCTGGGTTCACACTTAAGTCGTCTGGTGGAGATGGGCTTCCTACACGAGGGTACTCAACAGCACCTGTCACCTGTAAGAGTCCTGACCAGCTCTGTCCAATAATGGTTTGACACGATCCTCCTGTGACCTCTAGTGTTAGTCACCTCATTAAAAATGAAAAGGAAAGACAGGTAAATTCCGATAAATAGTAGATTTCATTTATGTCAATAAAGCAAAATACTATCATTTTTACATGTTATCAGCATGAAATTATGAGATATATTACGGAGATTTTCATGTCTATTGTTATTGTAATTTTTGAGATTAATTATTTGCGGGCTGTGTAGTTGATGGGAGTGGAATGGGTTTTCTGTTGACCACGGTGGCCTGCAGTAGCTTTTGATATGACGAGTGACGTGTGTTTTACATAGATCATCACATCTTCATATCTGGTTGGGGTTGTAGAAAGGAGCGACATTTGCAGAAGATGTGGAGGGTGGAGGTGGGCAGCGTCCATCCTGCAGCTCACCCTGTGGGTGCATCTGTGGTCTCTGCATGGGGTGAGGCTGCTCCACCTGCCCCGGGGTTCCCTGCATGGAGATCTGACTCCAACTCTCCCTCAGCCCAGAGGACCTGGCATGTCAGGCTCCCTTTTCATTCCATAAAAATTCAAGGAACAGTCACATTGAGCATTTCCACAGTTACTCTGAAAATTTAAGACAGAAATTAGAGTTTTCAGTGTATCATGGCCCCTCGGGTCCCTGATGGCCCATGTTGGGAACTCCTGGCCATTTTAGACGGGGCTTGCCGGAAGCTGACTCTGGGTTGGAGATTTCCATGCACAGAAGATGTAGGAGTGAGGAGGCCACACTGGGCAGGAGGAGACCTGATTCATGATGGGGTTTCAGCCGAGGCCTCAGGCATCCACACAGTGAGCTCCGGAGCTGGGAGCCCCTTGATTCAGTGGCTTCTTAATTGAGGCAGTCTTGAGATCTTGCTTCATTAAACTGAACCCCTCTGAGATGGGACATCACCTTGGGGAAGCTTTTTGCAACCAAGAGCCCTTCCCAGTGAGGGCACAGCTCTGAGCTGCTGGGTTCTCAGCGGTGCTAGGTGGTCACATTGAAGAGGGGATCTGGGCTGACGTCACAGTGTCCCCTCCTCTGGTTTGCTCTGTTGGGAGTCACAGGCCGCCATACAGCCTGGGGCCCAGGACCTCTGCAGAGCTGGGCAGCAGTTCTGGGGCCTGATCCAGACAGGTGGTCTAAGGACTGGCCCCATTCATACTATGTGACCATCCAGGGCCAAGTCAGTGGACAGAGGTTGCATCTGCCTGTCTTTCCACCCAGGCCCTCACTCTCTAACTCACACAACAGCCCCAAGTCACCAGATGACTCTGGTCCTTCCAGGCCATGTCTATGCCTGATGCATGCTTGGTAGAGACATCTTGAGGGGGCTGGAGGGAAGGGCAGCCTGGGGGCTCAGACCCAGACTCCTGGGGGGGCTGGAGGGAAGGGCAGCACAGGGAGGCTCACAGGTGAACTGCCCCTGATTCACTCATGGTTTTATCCACAGGCCTCCCGAGGCTGGAGTAGAGGGTGACAGAGGCTGGGAGGGTGTTTTTGTCTCACTTCCCTATCTGCCTGTGTCACTGTGGGATGATCAGTACTGCTATCCCACACCTGACAGTAATAGTCAGCCTCATCCCCGGCCTGGACCCCGCTGATGGTCAGGGTGGCGGTGTTCCCAGAGTTGGAGCCAGAGAATCGCTCAGGGATCCCGGAGGGTCGATTGTTATCATTATAGATGACCAGCACAGGGGCCTGGCCTGATTTCTGCTGGTACCAGTGCACACTTTCACTTCCAATGTGTTTTCCCTCACAGGTAATCCTGGCCGTCTGTCCTGGGGCCACTGACACCGAGTGTGGCTGAGTCAGCTCATAGGAGGTCGCAGAGCCTGCAAAGATTAAAGAAAAAAAAGTAGAGGTTGGGTTGCAGGTGAGACACATTTTCTGAAATCTCTTACTTTCTTGTCCTGGACAAGCTCCAAAGAGTCTGTGAACCCTTAGGGTATCCCCTGCAATCCGCCCCAGTCCCAGTGGCCCATGGACTTTCCTGTCGCATGGAGCCTTTGACCTGAAAACCCACTCCTCTCTCCTGGCAGGGGCAACCCCTCAGGCTCTCACAAGCCTTTGAGCAGAGTGTGGGGGACTTCAGCCCTGCCAGTCCCTCCCCCTGCAGCAGGTCATGAGCATCCTGCCCACCACAGGCAGGGCCCTGCTGAGCTCAGAGTCAAGGCCACACTGGACCCAGAGCCCTGGGGCTGGGCAGGTTGGTGAGACCCTGGGGGCAGCACCTGTGCAGTGAACGAGAAGGCCGAGGAGGAGAGGGGTCCAGGCCATGGCTGAGGCTCCCCCGATGCTGCTTCCTGAGGCCCAGGCTGGGCAGGTTCCTCCCAGGCCTCTCTTATCCCCTTGCTGAGAGAGCGGCCCGTGATGCAAATCAGCAGAGTCAGGGGCAGCTGCTGGAGGAGCTCTGTGGTTTCCAGAGAAGGGCTCAGCCCCAAGGGACAGAGAGAGAGAAGGGGTGACCCCCTGCTTACCCACCCCCTCAGCCCATGGGATTCTTCTTCACCCACTGGTCCCATAGTCTGGGCTGACATCTTCACCCAGATTGTGCCCAGCCTTGCTCCTGGGCTGGGTTGGTCATGGAAAAGCTCAGAGCTGAGTTTCTCTGCATTCTCCAGAGGACATAACGTTTTCCATTAGAACAGTGGTTGGCCTGTTCAAGAGATTTCCAGAGTCACCGTGGTGGGAGAGTTACCTGGGGCCCACAGCCACATCCACCATTCCATCCCGGCTCAGGAGGCAGGTGGTTCACTTTCTCATACTTCTTCGGGAATGTCCTGATCATAAATCCTTGATGTCAGACATGAGATGTCTGGTATTGGCTTAAATCCCTTTTGAAGACACATTCCAGAGCCCAGTGCAGGGGCCCTCTTTATTCCCACTCTACAGGGCACAGTACAAGCCTTGGACAGGTACAAATCCTGCCCCAGTGCACAGCTCCTCAATGCTAGAGGAAAATGCAATTCTTGGGTGTTGTGTGCACATGGAGTTGTGGAAGATCCATGGGATGCAGTAAATTTCTACCTTGGCTGTGAGTTCTAGTGCCAGGTCATAGGTGCTGTGCCTCAGTATCCCCAGGGTGCTGTGAGGACCAGGGACAGATCAGGAGGTAAAGGAAGTGTTTTCTGCATGAGAGAATGAGAGGAGGCTGCAAACTCCAAGACCCCGGAAGTGAATGTTTATTGTAACTAAGTTGTCTTCAGTTGCTGGGAAAATGTATCAATGGATGAAAACCAAAGTCAACAGAAGATTAATGAGCAAGTATTTTGTGCCTCATGAGGAAATCAAGAGCTGTGATTTGACAGGATCCCAGGACAGAGTTGGGAATGTGGAGGAGTGGCGGGGAAGGAGAAGCCGCTGTGTCTGCAGGAAAGGGGCTTCCAGAGCAAAGGGCAGGGAGGTGGGACACGTGTGACTGCAGAATGGGATGGCACGTGTGACTGTGGGATGGGGGCCAGAGCAATGGGAAGAGGCAAAGTGCCTGAATCTGTGTCAGAAAAATAAGCACCATCTCCAAGAGTCAGATCTGAGAACCAGGACGTCAGAAGAATGTAAACATCAGTGTGAAGGACAAACACACTAAGAAGAATCTATTTCCTTCCAGGTCTCAGATTGTCGTCACTGACCCTCCCTACATGTCAGCATCTCCCTGATGCCCAGACCCTCCCCAACCCCAGGTGTTTTTGGCAGGTTACTCTCTGCTGCCATCTGGTGGCCACTCTACGCTAGCAGCTGGAGGCTGAGGGGCCTCCTGGGTCCAGGTTAGCTTCAGAATCTGCTGCCCAGTTTCCTGATTCCTTGATTCGTGGACTGCTGACCTCAGGGAAGAAATTCCTTTTCTCTGTGTGGCCCCTTCCTGCCTCAAGACCCAGCACAAGCCACTCAGATTCCTGATGGAAATACACTCCCATGTGCAGAAGAAGGTGGCAGGACCCTTCTGAGGCTCCCTGCATGTATCTCTGGATGATGGGTGGTCCTGAAGGGGGACTGGGGCTTGGTGCTGAGAGATACAGGACTCAGGGGTGGCTTTGACTGGTTCTGGATACAAATACAGGACCAATGTGTGTTGCTGGTGACTCCTGAAATACATCAGAGACAGGAGTTCATTTACCCAACAAATATTCACCCTGACACACTCTGTCCTGGCAAGAATGCATTTTAGGAATTCAGCATGAGGAAGACACCATCTTTGCTCTGCGTAGTTTCGTCTCCTGTTTCTGAGTCAGTGCCATGGGCACACTGGGTTTATAGACCAGGAGATACTCCCTACCACCTTCTACCTGTGCGTTATCCCCTCTATTCACTTGAAAGCCAGGCAAAATCCCAGTTTCTCCCAGCCAGCAGTGACCGTGTAGCCCAGCTTTGGTATATGACATGCAAGAGTCAGGTGGCTGAGGTTCTGCTCAGGGAACTTTTCCTCTTGTGAAGGAAGGACAGTATTGGATTTGTGCTTTGCTTTTTCTCTTTAATATGGTGTGATAGCCGGAGCTGCAGCAGCCATGCTGAGGTCTTACATCAACAACAATGAAAGCAAAGTCAGCATTGCATTGACGGGAATGGAAAGTTAGAAATATTTGAGGTTCCTGTTAAACTGGTGCACATCTGGAAAACGATCACCAAGTACGTGCAGCCTTATTTTTGTGGGAGAAGATTGGATGCTCCCTGGTTCTTGCCACATGTGTCCTTGTAGTGAAAAATCATTTCTGACAGATAATGCAATGATTCATAGAAATAAAGCCATCAAAAGATAATGATAGAAAAAAAAACATGGAATTGTAGGCTCTATGCAGATAATCATGGCAAGTTTCAACAGAAGCTGAGTGGTCGAATGCTGTAGATTCAGTGGTTGGAGAAGCCTCCCTGAAGAAGAGTCTGTGGAGCTCCTTTGAGGAAGGAGTGAAGAAATACATGATGGAAATGTATGCAGGGAGCTATGTCTGTGCCCTGCAGGGAAGGGTCTTGGGTGTGTGAGGATCTCAAGTGACAATCAGAAGCCTGCAGGGGATCTGGGATGTAAGCCAGTTCAGGTCAGAGGTGACATTTGCTCACGAGTGAAGAATTGGGGACAGGAATGATGTGTAGTGTGTGAAATTCAGAGGTAATAAATTAGATGATCTGGGGCAGCATAGCAAACAAAATCACTTGTGACCAGGAAGATGCTCCTGTGATGGGGACAGGTGTGGCTCACATGGGTCCAGCCCAGGTCCCAGACCCTCCCTGGCTCACCTGGCCCTGAAGACATCCAGGGGAGTGTTTCTTGGTTCCTCCCCTCTACCCGATACCCACCATGCAGCCCTTTAGGGACCCACACTGCTGCCTGTGTGTCTGGTCCTGGGCCAGCTTTCTGGGGCCCCATGTGGTAACCCAGCACTGCTTTCCCTCAAGTTCTAGAGATTTGCTAACGCAGGAGAAGAGAATTCAGGGAGTGCACTTGACAGGGAAAGAAAGGGCCTGTGAGAAGGAGTGACAATCTCGAGGTCACTGGGGAAGGAAGATCAAGAGCAGGACCAGGGAAGTCCTAGACATATAATGAAGCTCACCGCTTAATGTCCTGGAACCAGCCTGGGCTTGGGCAGGGAACATGAGTAAACCCTGAGCCGAATTTTGAGGCCCTGATGCAAACACCTTCCCCTCACCAGCAATTCCAGTTGCCTATGGGGATTACTACTTTACTTGGACATGGAGGCAGTCAGGGCCTGGGAGGGCAGCCAGCTCCCTGCAATCATTGGCTGATTGCAGTCCAAAGTAAAAGACTCCAGATTTTAATCCAACATCGACCTTTTAATGATCTTTTAACCTGATAAAAAATTTTAATACAATGTGTTAGGGTTAGGAATCCCACTGTAAAAATTCTCTAAGTTAATGTACCATTAGCTCAATTAGTAAGTTGTAGCTATATTAATACAATCACATTTCTCGGTGCTTTTTTGAGCAGAGTATCATTTTCTATTTTTCCGAGCTCCGTGAGGTACGGGCACAAATACAAGTAATGGCATTAATACAGGAAGCCTCTGCTTTTCCTAATCGATACATCCCACACCTGACACACTTACCTTCTGCAAGTGTCCTAAAGTGATTTATGAAAAACATCGGTTGAAGCAATAGGCAGAGAAATGTCGCCTATGGTAGGATTTCACCCGAGAGTCACACAAGCCATTTTCTCATGGAGCAACTACATGACGCTCACAGGCAGATGATCCTGCGCAGGTGTGGCTAAGTCATTCCGGGTCAGATTTGAGCTGAGAAGTTTCCCACTGACCAAGGCGGCTTCTGTCCTGCTCACCCCTGTGAGAAGCTCCCCGTTTGTTCCTTGGTCTTCATGCCGGAAAGATGCTCTTGCTTTTGGAAATGCAGAGCTAGGGCTGTCATGGGAGAATGAGGAGACCTCATCTGTCAGGTTTGATCTTCCTTAACTCAGGTTCTTATTCTTCTCTGGATGCAAAATGATCAGGGAGGAGAATATGAGAGCAAGGGTCCCTTACCTGCCCTAGGTGTGCTGAAAAGGGTTTCCTAGTGCAGACCTCCGAGGAGGTCTCCAGGAGCCTGAGACTGGCTGAGTCAGTCCTCACTGAGGCCCAAGCAGCAGGGAAACCTGTGAAGCTTCCCTCTTGTATCGTGGTTTATCCAAAGATTTAGTTTTCATTTCAACCCCCAAATCCTGTCACTTGAAATTCTGAGCCTTGCAGAGAGGTGTTCACTGCTTCAAGTGGTAGAAAAGTCTCCAGATGATCGAGTTCCTGCATCTGTCTGCACTTTCAAATGTCTCTCATTTAGAGATCAGATATGTTTGCAGAGCAGAAACTCTAATAAGGTAGGTGTAGAAGAGTGTGTTATCTAACCAAGGGAGATGAGAGAACGTGAAAGCTTCCCAATCTCCTTCACCTCTAACCCACATGGTCCACATTTCCAAGATACATACAGTTGACGACACGGACAGCAGGGACTGAGGGCTGGAAGTTCCAGGTTTAGAGCCATAGGTTTCTTCATCTTCCTGTCCCACCAGCAGATCTAATCCCCTTAAGCATATCAGAGATAAGGTGTCCTCAGCTGCTGTCTGTCCCTCTATGTGACTCAGTGTCCAACGGCTATGAATGACCTTTTCTTCACAATCAAATTCCGTTGTAGACTCAGCAGTGGACATGGTCCTCCCAAGCACAGGGGTCAGCGTCAGCAGCACAGACTCTGGCCTGTGGGCACAGTGTGCACGTCTCCACACACATTCAGCACAGCCCTACTGTGTGGAAACAGTCCCACTGCCAACAGGGAATACTGTCGTCCTGGGGGTACTTTGTACAAAATTCTTCACAAGCCTCAACAAAGGATCCTGGTTTAGAAATGCTGGCTGGAGACAGCTGACAATCGAATATGAGCATGAGAAGTTCGAGTATTCTTCCTGGCAGCAAACTAACAGCTTCAATAGACATTCCTGGAAATCGGAAATGTGTGACCTTGGACCAGACAGGAGATCATTGTTAATTAGGGAAAGAGTGAGAGAGAAAGAGAGAGAAAGCTGAGCTGTAGCATGTGGAACAGAGGAAGTGGTGCTTAGTACACGATTCTTTCCATTTTTAACCGTTGTATGATTTCAAAATTAAACTAGTATTTTTTTTTTTTTTGCTTCCAGAGTATGCAACATTTTTACTTTGGTAAAGTACAGATAAAATAATGTTTTATCTTTTGAAGGATTTTTAAGTGTGTAATTAAGTACAATAAGTACAGTAAAAATGTTGTGCAAACATCTCCAACCCGAGAGCTTTTTTATCAGCCCAAGCAGAACCTCTGTATCTATTGGACGCTACTTTAGAAACTTTGGACATTGTGGACAAAATGACAATTCACACAATTGAATTAAAAAGAAAATCCCATCTGGGCGCGGTGGCTCACACCACTAATCCTAGCACTTTGGCAGGCTGATATGGGTGTATCACTTGAGGTCAAGAGTTCGAGACCAGCCTGGCAACGTGATAAAACACCGTCTCTACTAAAAATACACAAAAAAAATAGCCGGGTGTGGTGGCAGGCACCTGTAATTCCAGCTACTCAGGAGACTGAGGCAGAAGAATCCCTTGAACCTGGGTGGCCGGGGGGAGGTTGCAGTGAGCTGAGATTGCACCATTGCACTCCAGCCTGGGCAACAAGAGCAAAACTCTGTCTCAAAAAAATAATAAAGTTTTTTTTTTAATCCAAGGGTAAACCAAAGATGCTGTTCACACTTCACCCCCAGCCTCTGTGAAATCTCAGCACGGTAAGAGGGTATGCTTCATCCAGGAACCCAGTTGAGATGCATTCCCTGGGGCCTTTTCTGGGCTATTTCTTCACAAGGAGCAGAGGAATTTCAACAGGACTGTGCTCTCTGAGACAGCTCTCTCCTCTCCTGCAGTACTAGTGATAACTTCTGGGGTCCTCGTTTTCAGTTTACTGGACTGCTCTCCACAATAGTTGAATGCTCCTGGAAGATGAACCAGGATTTGTACAGATCCAGATGGGCACTAGTGGCATTTGTAATATCTGCGCCAGATGGGGATCTCCTGGAACAGAACGCTGTGGCTGCAGGTGCACAGTTGCACCATTCAGACAGATACTGAGGTCTTGTCTATTCCCCTTAGAGAACAGGATGAGAATCCGTGCGCATTCGTGTGGGCCGGACAACAGTATACATTGACACGTTCTCTGCCCAGCATCGTTAGCTCTCCCTTCCCTGTCATGATACCATCATCGGGGCTCAGACTATCTGGACTTCACAGTTGAATCATATATACATGATGGGGACGGTCTGTTGGAAGCTTTTGTGAGATAGATGCACTTTTGAGAGTGGGAAATAAACTAAGACGTTTCCTCCTCCGTATTAGCTGAAATTGGGAGTTTCGTTGTCTGGAGCAGCTGAGAATCTCCTATGTCAGGATCCTGTTTCAGTTTATAAGAAGACAGGAACAATCAGATACAGTTAGACACTTGGATGTACACAACAGAAATTAAGGAAATTCGCTGGTGGCCACCCCAGGTCTACAGTGGCTCATTTTGGTGACAGCTGGCCATCTGAGTTTGTGTTTCCTGGAAGTGGACCCTGAGATAATGATTTGCATGCACAGAGGATTTGGAACCAGTGAGGGAGGCATCACCTGCAGAAGGAGACCATGACCCACAATAGGGTTGTAACTGAGGCTTCAGGCATCCTCACTGGGAGATCTGGAGCTGGACGGCCCTTCTGTGCCATCTTGTATTAAGGCAGGGACTTAGGATCTTGGCCTCAGGCAGTCATCACACCACAGTCTCAAAACTGGGCCTCAATATTAGGAAAAAAACTTTTCTGGAACCAATAGCACTTTCTAGTGAGGGCACAGCTCTGAGCTTCTAGAACCTCCCAACCGTTGTGGGTGGGTGAATTCAGAAAAGCATATCTAGGCAGATGCCACAGTGTCCCTCCTCTGCTTTTCCTGTTTAAAATCCCAGGCTTTCCTGTTGAGCTGAGCTGAGCGTTTGGGGGACTGATGTAGGATGTTTGGAAGAAGGAGTGACCCAGTCACCACCACATGGAATACTAAGGGCAAATGATGGTTGCTATACCTCCCTGATCTTCCATTCAGTTCCTATTTCCCAAGTCACTCCTGAGGCCTGAAAACACCAGTCAATTCTGATTACAGCAGCCCTAGATCCACTCCTACACCTCCTTCTGTTGGGCCAGACTGGAGGGCTGGACAAAGGATGGCCTGGAGGTCTCGGCTCCAGTAGAACTTGGCCAGACCTGCTCATGGCTTTGTCCACAGTCTTTGAGGTGCTGGAGGAAGAAGATAGCACACGTGGGCAAGGGGTTTGCCTCTCACTTTCCCATCTGCCTGTGTCACTGTGAAACTGTCAGTATTTCCAGAAAAACAGTAATAGTCAGCCTCGTCATCAGTCAGGGCCCTGCTGATGGTCAGGGTGGGTGTGTTCCCCGGGGTGGACCCAGAGAATCACTCAGGGATTCCAGAGGGTCACTCACTGTCTTCATATATCACCAGCACAGGGGACTGACCTGGCTTCTGCTGGTACCAATCAGCATAATTTTCCCTCATACATCTCCAGAGCAGGTGAACCTGGCTGTCTGTCCTGGGAACATGGACACGGAGGGTGTCTGTATCAGCCCAGGAGGCCAAAAAGCCTGCAAGAGAGGACAGGAGAGGGGGCTTGAAGATAACAAACACATTTCCAGTGGTGTCACCCTGAGGCTATGGCTGGGCTGAGTTCAGGATTCAGGATAGGACCAACGCAGGGACCTGTGCGGACTGAGCATGGGACAGGTCTTTGGGGCAGCACCTGTGCATAGGGTGAGGAGGGGGAGCAGGAGAGGGGTCCAGGCACTGGTGAGACACCCAGAGCTCTGTCTCCGGAGCCCACAGCACAGCTGGTCTCCCCAGGCCTCTCTTATCTCCTCTCAGGCCCATTGGGGCAGTGCATGTTTCGTGTTTATGCAAATTTACTTCTCTGGGACTCCTCATGGTGAGATGTCACTCAGCTCAGCTCTGGGGACAGCACAAGAAACTAAGAAAGAAGGGGTGAGTCCTCAACTTCCTCATCTGCTTCTCTAATAGGAAAATCAGCCTTGGCCTCCGAGACCTGTGATCACAGTCACCTTCCTGGGGATTAACAACATGTCCCAAACCTGTCCCAAAACTCTGTGTCCTGTGGTCTGTCCTAGGTCACATTGAGCAGGACTTCAGACCTTCCAGGAGCCTGGCCATGGGGCTGAGCTGAGCCCTGCTGAGAGATCACTGACGACACCTGGCTCAAAGGCAAGGGCACCAAAGATGCGTCATCTTCCTCCTCCTCCATCTCCACTCAGGATACTGCAGAATCACTGGGCCCATCATGGTAATTTTATCTACATTACATACTGTGTCCTTAGGACACTTGCTAATCATTGCATTTGGTACAGTTTTGTCATCTGGGCAACCACACGCATTTTGGATGCATCACAAGCTCTAGTCTCATTTCCCATGCGGTGCTGCTCCTTCTGTGGTATCCCCCAACCCCACAGTAGGACAGCAGGTGCCATCCTCAGCTCTTTATTTATTTAATGTTAGTAATGGTATTCTTTTTTTATTGTATTTTAAGTTCTGGAATACATGTGCAGATATTGCAGGATTGTCATAGGTACACGCATGCCGTGGTGATTTGCTGTCTCCATCCCCCTGTCACCTGCATCAGGCATTTCTCTCAATGTTCTCCCTCCCCAACCTCCCCATCCCCACTTTCCCTCCCCAGTCCCCCAACCCCCAAGAGACCCCAGTCTGTGACACTCCCCTCCCTGTGCCCATGTGTTCTCATTGTTCAACACTCACCTATCAGTGAGAACATGTGATGTTTGGTTTTCTGATCTGTGTCAGTTTGATGAGAATGGTGGTTTCCTGATTCATCCACATCCCTACAAAGGACATGAACTCATTTTTTTATGGCTGCATAGTATTCTGTGGTGTTTGTGTGCCACATTTTCTTTGTCCACTCTATCACTGATGGGCATTTGGGTTGATTCTAAGTCTTTGCTATTGTAAACATTGCCATAATGAACATACGTGTGCATACGTCTTTATAATAGAATGATTTATAACCCTTTGTGTATATACCCAGTAATGGGATTGCTGGGTCAAATGGAATTTCTATTTCTAGATCCTTCAGGAATCTTCCACAATGGTTGAACTAATTTACACTCCCAAAAGCTGTGTAAAAGTGTTCCTATTTCTCCACATCCTGTCCAGCAGCTGTGGTCTCCAGATTTTTTAATGATTGCCATTCTAACTGGCATGAGATGGTATCTCACCGTGGTTTTGATTTGCATTTCTCTAATGACCAGTGATGATGAGCCTCTCTTCATATGTTTGTTGGCCTCATAAATGTCTTCTTTTGAAAAGTGTCTGTTCATATCTTTCACCCACTTTTGAATGGGTTTGTTTGTTTTTTTCTTGTAAACCTGCTTTAGTTCTTCGTAGATTCTGGATACTAGTCCTTTGTCAGATGGATAGATCACAAAAACTTTTTTCCATTCTGTTGGTTGCCCGTTCACTCTCATGATTGTTTCTTTTGCTGTGCAGAAACTCTCAAGTTTAATTAGATCCCATTTCTCTATTTTGGCATTTGTTGCCATTGTTTTTGGTGTTTTAGTCACGAAGACCTTACCTATGCCTATGTCCTGATGGTATTGCCTGGGTTTTCTTCTAGGGTTTTTATGTTGTTGGGTCTTACATTTAAATCTTTAGTTCATCTGGAGTTAATTTTAGTGTAAGTTGTAAGGATGGGGTCCAATTTCAGCTCTCTGCACATGGCTAGCCAGTTTTCCCAGCACCATTTATTAACCAGGGAATCATTTCCCCATTGCTTGTTTTTGTCAGGTTTGTCAAAGATCAGATCGTTGTAGATGTGTGGCATTACTTCTGAGGCCTCTGTTTTGTTTCATTGGTCTATATCTCTGTTTTGGTACCAGTGCCAAGCTGTTTTGATTACTGTAGCCTTGTCGTATAGTTTGAAGTCAGGTAGCACATGCATCCAGCTTTGTTCCTTTTGCTTAGGATTGTCTTGGCTATGCTGGCTCTCGTTTGGCTCTGTATGAAGTTTAAAGTGTTTTTTTCCAGTTCTATGAAGAAGGTCAGTGGAAGCTTGATGGGGATAGTGTTGAATCTATAAATTACTTTGGTCAGTATGGCCATTTTCACAATATTGATTCTTCCTAACCATGAACATGGAATGTTTTTCCATCTGTTTTTGTCCTCTCTTATTTCCTTGAGCAGTGGTTTGTAGTTCTCCTTGAAGAGGTCCTTTACATCCTTCATTAGTTGTATTCCTAGGTATTTTATTCTCTTTGTAGCAATTGTGAATGGGAGTTCCTTCATGACTTGGCTCTCAGTTTGTCTGTTATTGGTGTACAGGAATCCGTGTGATTTCTGCACATTGATTTTGTATCCTGAGACTTTGCTGAAGTTGCTTATCATCTTAAGGAGATTTTGGGCTGAGATGATGGGGTCTTTAAATACACAATCATGTCTTCTGCAGATGGAGACAATCTGACTTCCTTTTTTCCTAATTGAATACCCTTTATTTCTTTTTCTTGCCTGATTGCTCTGGCTAGAACTTCTAATACTACATTGAATATGAATAGTGAGAGAGGGCATCCTTGTCTAGTGCAAGTTTTCAAAGAATGCTTTCAGTTTTTGCCCGTTCAGTATGATATTGGCTGTGGGTTTGTGGTAAATAGCTTTTGTTACTTTTTGAAATGTTCCATCAATACCTAGTTTATTGAGAGTTTTAAGCATAAAGGGCTGTTGAACTTTGTCAAAGGTCTTCTCTGCATCTATTGAGATGATCATGTGGCTTTTCTGTTTGGTTCTGTTTATGTGATGGATTACATTTATAGATTTGCATACATTGAACCAGACTTGCATCTCCGGGATGAAGCCTACTCGATTGTGATGGATAGTCTTTTTGATGTTCTGTTGCATTCGGTTTGCCAGTATTTTGTTGAAGATTTTTGCACCAAATTCTGAG
Source organism: Saimiri boliviensis (assembly GCF_048565385.1). Taxonomy (NCBI): domain Eukaryota; kingdom Metazoa; phylum Chordata; class Mammalia; order Primates; family Cebidae; genus Saimiri; species Saimiri boliviensis. The sequence goes on along the minus strand of NC_133469.1, from coordinate 26,017,449 downwards.
TTGAAAATTCTTTTCTTTAAGAATGTTGAATATTGGCCCCATGCTCTTCTGGCTTGTAGGGTTTCTGCCAAGAGATCCACTGTGAGTCTGATGGGCTTCTCTTTGCGGGTGACCTGACCTTTCTCTCTGGCTGCCCTTAGCATTTTTTTTTTTTTTTTTCATTTCAATCCTGGTGAATCTGATGATTATGTGCCTTGGGATTGCTCTTCTTGAGGAATATTTTTGTGATGTTCTCTGTATTTCCTGGACTTGAATGTTGGCCTGCCTTGCCAGGTGGGAAGTTCTGGGTAATATCCTGAAGAGTGTTTTCCAGCTTGGATTCATTCTCCCTGTCACATTCAGGTATACCGATCAAGCATAGATTAGTTCTTTTCACATAATCCCATATTTCTTGGAGGCTTTGTTTACTTCTTTTCACTCTTTTTTCTCTAATCTAGCCTTCTTGTTTTATTTCATTGAGTTAATCTTCAATCTCTGATATCCTTTCTTCTGATTGATCGATTTGGCTATTGAAACTTGTGTATGCTTCATGAAGTTCACATGCTGTTTTTTTCAGCTGCATCAAGTCATTTATGTTCTTCTCTAAGCTGGTTATTCATCTCATAACCTTTTTTCAAGGTTTTTAGTTTCTTTGCATTGGGTTAGAACATGTTCCTTTAGCTGAGAGAAGTTTGTTATTTCCCATCTTCTGATGCCTGTTTCTGTCAATTCGTCAAACTCATTCTCCATCCTGTTTTGTTCCCTTGCTGGTGAGAAGTTTTCATCTCTTGGAGGAGGAGAGGCATTCTGGTCTTTCATGATTTAATTCTTTTTGCACTGGTTTCTTCCCATCTTAGTGGATTTATCTACCTTTGATCTTTGAATTGGTGATTTTGAATGGGTTCTCTGAGTGGACGTCCTTTCTGTTGATGTTGAAACTCTTTCTTTTTGTTTTTTAGTTTTCTTTCTAACAGTCTTGTCCCTCTGCTATGGGACTGCTGAAGGTCCACTCTAGATGTTGCTTGCCTGGGAATCACCAGTGGGGGTTGCAGATCAGCAAGTATTGCTGCCTGATCTTTCCTCTGGTAGCTTCGTCCAGGAAGGGTACCCCCCAGGTGACAGCCAGAGCTGTCCTGTATGAGGAGTCTTTTTGGTTATACAGGGTTTAGGGAGCTGCTTGAGCAGGCAGTCCATTCCTGGTCTGCCTGCAGAGGCGCTGCTGGGCTGTCACGGACTCAGTCTAGCTGCTGTGTAAGCTTCCTCTGGCTTTTGTTTACACAAGTAGGTTTAGACCCACCTCAACAATGGCGGACGCCCTTCCCCTCACCGAGCTCGATCATCCTGATGTGCTGGCTGCAAAAATCTTAATTGAGAGGTCTCAGTTTGCTGGTTTCTGAGGGGTGGGAACTGCCTAGCTGTATCAGCTGTCTCCCTGCTTTGAGCTCCCCCTCCTTCTGGAGAGCAGGTAGCTCTGTCCTGCAGGCTCTGTCAGTGCTAGTCAAAACATTCACCCAGATTCCCGCCCTGCCACGGTTTGCTCTCCTTGGGCTACACCCACTGTCCAACCATTTCCATCGAAATGAACCTGGTACCTTGGCTGGATGTGGAGATCACTCTTCTTCTGCATCTCTCTCACTGGGACTGCACTCCAGAGCTGTTCCTATCTGGCCACCTTGGTGGAATCAGCTCTTCCCTTATTTATTCACTTTTTCTCATCAATGTTTTATGTAAACTTGCAAAAGCACCAGATAATCACACTGGACTGTGAAGATAACTTTAGGGTCCATTGTGTCTCTGAGGATCCCAGGGTCATGGTCTGCACAGGACATGAGCTCCAAAGGGTGGGTGGTCAGTAGTTCCTCCAGCCATGCAGATCCTGTCACAGATCAAAGGACAGCCCCACTGGGGCCACATCTGCACATTGTCATTGTCCAGCTGGAGCCTCTGGAGTTCCTGGAGGCACAGGCCCATGGTCAGGTGGTCTACAGTCTCGGAGACTTTCCGTGGACAGTGTTTTCAGGCTGGAATTCCTTAAATTCAGTGAGGTTGTTTCCATGTGTGGAAATTCAAGTGGAAAGTGACTGACGTTGGTGACTCTTTCTTCCGTATTTTTTATGTCTCCTCTTTACATACTTGTTCAATCCTGTATCCTCATGAACAAGTGAAATAGAACAGAGTTCTAGAAATTCCTTTTGTGTCCTTGCCTACGAAGTCTATCATGTGTGCAATTTTATTGCCACTTTGGATTGATTTATTTTTCTGCATGATATATATAAAACATAGATTTTCTGGTTACCTCACAGGAAATATTGACAGGATGAAGACATTGCACATTTTTCCTGCTGGGTTAAGGATTCTTTGGCATTTCATTCTCTACCTTTGTCTTTTATTGTCGAATTCAGTAAAGTTACTTGAAACCTGCTTGGATTTTCTGTTTGCTTTTACACTTTCATAGTTGAGACCTAAGTAGCCATTTGTCTAAGGTGACATTTTCCCCAGTACTGAGGCAAAGCTGGGGACTCCACCTCATGCCCTATAACTCAGGCCTTTCCTCTATGACTGTAGTGTGTATGAGTGTGAGTGTGTGTGTGTGCGTGTGTGCACGTGCTCGCTCTCTGGAGTGTTCTCTCACGTGTCTTGGGTGCTTCTTTTCTCTTTTGAGAGTTTCTTCACACAGAAATGCTCATGAGTGCATGAACACTTGCAGACTTCAGAGCTCTCTCTTTGTGCAACTCTCTCCTTTTTGACACTCTCCCCACTAGACTTTTTTTTTTTTAATGTGTTGAGTCCCTGGAATCCTACTCTGAGGAGAGGAGTCCATGCATTAGGATTTCAGGATATACTGTCAGGAAAGAAGTGTGGGAGGCGTGACTGGGAATGTGTTACCACTGACCGCTCAGCTAGGAGGCATTTCAAGTTCACCATAAATTAAAACATGGCTTTGAGATTAAGGCCTCTGGCAGTCATTGCTCTAGAACCACATTCTGAAGGAGGCACACTTTTGCAGGAAGCCATTCTTTGTACTCAATGGCATTTTTCAGTGGGAAATTGCTGTCTGAAGCCAGAGATGCCACGTGATGCCACAGTGCTCACTAGGAAAGGCTTTCCTGTTCAGAACATCAGGATGCATGGAGCTGGGGCTGGAGGGTCTCAGTTAAACATGCACAGTTCAGAGAAATAATCCAGGGTATTTGGGCCACAGAGCACAGGCATCGCGTTAGATCCAGTCACCACACAAGAGGAGCTCCAGAGACCATGGACACTCCATGGCTGTCTGTCCCCCTCTTACTGTCCTTCCACTCGGGTCATCTTGAGCCAAGACACACCCAGTCCAAACTACACCAGAACAGCATGGTCCTTCCAGCCTCAAATCCTATCCCGACCTACCTTCTGCAGAGCCTGCCTGGAGGGCTGGAGGGAAGGGCAGCCTGAAGGTCTCAGATCCAGGTGAACTGAGCCAGCCCTGCTGATGGCTTTGTTCACAGTCCTGCTGGGGCTGGAGAGAGAGGGTGGCACAGAGAGGGAAGGGGTTTCTGTCTCACTTCCCCATCTGTCTGTATCACTGTGAGATCAGTCCCACTGCTGTCCGAGGAGTAACAATAATAGTCAGCCTCATCCTCTGCCTGGGCCCCACTGATGGTCAAGGTGGCAGTTGTCCCCGAGCTGGAGCCAGAGAATCGCTCAGGGATCCCTGAGGGCCTCTTGCTGTCTTCATATATCACCAGCACAGGGGTCTGGCCTGGCTTCTGCTGGTACCAATAAGCATATTTTTTTGGCAATGCATCTCCGGAGCAAGTGATCCTGGCTGTCTGTCCTGGCGACACTGACACGGAAGGTGGCTGTGTCAGCTCATAGGAGGCTTCAGAGCCTGCAAGGAAGAACAGGATAGGGAGCTTGAAGACAAAGGACCCATTCCCAGGAGTCCCACCCAGAGACTGTATCTATGCTTTGCTCAGGATTCAGGGCAGGCTCAACTTAGGATCTGTGGGGACTGAGCCTGGGGTCACCACCTGTGCAGAGAGTGAGGAGAGGGAGCAGGAGGGAAGTCCAGGCCATTGTGAGACACCCAGAGCTCTTCCTCCTGGGCCCACAGCACAGCGGGGCTCCCCAGTCCTCTCTTATTCCCTCTCAGGCTTTTGGGGGCAGTCAGTGTTTGGTGTTTATGCAAATTTACATCCTGTGGGACTCCTCCTGCAGAGATGTCACTCAAACCAGCTGTGGGGGCAGCACAGGTGACAGGAGAAAGGGGAAGCAGGATCTGTCGTTAGAAAATCAGCCTCAGCCTTCAAGCCCAGTGATCACAGTCACCTTCCTGGGAACTGACCTCATGCTACTGTACCAAACTTCGCTGACCTGAAGTCTATCCCGGGACAGGCTCAGCAGAGCTGTGGACCTTCCAGGAGGTTGGCCATGGGGCTGATCTGGGCCCTGCTGTGAAACCATAATGACACCTGACTCAGCAGCAGGTGCACAAGAGACCCATCATCTTCCTCCTCCTGGTCCCTCTCAGACTCAGTCCCCTCTCATTTATTTCATCTAAATGCTGGACTGTGTCATTAGAACACTTGCTAATTATTTCAGTAGGAATAGTTGGGTCTTTTAAGCAAGCACACACACCTGTGGAGTCAACAGGGCCTCTGGTCTCATTTTATCCATGGTGCTGCTCCTTCCGTACCAGCCCCCATTGCCACAAGAAGTTAGCAATTGGCCCCCTCAGCTTGTCTTCTACCTATTTATGTTTTTCTCATCAATGTTTTATGTAAACTTGCAAAGAGCAGCAGACTCGACTGAGAATCTAACTTTAAACCCCATGGTCTCCATAAGTCTCTCAGGGACGTGGTCTTTCCAGAGCAAGTGAGCTCCACAGGGTGAGTGGTCCATGGTTACTCCAGCCAAGTCCCTTGTTACTGTCATGTGACAGAGCATGGACAGCCTCGGGGTCAGAGCTGTGGCCTGAGTCAGTTGAGAATCCTCGTCCTTCTGGAGAGCATGTCCTCGTGGAGGCTGGGGATGCCCCATGCTGGGACTGGGGCCCCAAATGCATCTTCACCCCACCCACCTGAGATTCGCTTAGCACGGGAGCCACCCCCTGAGTCTGGGTCTGCCTGGAGCTGGAAGGAGAGGTAGAGGGAGCAGGGGTCGAGTGTATCTGGAAGTGTCCAGGACAGAGGGCTAGGCTCCCCAGGACACTGCTGGACAGGGAGGGACAAGGCCCTGAGAGTGGCAGGAGGCTCAGGCAGCCATCCTGGGTGACGGACTCAGGCCCTGGGAGCCCCATCCCCTCACACTGTGCCCTCTCTTAGAGCACCTTGACCTCGGGACGTCTCCCAGGGTATCCCCTTCCTGAGGAGGCTGCCTAGGCTGACATCTGGGCCCAGGGTCCTCTAGCTGCATTTCCCAGGTGTGGCCTTCACTGTGCCAGGCTTCTATCAGTGTCCTGGGGTGACACTGTGTGAGCCTGACCCTCAGAACGTGGCCACTGCAGCCTGAGGGGATAGGATGAACTGTCTTCACTTTCAGTCTGAGCACTGATTCTTGGACACCTGTTGACCCCCAGGCTGGGCTTCCTCTTTGCCCCTATGGGCAGCCCCAGCCTGGCTCCTGACTGCTCCTGGCTGCAGCTCTGCTGCCCCCATCTGGTGGAGGAGACTCGACCCAGGATCTTTTTCTTCCAGGGGACCCCACAGCTCCTGTCACCTGAGAAGTTGTGGACCAGAGAGTCCAGCCCCATTCTGTGCCAGTGTGACCCAATCCACGCTGCTCAGCCCAGCACAGAGAGTTCACACACAGTGCAGGGAGGCGGGGCAGGTGCAATTGCTGTAAAAGTGCCCCCATTTACACAGCTGTGCACACTCTGACACATAGGCACACACCTGGCCACACCCCCACACATGGATGGCTGCCTTTACACACCTGGGCAGAATCCTACACACGGGCACCCACATTTGCACACCTACACACACTCATGGTCATGCCTGCACACAGGCACCCACATTTACATCCCTGTGCACACTCCTGCACATGAGCACACACATTTACACACCTGCACACACTCCTGCACATGAGCACAACCCTGGGCACACTTTCATACATGGGTACACATCTGGGCACACTCCTATACATGGGCAACCTTGCACACTGTACAGGAGAAAGGGAGCCCATCTTCCAGCTTGCAGGCCTGTTCTGTGGGCCTGCAATTGCAGGGACCTGAACCATCCTGAGAGACATCAGAGTGACTTTGTCTTGTCTACACTCTGTGAGGCACGTTACTCCGCCACTTGCCTTCCCACAGCTGGCCTTGCTTGTGACATCCTGGTGCTGGGAGGAGATGTTCCGTTTTGCAGAATCAGGACAATCTGCTCAAGATTTACAATCCATTTGTGACCTGTGGCCATTTACAGTGGGCAGCATGGAGGCGTGGATGGGTAGGAACAGATGGATGGACATTAGGGCTGGGCCGATGCCACTGAAAGGAAGAGACCCTGGGGTCAGAGAGCAGGGGAACCTCCTACTGTTTACTCTGGGTCAGTCCATTGAGCACAACCGGGAGTCAAATGGGCTGTTAGGATGCAAAGGCCACAGCAGCACTGACCTGGGCATAGGGTAACCAGGAACTATGGTTGGAGGAGAGGAGCAGATAAACTCTCTGCTTATCTGAGACCCTGGTCATACAGGGATGGCCAAAAACTCTCGGGCCAGAAAAACTTCAACACCCTTAGATGAGCTCAGCTGTGTCTTCCCAGCCCCTGACTCTCGCCGCCTCGTGCAGACATTTCAAACCTGGATTCTGCAAACTCCTCCCCTAGCTCTCTAGTAGACTTGACCTTAAAACTGTTTCTGAGATACGGTGAGAGTTAGCAGGCAAATGCCCCAGGGATGCTGGCCTGCACTCCTAGATCTACTTTTAAATCATTAAAGTCTCTCTTTTCCTAACCCCCTGAAACCCTCTGCACTGCTTTCCCTCCATCCCAGGTCCAGTTTTCACGAGTGATGTAAGGAATAATTGCTGCCAACTCAGGAGCAGCTGGGGTGTGCGCGACTGTTACGCACTTTACAAACATGCTCAAGTTATGTCCCTGCAGCCTGACATTCCCTTTAGGTTTTCTTGTGGGGCAAGAGTGATCTTGACTGTAAAGAAGAATAGTATTCCATGGAATGTTTCCTTATACACACACACACACACACACACACACACACACACACACACACACACAAAAGGATAATTTGGAGCATATACATATTTCCACCAAAAAGGTCCTGTTCTTTTTCTGGCAACTTGCCTTGGGCTCTTTATATTTTAACATCTCAAGCTCTTTTCCTTGTCCTATTGTTAAATTCTGTTCTTGACTTTTCATGGATTATAAAAACATTCAACATATTTGAAACTTAAACTGTTTATTCATTTATTCATTTGTTATTCTCAGAACTTCCTTGTTCTCTTCTGTTCTGGCTTCAGTCAAATGCTGATATGAGGACCCTTCTCTCTGAGCCTGCACTGGATAGTCCAGCTCTGGTACAAACTTCCTTGCCCACTTGCCCCTCCCTCTCCCTCGGACTTCGCCTTAGGAGGAGTCTATTCCTGACATACAAAAGCTTACCCGAAACTCAGAGCAAGCAATGCAGATAAACGTTCTGTGATTGTGACACCTGGCTGTCTTTGGCAAACCCATGATCCAATCAAATAGATGAAGTGAGTATGTTCTTATCTAAGGACAGACCTTGGACAGCTGAGGGAGCATCTTCAGAGCAAGGAGGGAGCCTGAGAGCCCAGGGCAGGTTTTGGTCTCAGTTCCCCATGAACCTGGACCACTGTGGAAAGTGTTGCTGCTTGTATATGAGCTGCAGTAATAATCAGCCTCGTCCTCAGCCTGGAGCCCAGAGATGGTCAGGGAGGCCGTGTTGCCGGACTTGGAGCCAGAGAAGCGATTAGGGACCCCTGAAGGCCGACTGCTGACACCATAAATCATGAGTTTGGGGCCTTTGCCTGGGTGCTGCTGGTACCAGGAGACATAGTTATAACCCCCAACATCACTGCTGGTTCCAGTGCAGGAGATGGTGACCGACTGTCCAGGAGACCCGGACACTGAGGGAGGCTGAGTCAGGGCAGACTGAGCCCAGGATCCTGGAAAGAGGAAGAAACACACTCTAGTGAGTCAGTGCTGGGTGCAGGTGAGCCTGAGGAGCATGAGACCAAGGATCAGCCCAGAGGTCCCTGAGTCCCCTTCCCTGGAGGTGTCACCTGTGCCCTGACTGAGGAGGGTGAGGAGGAGCAGATTCCAGGCCATAGTGGAGAAGTCCCCAGAGCACTGCCTCCTGAGACCCCAGCACTGGGCCTGCCCCCGAGCCCTGTCTTATCTCCTCTGCCTCAGAGGAGGGTGGGGCCTCCATGCAAATCTGGGTTGTGAGCTCCATGCCTAACCCCACCCTCCCCTGGGTCTGGGCTCAAAGATTTCTGTTTCCCTTGACAGTGCAGCTCAGCTGAAAAGACGAAAGTCTTTGTTTGTCTATTCTGATGGCAAGTACTTAATTTTTTTGTACCTGATTTGATCAATCAGGAGAGTAAGATCTGCGGAAGCCCCTCACCTGAGTGACCTCCTGGCCCTCCGTGTCTCTGCTGTGTGGTGTCTGTGTCTCTGTGACTCCCAGGCCTGGGCACACCCTGCAGTGCCCTCTGCTGGGCACCCACCTCCAGGCTGTCTCTGCTGTCAGGAAATGGGGCTGCCCACCCCAGGGAACTCTCTCCTGGGTGTTGTTGGTCTCTGGTCTCCCCAGCTGCAGCCTCGTCCATCCCCACCCCCACCCCACACTCTGTGCTAAAGCATCTGCAGCCCTGAATCCCTGGAGCACGTCAGCCACCCCAGGAAATGCACCCACATCCGCACCGGGAAATGTGGGAGGGACCCTGTGGAGGGAACAAGGAGCACCGACAGGGTCACAGTCCTGAGACGGAATCTGCTGCTCCCAATCCTGCCCTTCCCACTCACGAGCAGGCGACTTGTCCTTCTAGCCTCTGGTTCTCAGCCTGGGAAATGGGACAACAGAGTCCACTGTGCACACAGGTGATCCATGGGGATATGACCCAGCAGGACAAAGGGAGTTTGCTAGCAGGCCTTTCTGTGTGCACCAGAGTGATATGTATTGTGAATGGTTGATTTATTGAAAAAAGTATTTCCATTTTGTTGTGATTGACGTGTCAGGTCACAGAGATGCGTGTTTCCTGCTTTCTTGCTTTCCCCCATCTGAGCACATCCTCAGGACAAACTAAAGCTGACCCCTCTAACCCTGCAACACTGCAGACACACAGACATTTGATAAATACATTTTTGTTTGTTTTTCTCAAAATGCTTTTAATCTTTTTTCATCTTTCCCCATTAATATGAAAATTCTTACAATGTTTCATATTAAAATAAATATTAATTGATTCAGATTTAATTTAAATATTATACACTATCCTGTCTTTCCACCTAGATTCTTCCCTGAAACCATGGCAAGTGCATGGAGCAGCTCTCTGAGCACCAGGAAAGGAAATGGCCGTGCGCAGCAGTTTGGGATGGCCGCAGCAGATGAACTTCAACAGAGTCAGTGTGAGACTCCTGGATTTCCTCAGTGTCCCATGGCTGGGATTCCAGACAGCCCCAAACCTGAAAGGCACAAACCTGAAAACACAAAGAAGTCCAGAAAGCCCTCTTGTTCAGCATTGAACATAGAAAAGAAAACTTATTTGGTTCAAAGTGAAGGCTCAGTCCCCTGCACACGGAGTGGGTCACCGCTGTGTTCTCATCTCTCTTACACCAGCACCTCTCCCTGGGTTCACACTGATGTCCTGTGGGTGGACATGGGGCTTCCTGCCCCAGGTCACTCCACAGCCCCTGGACCCTGAAGGCAGAGAAAACCAGCACTGTTCAGTCCCAATATGATGTGAGCCTCATGGGAATCCCACTGTCTGGTCACGGCATTAGAAATACAAAGAAGCAAATGAGTTTAAGTAATATATTTTATTTACCTAGCATATTAAAATAGTATCACTTTCATACGTAATCTAAGGACAATAATTTATGAAAAATTTTCTATACTTTGCATGGCTATTATTATTATTTGAAAAATGTGATGTGAATGGCCTTCCTCTTTACAAGGATGAGCTGTGGTGGCTTTTTAAGTGTCAAAATTGATAGGCTGAAGGAGGGGTGAAAATAATAATTTATTTGCACAGGATGTGAAGGGTGGAGGTGGGCAGTGTCCACCTCCCTCAGATCTCAGAGCACCTGGCATCCCCACATCTCCAGGCTCCTGCTTCTAGAGGGCCCAGAGTGACAGCCTTTTCCCACAGTGCGGATGCAGGCTCATCCCTCATGATCCCATCTGGGCCACAGCTGTGTATTGTCCTTGTCCAGCTGGAGCCTCTGGAGTTCCTCAAAGCACAGGCACATGGTGAGGTGGCCTGTAGTCTCAGAGGCTTTCTGCATGCAGTGTTTTTAGGCTGGAATTACTTAAATTCAGTGAGACTGTTTCCATGTGTGGAAATTCCAGTGAAAAATGACTGTCATTGGTGAATCTTTCTTCTTTTCCAGCTCCTGCTCCATGTGCAGCAATACAGGACCTTCCAGGGCTAGCTGATGAGGCCATGCCAGCACCAGGGGAAGAGCCCCCTTCAGGGACAGAGCTGGAGCTAGAGGCAGCTCCAGAGCCCTCCTGCCCCTGCCCTAAGGAGCTGCCTGACATTGTGGCACCTGCTCTAGACACTGGCCTCAGCCCTGGAGCTGAAAGCATGACTGGAGCAAGAGGTGAGAGACAGCGGGTGGCCATCACGGCCCCAGCCAGCAGCTCCCATGCTGCTCTGTGTCCTGGACACAGTGGGAGACACGGAGGCCAAGACCAGGGTGTGTGGCCTGGGCTCCTCTGCCTCATCGGAGAGAGGCTTCTGTCATCTGGCTGAGCTGCAGCCCTGCAGCTGAAGGACCTGCTGCTGCTGCTGCTGCTGGGATTGTTTGCTGCCTGCAAGAGGCGCTGGAGAGCAGGAAAAGAAGCCTGGGAGGAGGGGTCCCTAATGTCAGATGGTGTTTTTGAGGCTATCCCAAAAATCTCTGATAGTCATGTCTCTTTGTTGTGGTTGTTTGTATGATGAAATTACCATCTAATCAACTGTTATTGGAAATCTTCCAGGTGCGGCTTTTAGAAAACCTTGACCTACTTTTGGTCTTTTCACTCTCTGGTTTATTGTGGAAAGAAGGATTGTTGAGGTTAATTCCTCCTGCAGATCGATTGCCTTTTGCCATCAAAGATTTGGCCGCACAGGGTTTCCAAAAATTACGTGTACAAGTCGGTATGCTGGTACTTTAGCTAATCTGGGTGTCAAAACAGAATGACATAGACTAGGTCGCAGAGAAACAAATTTATTTCTCATGGTTCTGGAGATGGTAAAATCCAAGGTCACGTGGTCAGCAGATGTCATGTCTGGTGAGGGCTTGCTCCTGGTTCGTAGACTGCCATCTGTTTACTGCGTCCTCACATGACAGAAGGAATCAGGGAACTCCCAGCAGTCCCTTTGATAGGGACACTGATCCCATTCATGGAGGCTCTGCTTTCATGACCTAATCACATTCCAAGGCCTCACCTCAAAATCCTATCGCATAGGGAACTCGATTTTAACACAAGAATTTGAGAGGACAATAAGATTTGATCTATAGCGTCAGGTCACCCTGAGCCCTTTGCACCTACAGGAAATCTCTGATCTTCTATAACTATTTGCTGGGGGCTCTGGGTTGAGGGAAATATTTGATTGCAGCTCTTGATTCAGCTGGGTCCAAGCTTAAAATCTCGATTTGACCACATAACTTGTTCATGAGACAGAGGGAACTTTAGTGGCAAATGGCCATTTGGAATTTTAGGAGGATTGATGGTGGAGGGCTTGGGACGCGGGTGAGAAGTGGAAGGAGGAGAAGATGAAGGTGCAGAAGGAGAGACAGCAGAATGTGAAAGGGGAAGGGGAACTCTGGATATAAGTGTCAACTACAGGGCAAGGAAGGTAATTTTTCTTGCATTCTAAACCCGGATCCAATATCAAGTCAGCATCACTTGTGGAATACATTTTTTCAATGCATAGTCCTAGGTTCTGGAAATTTTGACTTTATAAATCTGAAGGAGTGCCAATTTATATGTATTTATGATAAGAATTTTGGATAATTCTGATAAAATTAAACAGCAAAGCAGAGCTTGATAACCACTGGTTTGGGACGTATCTCTGGAAGACATTTGATTATATAAAATAATCACAGAAAACCGAGGAGGAACTGTTTATTTAAAAATGCTTGCATGTAATTCAACTCTTTCTGGACATGTAGTTCGACCACATATTGGGTCTCTACACTACTAAAATTGGAAGTGTGCCAAACACTTTTAAAAAATCAGGTAGACAGAAGGAGTTGGAGAGAAAAGAAAACTGACAATTGTCTGTTAAGAGGAGAAGAGAAGGGGAAGGAAGTAGCATATTTTTGTACATGATTTGATGGCATTTAAATTATAGGCCCAAACAGTGTTTCTAAGAAAGTCAATAATACAGGTTTTCAGAGTGCAGTGCCAACAGTGATTTCCTGGGAAAGAGAAGTGTACTCTGTCTTGCTCTGAAATGTTAAACAGGCACAAAAGAAAGAGTCATTCTTTAAGAAGTGTGAGCTGTATTGCTGCTGAATTATTTTATCTCATCCCTAGGTGGCAATAAAAGGGCTGTAAAGTGCTCAGGATGAACACAAAGTCCTCAGCTATCGGTCACATCTTCAGGGGCCGCATTATCAGAGGTATGGGTGGCAGTGGTGGAGTGGGTGGCTATTTGCTTCTGACAGGGTGTCTGCTAATGTATTAAACAAATAGTATGGCATATATTTTATTAAGAAATCCGTTAAAAATGAAGTAAAATTCAAGTTCATGTTCTTAACAGGAACACTATCTGCTATAGCAGCAAAACCAAAAGGCTTAAGGACCAAAAATATTCATTAACTACAAACATTTTCATATAAACAATGTGAGCATCTGTGTGTGACAGTAACTCACATGCCCAAAATGTTTTTAACTGAGATTGAAGTGGCTTTCTACATAACAAATGTTATCGCTGTATTCTGAGATGATATGTTATTTGTCTATGGACACTATAAATAAGTTACTCATTATTTATTCAACAAATAATTCTGTTGAATCTACAAAATTGTGTTTTTTATTTTAGGCACTATATATAGACTTGAGGCAAAATACAGTATTTTTTCTTCGTGGTTGATTAAAAATACAAAATATATATTAGATAGAGGTTGTACTGCTGAAAACAGGCAGAGACTGAGTTGCTAATTAAAAAATCAGAAAACCCAGTGTAATTATTTGAACTAATGATATTTTAATACAGGTCCCTGGTGTTTTCTTGTGGAAATATATATGGAATATGTATGAAATTTCAGGTGATTGGCATCTGAATGTTTAAATATAGCAGGCATGGTGAGTTTTCCAAAGACATTCTTCCAACTTCCCTGCCCATCAGATACTCATCAGATACTGTGTGGAACCACGGCCTCTCCAGCAACCTGTAGTACAAGTCTTTGTAAAGTGTGTCAGTTAAATGGGTTTAGGTTTTGTATCTATTATTAAAAGAAAATGGAATACCTAGCCTTCAGACGCAAGGCACGCAGAGACCCAGGTTTGAAGTGTGTCCCGATCCTAGAATTAAAACTAATCCCATTTGTGCCTCCACTGTTCACTAAAAAATTTCTGTAAGAATCTAGACACCAGACACTCCTTCAAGAAACCTCTCCAATATGGCATCTCACCTACTCACTTTAAGAAAATTGCTCTTATCAAAGCACAAATGAAATCCATATTTTTAAATTATGAATTGAAGCATAATTCCTCAGCCTTTGTCTTAATTTATGTATCAGCAGCATTTAATGCAGTTGATCTTGGAATTCCAGAACTCTTTACCTGTATTACCTCTTGATGTTTTTGATAATTACCCTTAGTACTTTTTTGCTGGTTTCTTCTCATGTTTACCACTTTTTAAGTGTTAGATAACCACTAGGCTGAGGACTTTGACTTCTCTTTAACTTTGCTTTCTTACGAATTTTTGTGTCATTCATTTCTTGATATTTTATATATACCATAACTACACCCAACACTGTCTGACTTCTCCACCTGGATGTCTGTTAGAAATGTCACAATTAATAAGTCCACATGGAGCCACTGACACTCCCCAAACTTGCTCTTCCCCATTCTGTTTAATAGTAACACCCATTTTATAGTTTCTCAGCTCAAGATGCTTGGGGTCCCCTTTTAATTCTCTCCGTCTCTGCAGCTCTGTCTTGTCTCTCTGTATGTGTCTGGTTCTCATCCTCTCTTTCTCCTTCACACACACACACACACACACACACACACACACACACTTTCAGATCTGACATGTATGAAAATTCTGCCACTTTACCTTTAAAGTGCAGTAATCCCAAATGGTATTTGCTATTCACCTTCCCACCCTCACTACGTGGTGACTGTGGTGCTTCTCTCACAAGGCCAGAGCTCTACTGCAGAGATTTATTGGGGAAAATAATGAGAACTATTAAAATTCTTATTTCAGGGGTGCTGAAAATACAGGCTAGCCACAGTCTATGTGAATTTAAGCTTCTATCATTGAGCTATTTTTCAATCCAGTCTCCACACAGCAAGCACAGTATGCAGTCAGAATTCCATCCATATCATAACATTCCTGTTTTAAAGTCCCTAATCAATGACTTTTCTTCCTCATTAATCTTTAAGCTTAACGAAGCTGGGCAACTACGTGTATTTTTCCATTGACCTATCTTCAGAGCTGGAGATCACTTGGTGCAAGGTAAGTGATCAGTAAATACTTTCAAATAGCAGAATCAATTATAAATAGTTTTATTTCTTTGATCATATGTTTAGTCTGAAAAATAAAGGAAACAGATTTGTCAAGAGAATTCTGTTTTGATTTTATTATCCCTTGATTAGATTAGCTGTGTTGGTATAAATTTCAGTGTGGGACGACGTAAGCATTTTCTAAATTTTAAAAGAAAAGGCAAGGAGTTTAAATATCTGCTTCTTATATTTAAGGAATAAAAAAAAAGACAAACTTGTCTTTTAAAGTACATTTTGCATATGTATACCATCTAAATTTATTTTTCTTTCTTTATTCTTGAATACTTTTTAAAGGTATTCATGTTCTCATTTTTCAAAATCCACTTCAGTGATAACATTATAAAATATCTGTGCAACTTTCTTAAGAATATCATGCACACCAATGTTCACTGCAGCACTGTTTACAATAGCAAAGACTTGGAACCAACTCAAATGCCCATCAATGATAGACTGGACAGGGAAAATGTGGCACCTATACACTAGGGAATACTATGCAGCCATAAAAATGATGAGTCCATGTCCTTTGTAGAGACATGGATGAACCTGGAAACCATCATTCTCAGCAAACTGACACAAGAACAGAAAATCAAACACCGCATGTTCTCACTCATAGGTGAGTGTTGAACAGTGAGAACACATGGACACAGGGAGGGGAGCATCACACACTGAGGTCTGTGGGAGGGGACTAGGGGAGGGACAGTGGGGGTGGGAGTTGGGGAGGGATAACATGGGGAGAAATGCCAGATATAGGTGATGGGGATGGAGGCAGCAAACCACATTCCCATGTATGTATCTATGCAACAATCCTGCATGTTCTTTACATGTACCCCAGAACCTAAAATGCAATAATATATATATATACACACACACACATATGAATATCTTGGTGTTCCACTGAATAGCTTGCCAAATAATATATTAGCAATACAATTTTCTCCTTCCTTCCTTCCTTCTTTTCCTTCCTTCCTTCCTTCCTTCCGATGGCCCAACCTCATGCCCTGTAACTCAGGCCTTTCCTCTGTGACTGTAGTGTGAATGTGAGTGTGAGTGTGTGTGTGCGTGTGTGTGTGGGGGGGGCTGTGTGTTCTCTGTAGGGTTTCCCTCAAGTGTCTTTAGGTGGTTCTTTTCTCTTTCAGAGGGAGTTTCTTTACACACAAGTGCTCACTAGTGCATAACTATTTGCAGACTTCAGAGTTCTCTTCTTGTGCAACTGTCTCCTCTTTGATACTCTTCCTGCTAGGATGTTTTAATTTTTATTTTACAATTTTTCATTTCCCTAGAATCCTACTCTGAGAGGGAGGGTTCCATATAGTAGGGTTTCAGGATATACTCACAGGAGAAAAATGTGGGAGGCGTGACTGGGAATATGTTACAATTGACCATTCAGCTAGGAGGCATTTTAAGGTCATCCTAAATTAAAGCATGGCTTTGGGATTAAGGCCTCAGGAAGTCATTGCTCTAGAACCACATTCTGAAGGAGGCACACTTTTGCAGGAGGCTGTTATTTGCACTCAGTGGCATTTTTCAGTGGGAAAGAGCTGTGGAAAGCCAGGGATGCCACGTGATGCCACAGTGCTCACTAGGAAAGGCTTTCCTGTTCAGAACATCAGGATGCATGGAGCTGGGACTTGAGAGTCTCAGTTAAACATGCACAGTTCAGAGAAATAGTCCAGGGTATTTGGGCCACAGAGTACAGGCACTGTAGTAGATCCAGTCACCACATAAGAGGAACTCCCGAAACCATGGACACTCCATGGCTGTCTGTCTACCTCTTACTGTCCTTCCATTCAGGGCATCTTGAGCCAAGACACACTCAGTCCAAACTACAGCAGAAGAGCATGGTCCTTCCAGCCTCAAATCCTATCCCGACCCACCTTCTGCAGAGCCTGCCTGGAGGGCTGGAGGGAAGGGCAGCCTGAAGCTCTCAGATCCAGGTGAACTGGGCCAGCCCTGCTGATGGCTTTGTTCACAGTCCTGCTGGGGCTGGAGAGAGAGGGCGACACAGAGAGTGAAGGGGTTTCTGTGTCACTTCCCCATCTGTCTGTATCACTGTGAGATGGGTACCACTGCTGTCCCAGGAGCCACAGTAATAGTCAGCCTCATCTTCCACCTGAGCCCCAGTGATGGTCAAGGAAGCTGTGTTTCCTGAGCTGGAGCCAGAGAATCGGTCAGGGATCCCTGAGGGCCGGTTGTTGTTACCATAGATGACCAGCACAGGGGCCTGGCCCGGCTTCTGCTGGTACCAGCCTGGATAATAGCTTCTGAGGCTCTCTCCCTGGCAGGTGATCCTGACTGTCTGTCCCAAAGCCACAGACACTGAAGGGTCCTGAGTCAGCTCAGAAGAAACCACAGAACCTGCAAAAGAGGACAGGAGAGGTGAGGATAAGGGTTTCACCTCCAGAGCCCCACACCCTACACCACTCCCTGTGCTGAGCTGAAGCTCCGGGTCAGCTGACGCAGCCACTGTGGTAATATGGAGTGAGCCCTGGGAGGCAGCACCTGTGCAGAGAGTGAGGAGTGTAAGCAGGAGCGGGGTCCAGGCCATGGTGGAGACACCCCAGAGCTCTGCCTCTGAGCCCACAGCTAAGGAGGAACCTCCAGGCCTCTCTTATCATAGGAAGGGGAGGCTCTTCATGCAAATCTACTTCCTTTATTTTTGTGTCTTGTTTGGTGGCTCTGGTCAGCAGTGGATGCAAATCTGTTCTCCATTCCCTGAAATATTTGTCCTGGTTCTTGTGTTAGCCCTGAGCCTAAGGGCCTTCTCTGAGCAATTTCTCCACATCAGAAGAAGGACCAAGTGTGTTTGTATTTTCGGATTTACTAAAGAGAGCCTCAAAGGACGCAGCAGTCATGCCCTTTGCACTTGAGCATTACCAGGGGACTTGGACTCATTAGGGGCGTCAGACTAGACCTCACAGTGCCCCCTGGTGCACACAGCGTGAATGGCATTTTCTATACATCACTAGATCACTCAGAAGGGCTGCTTGTTAGCCTATAGTACATGCCAGATGCATTGGTGAGACCTTTACAAGAGTTACCTCAAAAAGATTTTTACAATATGCAATAGGATGATGGGAGCCCTATGCTCAAAGCCCATCTTTATCAGCTGGGCGCAGTGGCTCAAGCCTGTAATCCCAGCACTTTGGGAGGCCGACGTGGGTGGATCACGAGGTCAAGAGATCGAGACCATCCTGGTCAACATGGTGAAACCCCATCTCTACTAAAACTACAAAACACTAGCTGAGCATGGTGGGGTGTACCTGTAATCCCAGCTACTCAGGAGGCTGAGGCAGGAGAATTGCCTGAACTCAGGAGGAGGAAGTTGTGGTGAGCCGAGATGGCGCCATTGCACTCCAGCCTGGGTAACAAGAGTGAAACTCCGTCTCAAAAAAAAAAAAGCCCATCTTTATTCGTGAATCATTATTAGGAGGGTAAATGTTTTTCCCTCGTGCTCCAGACAGTAGTGAGTGGAGTCCAGATTCCATCTAGGAGATGCCCCTCAGAGCCTGGCCTTCCAACCCCGCCCCGCCCCCCCGCGCCCCACCCCACCTCCCGCGCCCTGCTCCATCTCTTCCTCATCCAAGGTCTTTCGGTCCATCTTGTTTTTATTTGCTAGAGCTCCCACAAGGAGATTCAAAAGAACTAGTGACCTAAATGGCAGAAACGTATTTTCGCCCAGTTTAGAAGCTGGAAAATCCACGATAAAGGTGTTGGCGGGTTTGGTTTCCCTGAGGCCTCTCTCCTTGGCCTGCAGGTCGCTGCGCCCTTGCTGTGTCTTCACATGGTCGTTCCTCTGCACGCTCACCTCTGGTGTCTCATTTCTGTGCGTGAGAAGTTTTTCTTCCTAGGCGGAAACCAGTCAGATTAGATAAGAATCCACCCTAATTTCATCAATAGCACTTCGTCATCTCTTTAGAACCCCATGTGCAATTTTGGTCACACACCGTGTTACAGTTTCAATGATGAATTCTGGGGGACATAATTTAGTCAGTGACTTCCCCACCCTATGGACTCCAAAAAACTCTCCCTTGCAAAAACATTCACCTCATCCCAAAAGCCCAACTCCTAAACATAACTCTAAGACCTAATTCTAATTTATATATCATTCATATCAAGTGTGGGTGAACCCCCAGGGTGATTCATGCTGAGAATTTAAAGGAAAACAGCTTTGGAGGGGGTTATCTCCAGTCTCCTGTTCTCATCTGGGTGTCCAGAAAAGTAAATTCCTACTTCATTAAGATAGAAGTAAAAAGTGAGTTAACATCAGCAACATTTTTGAGTTAGATGTGAAAAATTCACATTTGTGCATTCTTAAAATAATTTAGAGTATATAATAATTTAAATGATCATAAAATTGAATTTTATAATCAGTTGCCACTGGCTATTTCTGACAGCGTTGGGGAAAGAGCCATAGTTGATACAGAAAATATAAGAAAAAAAAGTTTAATTGTTTTTAGAGCAGAATATGTCCCAGGTAACTAAGATATATCATACACAGAAATAATATAATCCAAAGATAATTAAAATCTTGTAAGCATATTAAATTACTAAATCCAATTTTAGCATTGAGCATCAACAGTTTGGTGTGCCCATGAAGAACCCTCTCAACGGTTATATAAAAGGATAATTGTTTCCTACTTCACCTTAGAGTTTATTTGTGGCTTAACGGTGCATTAACTGTGTGAGAGAAGGAGGTTTCAGAAGATATTTCCTTCATTTAAGAAAGGGAGGCCGGGCGCGGTGGCTCAAGCCTGTAATCCCAGCACTTTGGGAGGCTGAGGCGGGTGGATCACGAGGTCGAGAGATCGAGACCATCCTGGTCAACATGGTGAAACCCCGTCTCTACTAAAAGTGCAAAAAATTAGCTGGGCATGGTGGCACGTGCCTGTAATCCCAGCTACTCAGGAGGCTGAGGCAGGAGAATTGCCTGAGCCCAGGAGGCGGAGGTTGCGGTGAGCCAAGATCGCGCCATTGCACTCCAGCCTGGGTAACAAGGGCGAAACTCCGTCTCAAAAAAAAAAAAAAAAAAAAAGGGAAAATATTCCTTTACACAAAATGATAATTTGCAGGATAACGTATTTCCACTATCGCCATCCTGCTCTTGCCAGGGCAACTTCGTTGGGGGACTTATGGTTTAAAAGCTCGAAGTCTCTTTTTTATCCCATTGGTACAGTCTGGGTTTTACAATCTACATGCTTTAAAAAATTGCAATACATTTAAAACTTGAACTTCATTTATTCACTTGTTTATGATGCTCAGAACACCAGTGATCTTGTGCGTTTTTGGTTTCAGCTACAAGGCTGATGTTAAGAACTTTTATCGCAGCCCTCAGTGGATTACTCCCGACTTGGTGCGAGCTTCCTTGCCCATTTGCCACTCCCTCTCCCTCGAATTTACCACCCACGAGGAGTCTCTATTCCTGATATACTAAAGCTCTCACGAAACTCAGAGGAAATGGATGAGGATGAAAGTCATAAGCCTGTGACACACGGCTGTCTTGAGCAGACACAAGATCCTATCAAATAGATGGTCCAAGTATGTTCTTATCCAAAGAAAGACCTCAGGCCACTACAGGAGGTGAAATACAGTGACCCTCACAAGGAGACCTCCACCCAGAACACATGCTGCTGCAATTTTCCAACTTCAAATGACCCTGCAAACCAGGGACCATTAAACCACATCCTATGGGATACCCTGGACTGGCACTTTTTTTTTTAGTGGTCTCAGAACTGATACTGGTTTTTATGTTTTAATTTTTTACATTATTTATTTATTTATTTATTTATTTATTATTTTTAAGATGGGGTTTCACCATGATGGCCAGGCTGGACTTGAACTCCTAACCTCCAGTGATCCACCCACCTCGGCCTCCCAAAGTGCTAGGATTCCTGGCATGAGCTGCCATGCTCAGCCTTATATTTTATGTTTTTAATGATGACAGTGCTGTCAGTACCTACATATTATCCCCAAAGTGGACTCCTGTGTGGCAAAGGCTAAAATACTTCTTATCTAGACATTTAAGAAAAAGTTTAATCCCAGCACTTTGGGAGGTCGAGGTGGGTGGATCACGAGGGCAAGAGATCGAGACCATCCTGGTCAAGAAGGTGAAACCCCGTCTCTACTAAAAATACAAAAAATTAGCTGGGCATGGTGGCGCGTGCCTGTGATCCCAGCTACTCAGGAGGCTGAGGCAGAAGAATTGCCTGAACCCGGGAGGCGGAGGTTGCGGTGAGCCGAGATCGCGCCATTGCACTCCAGCCTGGGTAACGAGAGCGAAACTCCGTCTCAAAAAAAAAAAAAGAAAGAAAGAAAGAAAAAGTTTACCAAATCCTAAAAAACAATGAACACTGAAATAGTCAAGGCTCAACCTCAGCAAAATAGGAGAAATCAAAAATCAAAGTGTAACAAGATACCTTTTTATATCTGGCACTTTTATCAATAAATTCCAATCAGTGTTTAGGACTGGCATTGTAAACTGGTAGATCCCCTCTGGAGGGCAATGTAAAAGCAATGGGTAAAAATCACAAATGCACATTATTTTGATCCAACAATTTCACTTCTGGAAATTGATCCTATGGTCATATGCATGCATGAACTCAAGGGAGTCTGCATCGGGAGGCTCCCTGCAGTGTTATTTGAGGATGGGAAACCACAGAGCAGGTTTCCTTTTGGACTTCGTGGTGAGCAAGGAGAGGAGCTGAGAGAGAGGAATTCTCAAGGCCGTGCTGCAGGAAATCGCTTGCACTGGGTGAAGAACCATCTTCGGAACAAGGGAGAGCCAGAGAGTCAGGGGCAAGTTTGGGTCTCAATTCCCCATGAACTTGGACCACTGTGGGAAGTGCCACCTCTCCTTTATGAGCTGCAGTGATATCCAGCCTCGTCCTCAGCCTGAGCCAAGAGACGGTCATGGAGCCTGTGTTTCCAGACCTGGAGCCAGAGAAGCCACAGGGACCCCTGAAGCCTGAATACTGACACCATAAATCATGGGTCTGAGAACTGTGTCACCCGCTGTTTTGGGGCCAAGGGCAGAAAGGCTCTGCAGCAGGTGCAGGCGGGGGTGTGAGTGTCCTGCTGTTGGGCCAGAGAAACTAGCAGACTCCACCATAACGGGATAGGGCACAGGAACTGAAACTTGTGCTTAAGGCAAAGCTTCAGGGGAGAATCCTACTGTAGACCCATGGGATTTAGCAACCAGTCTATGTCATGTGCAGTAGAGAATTGTTTACCTTTTGAAAACAACCTCTCCTATGTTCGTGGGCTTTGTTACATCCAGAACCACGTGAGACAGCAGTGACCACACAGCCAGACCTGTGAGATCCCCCCAGTCATGAGCTCAGGCTGGGCACGAAATGATGCACAGTGAGACGGATGTGGTTCACGTAGGATGGAGCAGGAGCAGGGCCCAAGGGCACCGTCTTCCCCACGAGCAGGTTCTCCTCCCTATTGTTCCAGTGCCTCTTCCTGGGTTCACACTTACGTCGTCTGGTGGAGATGGGGCTTCCTGCACCAGGTTACTCGATAGCACCTGTCACCTGAAAGAGTCCTGACCAGCTCTGTCCAATACCGGTGTGACACGATCCTCCTGTGACCCCCAGTGTCTAGTCACCACATTAAATATCAGAAGATAAGACAAATAAATATATATAATAGTATATTTAATTTATGTCAATAAAGCAAAATACTGTTATTTTCACGTTATCAGCATGAAATTATGAGATACATAGATTTTCATGTTTATTGTTATTGTTATTTTTCAGGAGATTAATTATTTGGGGACTCTGTAGTTTATTAGGATGTGAATGGGTTTTCTGTTGACCACAGTGGCCTGCAATAGCTTTTGATATGATGAGTGACGTGTATTTTACATAGTTCATCACATCTTCATATCTGGTTGGGGTTGTAGAAAGGAGCGACATTTGCAGAAGATGTGGAGGGTGGAGGTGGGCAGCGTCCATCCTGCAGCTCACCCTGTGGGTGCATCTGTGGTCTCTGCATGGGGTGAGGCTGCTCCACCTGCCCCGGGGTTCCCTGCATGGAGATCTGACTCCAACTCTCCCTCAGCCCAGAGGACCTGGCATGTCGGGCTCCCTTTTCATTCCATAAAAATTCAAGGAACTGTCAGATTGAGCATTTCAATATTTACTCTGAAAATTTAGGACAGAAACCAGTTTTCCGTGTATTGTGGCCTCCTCAGGTTCCTGATGGCCCATGTTGCGGACTCCTGGCCATCTTAGACGGGGCTCACTGTAATCCAACTCTGGGTTGGAGATTTCCATGCACAGAGGATTTAGAGTGGAGTGAGGAGGCCACACTGGGCAGGAGGAGACCTGACTCATGATGGGGTTGCCACTGAGGCCTCAAGCGTCCACACAGCGAGCTCCAGAGCTAGGAGCCCCTTGATTCGGTGGCATCTTAATTGAGGCAGTCTTGAGATACTGGTTCATTAAACTGAACCCCTCTGAGAAGGGACATCACCTTGAGGAAGCTTTCTGCAACCAACAGCATTTCCCAGTGAGGGCACAGCTCTGAACTGCTGGGTTCTCAGCGGTGCCAGGTGGTCACATTGAAGAGAGGATCTGGGCTGACCTCACAGTGTCCCTTCCTCTGGTTTGCTCTGTTGGGAGTCACAGGCCTCCACACTGCCTGGAGCCCAGTACCTCTGCAGAGCTGGGCAGCAGTTCTGGGGCCTGATCCAGACAGGTGGTCTAAGGACTGGCCCCATCCCCACCACATGACCATCCAGAGCCAAGTCAGTGGACAGAGGTTACATCTGTTTGTCTTTCCACCCAGACCCTCACTCTCTAACTCACACAACAGCCCCAAGTCACCAGATGACTCTGGTCCTTCCAGGCCATGTCTATGCCTGATGCATGCTTCGTAGAGACTCCTGGAAGGGTCTGGAGGGAAAGGCAGCCTGGAGGCTCAGATCCAGACTCCTGGGGGGGCTGCAGGGAAGGGCAGCCCAGGGGGCTTACAAGTGAACGGACCCAGATTCACTCACGGTTTTATCCACAGGCCACCCAAGTCTGGAGTAAACGGTGACAGAGGCTGGGAGGGTGTTTTTGTCTCACTTCCCCATCTGCCTGTGTCACTGTGGGATGATTACTACTACCGTCCCACACTTGACAGTAATAGTCAGCCTCATCCTGGGCCTGGACCCCGCTGATGGTCAGGGTGGCGGTGTTCCCAGAGTTGGAGCCAGAGAATCGCTCAGGGATCCCTGAGGGCCTGTAGCTATTATCATAGATGACCAGCACAGGGGCCTGGCCTGATTTCTGCTGGTACCAGTACGCATATTTACTTCCAATGTTGTTTCCCCCACAGGTAATCTTGGCCGTCTGTCCTGGGGCCACTGACACTGAGAGTGGCTGAGTCAGCTCATAGGAGGTCACAGAGACTGCAAAGATAAAGAGAATAAAAGAATAGGTTTGCTTGCAGGTGAAAGACCCTTTTTATTAAATCCGCTGCTCTCCTGGCCTGGAACAAGCTACAGAAACTCTGTGAGGTCTTAGATATCCCCTGCAATCTGACCCAGTCCCAGTGGCCCACGGACTTTCCTGTCGCATGGAGCCTTTGACCTGAAAACCCACTCCTCTCTCCTGGCAGGGGCAACCCCTCAGGCTCTCACAAGCCTTTGAGCAGAGTGTGGGGGACTTCAGCCCCGCCAGCCCCTCCCCCTGCAGCAGGTCATGAGCATCCTGCCCACCACAGGCAGGGCCCTGCTGAGCTCAGAGTCAAGGCCACGCTGGACCCAGAGCCCTGGGGCTGGGCAGATTGGTGAGACCCTGGGGACAGCACCTGTGCAGTGAGCAAGGAGGCCGAGGAGGAGAGGGGTCCAGGCCATGGCTGAGGCTCCCCCGATGCTGCTTCCTGAGGCCCAGGCTGGGCAGGTTCCTCCCAGGCCTCTCTTATCCCCTTGCTGAGAGAGCGGCCCCTGATGCAAATCAGCAGAGTCAGGGGCAGCTGCTGGAGGAGGTTTGTGGTTTTCAGAGAAGGGCTCAGCCCCAAGGGACACACAGAGAGAAGGAATGACCCCTGCTTACCCACCCCCTCATCCCATGGAAAAATTCAGAGATGAATTTCTCTGTATTCTCCAGGGGATATGAAGTTTGTCCTATGGGATGGTGGTTGGCCCTGTTCAAGAGGTTGCAAGAGTCACCATGGTGATGGAGAAGTTACCTGGGGTCCACGGTCCCTTCCTCCATTTCATTCTGCCTCAGGAGGCAGGTGGTTCACTTGTTTCTGCTTCTCTAGTAATATCCTGATCATAAATATTTTATGTCAGACATGAGACGTCTGGTATGGGCTTAAATCCCTTTGTCGACACATTCCAGAGCCCAGTGCAGGGATCCCCTTCATCCCCACTCTTCAGCACAAGCTTTGAACAGGTACAGGCCCCACCCGAGGGCACAGCTCCTCACTGCTAGGGGAGAATGAAATTCCTTGGATACAGGTGGACACGGAGTTTTGGAAGATCCATGGGATGCGATACGTTTCTACCTTGGCTGTGAGTTCTAGTTCCAGGTCATAGGTGCTGTGCCTCAGTATCCCCAGGGCACTTTCAGGACAGGGACACATCAGGAGGTAAAGGAAACATTTGCTTCATGAGAGAATGAGAGGGGACTGCAAACTCCAAGACCCCGGAAGTGAAATGTTTATTGTAACTAAGTTGTCTTCAGTTGCTGGGAAAGTGTATCAATGGATGAAAACTGAAGTCAACAGAGGATTAATAAGCAAGTCTTTTGTGCCTCATGAGGAAATCAAGAGCTGTGGTTTGGCAGGATCCCAGGACAGAGTCAGGAACGTGGAGGAGTGGCAGGGAAGGAGAAGCTGCTGTGTCTGCAGGATGGGGGCTCCCAGAGCAAAGGGCAGGGAAGTGGGACACGTGTGACTGCAGAATGGGATGGCACGTGTGACCGTGGGATGGGGCCAGAGCGATGGGAAGAGGCAAAGTGCCTGAATCTGTGTCAGAAAAATAAGCACCATCTCCAAGAGTCAGATCTGAGAACCAGGACGTCAGAAGAATGTAAACATCAGTGTCAAGGACAAACACACTAAGAAAAGAAGAATCTCTTTCCTTCCAGGTCTCAGGTCGTGGCCATCGACCCTCCTGCATGTCAGCATCTCCAATGCTCAGGCTCTCTCCGTCCCCAGGTGTTTTTGTCAGGTTACTCTCTGCTGCCATCTGGTGGCCACTCTACACTGGCTGCTGGTGGCTCAGAGGTCTCCTGGGTCCAGGTGTAGCTTCAGAATCTGCTGCTCAGGTCCCTGATTCTTTGATTCATGGACTGCTGGCCTCAGGGAGAAATTCCTCTTCTCTGCGTGGCCCTTTCCTGCCTCAGGACCCAGAACAAGGTGCTCAGATTCCTGATGGAAATACAAACACTCCATGTAATAGAGGAGGTGGCAGGACAATCCTGAGGCTCCCTGCACGTCTCTCTGGGTGGTTGGTGGTCCTGAAGGGAAACTGGGGCTTTGTGCTGAGAGATACAGGACTCAGAGGTGTCTCTGACTGGTTCTGGATACAAATAGAGGGCCGATGTGGGTTGGTGGTGACTCCTGTAATTCAACAGAGACAGAAGCTCATTCACCCAACAAGTATTCCTGACCCACTCTGTCCCAGCAAGACATTTTAGGCATTTTAGGAATTCAGCATGAGGAATACACATTTCTTGCTCTCAGGGGTTTCCCGTCCTGTTGTGGGATCAGTGCAGTGGGCACACTGGGTTACAGACCCAGCAGACACTCCCTACCACCTTCTACCTGTGCGTCATCTCCTCCATTCACTTGAAATCCAGGCAAATTCCCAGTTTCTCCCTGCCAGGAGCAACCATGTAGCTCAGCGTTGGTCCATGGGATGTAACTATCAGATGGCTGAGGTTCTTCTCAGGGAAGTGTTAAGTAATTTGATTAGTGTATACATGTATCAATGTATATGAATTGTACACCTTGAATCCATACAATTTTTATTTGTCAATTATACCTCAGGAAACCTGGAAAACATCCAACATTACAGACACCTTACTGTAGTTTGTGTCTCTTGCCCAGTAAAAGCGCCTGGAGCTTAGCAAAGCACTTGATGTTTGCCCTCACACTGTTCTTCTCTCATTCCAACTGTCGATCAGAAAGAACCATCCAACAAAAAACACCTCCAAATTGTTTAATTCATTCAGAAATTAGAAAACAGAACATGGGCACAGTGGCTCATGTCTGTAATCCCAGCACTTTGGGAAGCTAAGGTATGAGGAACACTTGAGGCCTGGAATTCAAGACCAGCCTGGGTCACACAGTGAGACTCTGTCTCTACAAAAAAAAAAAAAAAAAAAAAATTAATAAAGTAAATACATAAATTAGCCAGGTGAGGTGGTGCATGCCTGTTGTCTTAGCTACTCAGGAGGCTGAGGTGGGAGGATTGCTTGAGCCAGAGAGCTGGAGGCTGCAGTGAGCTATGATTATACCACTACACTCCAGCCTTGGTGACAAAGCAAGACGCCTGTCTCAAAAAACAAATAAGTATAAAAATAAAAATAAAAATAAATTTACTGTTATGTATAAAATTTTTCTTTTGGTGCCACAAAGAAAAATTGGTACTGGGACAAAGGATCTCTCAGCAAAGCAATTCTTTTTACTTCCCACAGAAAGGGTACTCCCACCAGCAATTCTTCCATGAGAATACCATGAACAAAGGAAAGCAGACATATTTCACATTTGGGGTTGTCCTGACTGCTGTGTCTGATCTCCGCTGGCTGGAGCCAGACCTCACAATCTAAACTAAAACCTGACTGGCTAATAACTTGAAACTTTTCTAAACAGATAGAAGCAATGGAGAACAAAAAAATGAAGTCCAAATAAGGAAGAATAGGCTGTGAGCTGGGACATGCCTGTGGGCACATCCAGCACAGATGTCTTGGTTAAAGTACAAGGGCACAGAATGCACTACGTGCCTGTAAGGATGTCTAACAGCTACGTAGGACAGGGCTTCTAGCAAAAAAGCAAGAAGGCTTTTGAAGAAAGTGTTTAAAACAAACTATTATTTCTAACACTTATGAATTTTTCTTAAACAAGAAAGGAAACTTTGAAGAGGCACTTTTCTAATTCCCAGATTTACAAAAAAAAAAAAAAAGAAAGAAAGAAATTTAAAAAAGAAAAGAAGCATCATAACTTAAGATGCATAGCGATGGCCAGCCGCAGGTGCATCTGAAGAGGGGAGGGCAAAGGGAAGGTTGTACCAGCAAACGCAGAGGTTTAGATAGCCTGCTTAGAAGCAGAGTTCATTGATGATGGAGACTCAAAACCACAGCTGTCAGTTCATTGGTGGAGATGCTGTTCCTAGGCAGGTGTTCTTTCTTTCTTTTTTTAAGACAAGAGTTTTGTTCTTGTTTCCCAAGCTGGAGTGCAACGGCACAATCTTGGTTCCCCACAACCTCCGTCTCCAGGGTTGAAGCGATTCTCCTGCCTCAGCCTACCAAGTAGCTGGGATTACAGGCTTGTACCACTATGCCTGGCTAATTTTTTGTATTTGTAGTAGAGACGGGGTTTCTCCATGTTGGTCAGGCTGGTCTCGAACTCCTGACTTCAGGTGATCTGCCTGCCTGGGCCTCCCAAAGTGCTGGGATTACAGATGTGAGCCACCACGCCTGGCCGGCAGGTGTTCTTTCCAAAACACCTTATCTAAATTGCTGTGGTCCTAAAATGGGAATGTCTGCAGAGTTATTTCAGAAAGCCCTGAGACAGCCATTCCTTCTAAAAAATAGAGATGAGATCTTGCTAAATTGCTCAGGCTGGTCTTGAATTCCTGGCCCCAGGGGATCCTCCAACCTTGGCCTCCCAAAGTGCTGGGATTACAGTGGTGAGTCAATACACCTGGCTTCCGCTTTTATCTCAGCCATGTAAGCAGGAGCCTTTCCCTTCCATATCCTCAGGGTTTTAGTTTGGGTCAACAAAAGGTAAGTTTATTTTGGTATCTGCAACTTTCACACACCCATCACCATAAAAGAAAGGACCAGCCTCAACTGACAGTCAGCACTCCACAGGGATCCTCCACAATCCTCTCTCCTCTCTCCCTCTTGCTGGCAACCTGCCCATGCCATGATTCCTCTCTATCCGTCCTCCTCTGTGGACACACTCTGTCCATGACCACGCTCTGTCCTATGAGGCAGGACCAGGGTCATGTTCACTTTCTTCTCTCCCCTCCCTGACATTTGTTCCACTCCCCAACTTGTCCTCCACGCATCAATCTCAGTGGAGCAACAGCAATCAGATGAGAAAAATAAATAATGGTGGCCAGTCTTCAAATGGATCCCCTTTTCAATCCTGCACTATCCATCTGCTGCCTTCTCTTCAGCCTCCCCTCTGCCCCAATTTCTTTCCCTTCTCAAACTGGACAAGCACCGTACTCCCTCAAGATGTGTGCAGCCCGTTCCCATGCCCTGAACTCCGGCCCTTCAAGCTCCTATGGCTGCTCCCTGCTCAGGTCTCAGAAAAGGAGTCCTGAGCAACCCTGCCAGGGAGCTGCCTTGTTGGCTGTCTTGAGATGATTTGCTACGACTTCCACCTTAAAACAATGGTCTTCTTGTTTTGTTTTTGTTTTCAACCTAAACTTTATACAGTCAGAAATTGTACATCTTTGAACATCCACAGCCACTGACGGACAAACCTTTGCTGAACGCCTCAAGCAGAGACCGGGAGGCCGAGTCTCCATTACCAAGGTGAAAACATGATGGTTTTTATCAGCCCCATTATTTTATTTAATTTAAAGACGGGGTTTCACCATGTTGGTCAGGCTGGTCTTGACCTCCCGACCTCAGGTGATCCGCCCGCCTTGGCCTCCAAAGTGCTTGGATTACAGGCGTGAGCCACCACGTCCAGGCTTATCAGCCCCATTCTATGTGACAATCCCTGGTCGAATCTGGATCAATGCAATGACTTCCTTTGTATGTACCTGTTTTGCTCGCGCATTCATCCATCCGTGCAGCAGGGAACCCGCAGTTCTGTTCACTAGCATGGGGATCCCTAGGGGAATGGCAGGCCAGAGTCACAAAAAGACAGCCAGCCTCACCACACTGCCGGTTGCTCTTAGTCACCATGATCATCATAGCCTATGGCAGGAGATTTGGGGTCTCCCTTTCAGGAAAACACTGTTTGTGGAGGCTGAGTACTTCCCGGGCCTGACTGAGAAAACAATTCAAAAGACCCAAAGAGATTCCCGGCGCTCAGCAAAGCACTTTTCCGAGTGACGGGAGAGGGGGCCGGAACACGTGGACTGGGCCTGGAACAGGGGCCCTTCCGCTTGGCTCCTAGCCCCTCCCTCCCCCCCTCACCCGGAAAAGCTCCTCCCCATCTCTGTAGAAACCTGACTGTCCCCCTAGAGCGCCCGGGAGGAAGTGGGTTTTGCGCACACTCCCTGTTGACTCCAGTGCCCCCTGCTGGCGCCAGACGTGGGACCTCCGCGAATCCGGGCACAGCTGCCCAACGGCCAGACGCAGACGCAGGGCCGGCCGTGCTTTGGCGCCGCGCCGGGACACCCCGCCCGTCCCCCAGGTGTGACCTATCAACAGGTATGTATTGGCGACAAAACGAGCAGCCCTCAATGCCGGGAAAGCAGGGCCGAGTCCTCTGGAGGCACGGGGAAGGGGTGTGGCGTGATGCGGGAGCACGGGGGAGCCGAGAGGAGCATGCGCAGGCCTCAGAAAGTTCTGGAAAACTGACTCACGGGAGGACGCGCCCTCCAGACAGAGCGCAAGTCCATTGAATCCCGGTGGGGGTCTCTTCAGCCTTGGGGGGTTGCAGAAGTAGGTAAATACAGGTAAATATGAAGATTTACCCGGCCAAGGGCAGCGGCGTCTTTTCTAGACCAGCGGGACGGGATGGGGCGAGGACCTCGGCTCGGGGGACCCTGGAACCGGCCGCTGCACCCCGCATCCCACTGAGAGAAAGGGGGATCAGTAGAAGCACAGACCCAGGGCAGGGTCCAGACCTGGACCGCTTCCTGATCCCGGAACCCTCCATCCCACATTCCCAGCCAGTCCCCCACCTCCCCACTGCCTCTCCGTTCACCAGCTGTAGCCCATTTCTCCACCCTGCCCCCACTGCGGTCTTGGGGCAAGGCCACAAGCGTCACCCATTTACCCGTCCCCAGCACTACTCTAGCCCCTTCTGCCACCCTCCATCTTCCTCCCCATCCCAATCCCTCCCCAACCTTTCTTCCCTCATCCCCACCTCCATCCTGTCTCCCTTCCCCCGTTGCCATCCCTGCCCCACCCTCTCTCTTCTCCCATCTCCACACCTCCCCCACCCTTTGTCTCCTTTTCCCCATCCCCGCCCCTCCCCACCCTCTCTCTGTTCTCCCATCTCCACTCCTCCCCCAACTTGCCTCCCTTCCTCCATTCCCACCCCTTCCCCAACCTCTTTCTCCCATCCTCCACCCCCACCCCTTCCTGCCCTGTCTCCATTCCGCATCCCCACCCCTCCCCCACCCTGTCTTTGTTCTCCCAGCTCCACTCCTCCCCCACCTTCTGTCTCCCTTCCCCCACACCTTCTCCAACCTCCCTTCCCCCATCCCCACCCCTCCCCAACCGTCTCCATTCCTCCCCACCCTTCCCCCGCCCTTCATTCCTCTGTCCCCACCCCTCCCCCACCCTGTCTCCCTTCCCCCGTCTCCACCCCTCCCCCACCCACTGTCTCCATTCCTCCCCACCCCTGCCCCACCCTGTCTCCCTTCCCCCATCCCCACCCCTCCACAACCCTCTGTCTCCATTGCTCCGTCCCACCCCTCCCTCACCCTGTCTCAATTCCCCCGTCCCCACACCCTCCCCCACCCTGTCTCCCTCCCCCCATCTCTACCCCTCCCCCACCCTGTCTCCCTTCCCCCATTCCCTCCCCTCCCCCACCCTTTCTACTCCCGCCTTCCTAGGATGCCTACGCCACTGGGTGGGCCATTCCCAACCCCCAGCACCTAGGAAGGTGTAGGCACCCTTTGGCTGCAAGACAGTAGTCAGAGTCCTTGACCACAGGAGTCACTTGTGACGGAACACATGGTCTGTTGTTCCTTCTGCCCCCTGGGTCAGCCCAGGAGACCCTGGTGCTCAGGTTTGGAGCTACGGATTTGCAGTGAAATCTCCCTTCCCCCATCCCAACCTCCCCCCTCACTGTCTTCTCCCATCCCCACATTGTCTCTCTTTCCCCATCGCCACCCTCCCCCCAGCCTGTTCCTCATTCTCCATCCCCACCCCTTACTCACCCTGTCGCCTTTCCCCATCCCTCTTCCGTCCTATCTCCCTTCCCCCATGCCTGAGCCTCCCCCACCCCCTCCTTTCCCACTCTCATCTCCCCTCCTCCCCGCCCATTGTCTTATCTCATCCCCCACCACGTCTCCCTTTCTTCCCTACTCCCTCTGCCCCTCCTCCTCCCAGTCCTCACCCGACTGGATCTTGTAAGATTTCAACCGGGAAGGAACGAGAACTGGGGATTGGTCAGACGGGACTGCTTGTTCCCACCGCTGCCTCTAGGGCGCTTGCTGAGTCACCATCTCGCTCTTTGCTTCCAGCAACTTCGTGGCGTGGCGCACTGTCTGTGGAAAAACGTGAGTTCAAGCCCTGAGTCCTCGCTGCCCCACAAGGTGACCTTGGGCTTGTGCGCTGGCACCGCCCCTGTCCCCAGTCCCTGTTTTTTTCCGGAAATGGGTCAAAGACCAAAGAAAATGATATTCCCCACTTGGGTCACCCCGAGCTGCCTGCCCTGGAACGCTGGCCGCAGTTGAGGTGGTGTGTCTGTAGCGATGCTTTGAACCGCGGCGGCGCTGGTGGTGGGAGCTCCTCAGGGTGGGTGCGCATTCGCAGTGCGGTAGGTGCTCTGGGACTCGGCCCCTCTGAAGGTGCTGGGGGTTGGGAATGGCCCACCCAGTGGCGTAGGCATCCTAGGAAGGCGGGAGCAGACGCAGAAATGTGGCTGCAGGACGGTAGTCAGGGTCCTTGACCACAGGGGTCACTTGTGACGGAGCACATGGTCTGTTGTTCCTGTTGCACCCTGGTTGAGCCCAGGAGACACTGGTGCTCAGGTTTGGAGCTAGGGATTTGCACTGAAAGGGTGGTATTAAGTGTCCGGTTGTCAGTTGCCTCAGCAGTATTTGCAGAGGTTTTCACAGGAGGCCGTTGTTTCGTAAATATTATACATGTGTCCTTGTCTTTGGAGCATCTTGATTATTACTCTCAAATATGCGTGGAAGCAGGTGACTGAGACCTAGAAATCAAGTGTTGGAGGTCCTGAGGCCAGCCAGAATCGCTTCAAAATGGAACGAAGGCATCTGCGGGTAAGAAAGACCCCTGAAATGTCTCGGGTGCCCAGAGAAGCCCTGTTCCCCTCTGTCCTTGACACTCAGGAGCCAGATGGGAGCTGCATCCTGAGTCCCTCACAGTAGAGGAAGAGGCAGGAGCTGCTTCTATAGTTTCAGGTCATGTCCCCAAAAGGGCATTTCACTCATCCTGTCCTGCTGTTTTGTGTAAGATTCAACCCTATCCTGGGCACGGTGGCTCATGCCTGCAATCCCAGCACTGTGGGAGGGCGAGGCAGGCGGATCGCCTGAGGTTAGGAGTTCAAGACTATCGTGGCCAAAATAGTGAAACCCATCTCTACTAAAAATACAAAAAAAGACTTAGGCATGGTGGCGCATGCTGGTAGTCCCAGCTACTCTGGAGGCTGCGGCAGGAGAACTGCTTGAACCCAGGAGGCAGAGGTTGCAGTGAGCCGAGATCGTGCCATTGCACTCCAGCCTGGGTGACAAGAGCAAAACTCCTTCTCAAAAAAACAAAAAACCCGAATGTGTTGGGGACCTTACTGCCAAACCCATGATTACATTCAGAGCCAGGGTAATCAGCCACCAAAGCCCACACTTTCCAGCGGTGTCAGAGGGTGAGCTCAGGGAGGCTTTGTCTCACTGCCCCTTGGCCTTGGGCCAGTAGGTTTAAGTGTCGGTCCTGCAAGGTGAGCAACCAGATTGCACTACCTCATCTTTGGGTGCCGCTTGGGGCGATCAGGGAGAACATGCGATCTGGCTAGAAGCCTGGAGACTTGTGCCAGGACCAGAGGCTCAAGGACGACCCTGTGCATGGGACTGTGGGGCCGTGCTCAGATGCTGTTGGTATCCAGACACCCAATATATAATCCCCCCCAATGGTGCTGCTGTCTTCAGAACAGGACATGGTAACCTTGTATCCCAAAACTGTAGCTTCAGGAGTGGCTGTGTCATAGACTGAGCCCAAGACCCTGAGAGGAGGGGTGCATGCAGAGAGGAGAGGGTCGACGTCATGACCTCAGGGAAGCTTGGGAGAACAGAGAAGGGTCAGCCCTGGTTGACCAGGTAGCTCATCAGTACTGGGCTGCTAGAAGGTTACCTCCTTAGTGTCTCTTACCTGTGCAGAGAGAAGAATGAGATGCCCCGGGGCTCTGCCTTCCAGGCTCCCCACACCCTTCTTATCCCTGCCACAGAGGTTGGCAAGGGGTGTTCCTAGGAGTTGTTCTGAGTCTGGCACCCCAGGCAAACAGAGCTACTGGACTAAGGTGCCTCAAGGCAGTGAGTGCAGATTTGGGGGATTTTTTTTTTTTTTTTACTGGGAGTGTCCTGCCCCCTTTTCTCATCCTCCTGGAAGACCTGGCAGAGCCCACAGACCTCT
The DNA here is from genome assembly GCF_048565385.1 of Saimiri boliviensis. Taxonomy (NCBI): domain Eukaryota; kingdom Metazoa; phylum Chordata; class Mammalia; order Primates; family Cebidae; genus Saimiri; species Saimiri boliviensis. The sequence goes on along the minus strand of NC_133469.1, from coordinate 25,982,902 downwards.
CTGCTAAACATGGACTTGCGGTCTCCCTGGACTGAGGTGACGGATACCACCTATATGGAGGCTGCTGCTCTCATCCCTGACCCTGTCTGTGGCAGCCACATACAAAATGGGGTGTCCCCATTTTAACTTGCTTCTCCAGCCATACCCATGGCAGGCTGGCACACATACACAGCTGTAGGGAGCCCTGGACCAGGAGCCAGGGGCTGCATTCCCATGTCACCATCCCACGGTCTGCACTGCAGTTCATATGCACACACATCACTCTTGCTGGCCACTAGTTACCTGCACCCAGAAGGGAAAACCCAATAAGCCCACTGCTGGATTACATACCTTGAGTGAGGCATTAATGAGCCCAGGAAAGCCAAATGCTTTGGCAAGTTTTTAAGCTTTACCAGACATGAGGAGTTACTTTACCCCGTCGTTGTGACAGAATCCAGCTTATTCAGCTTTAGGCTTGTAGTTTCCATCTCTAGAGCAGAGTAAATGAAGAAGATGGATGTGACAGAAAGGATGAAGATGTCCCAGAGGGACCACAGCAGAAGTCTTCACACTGAAGGCACTCTCAGAGATGTGTCTTGAGAAGGCACAAAGGGTGAATGATTGGAAGCTTATCCAGGCTTACCAGTGTCACAGTTCAGAACACAGAACACTTGGAAGAAGGGGGCAGGCACCGTTCATGCTACTCTTGATAAGTTGGGTTTTGGTTTTTTTTAGATAGAGTCCCTCTCTCCCAGGCTGGAGTACAGTGGTGCAATCTTGGCTCACTGCAACCTCTGCCTCCCGAGTTCCAGTGATTCTCCTGCCTCAGCCTCACAAGTAGCTGGGACTACAACATGGTGAAACCTCGTCTCTGCTGAAAATGTGAACAATTAGCCGGGCATGGTGGTGCATTCCCATGTCATCATCCATGCCCGGCTAATTGTCTGCATTTTTAGCAGAGACGGGGTTTCACCATGTTGGCCAGGCTGGTCTCGAACTCCTGACCTCAGGTGATCTGTCCGGGTCGGCCTCCCAAAGTGTTGGGATTACAGACGTGAGCCACCGCGCCTCGACCTCTTGGTAAGTTTTTTACAAAGCAATAAAACATTTTGATTCTTAATATTTATATCACAATATGCTGAACAAACTAGTTTTGCTATTTTTTTCACTTCTCTGTACATTTATAACTAAGAGGGAGTTATTAGTGCTTTGAAAAAAACATATTTAATGGTCACAGCAAAATCAAATAGGCGGGCAGATCACTTGAGGTCAGGAGTTCAAGATTAGCCTGGCCAACATGGTGAAACTCATCTCGACTAAAAATACAAAAATTAGCCGGGCATGGTGGCGGGCGCCGGTAGTCCCAGCTACTCAGGAGGCTGAGGCAGGAGAATCACTTGAATCGGGGAGGTGGAGGTTGCAGTGAGTCAAGATTGTGCCACTGCACTCCAGCCTGGGTTACAAAGCAAGACTGTCTAAAAATAAAGAATAGAAGGTCCAGGCCTCAGAGGTACCCTGAGAGGAAGATCAAGACTAAGTATTCCTTCTTGTCACCCAAAATAGCAGTTGATGTACCCCAAGCTTTCAGTAAGAGGTTTTGAGTAAATCAAGGCGAGAGAATCAGCTGTGCCAGACACTTGGCATTGAGTATGTCCACAGGGCCAGCCTGCTCCAGTGCTTCCCACCAGCCCTCAACACGGACCTAGAGGATTTTTTTCAGTCCGTTGTGAGGCCAGTGCCCTTGGGATCCCTGAGGTTTGTTGTTCTGGTGGAAAGTGCCAGACAGCCTGACGCACCTTGCTTATCCTCTCAGCTACTGTCACCCCTGTGGCCTAGAGATTGAGGGTTAGCTGGAGACCAGGACACAGTACCAGCTTGCAGTGTCTCTGGCTCTTTCCTGAAAAGCAGAGTCCGATGAGGCTGTCAAGTGAGGAGGAGGAAGTGGAAAAGTCCCAGAGAGCATCCCTCTCTGGCCCAGAGGCCAAGACTGAGTCCTTCTCCTTCCCTTTTAACTTCTTTCTCGTTTCTGCTTCTGGATTGATAATCAGCTCTTTCCCCATACTCTCCATTGGTCTGACTGTGCCGTGGGGGTGGGGCAACAGTCAATCCCATTGACACCTCACCCACACCAAGGCAAACAAAGCCAGACCCTCAGGACACTACCATCCCCCAAACTATGGCCACAGTGTCCCCACCTGACTCACAAGTTACCAGCTTTTAAGGGACACAGCTGTCTGAGAGCCAGGAGTCCTGACCTCCCGCTCTGCTCTCCTCCCCTTAAGCTTGGCTCCACATTAGCAGCTCTGGACCATTCCCTGTCCAGCATCGCTGTTCCTTCCAAGTCCCTCTGCTCCCCTGAGCCTGGAATGACAGCAGACTCTTACCCTCTGCACTGTGCCTTGAGAAGCACGTCCCATGGGATTAGCTGGCTGTGCCCAGGGTGACCTTGTCATGTTTAGGTCTAGAGACTTTTTATCTGAAGGAAAACCAAACCCCGGGGCAGAAAGGGTCAACAGAGATGTAAAATGTTTAAAAAGGCATCTAGGGCAAAATATGTCAGGCTAATGAGAGACCTGATGGAGATCAAAGACTTCCTGGATTCTGGTGGAATCTTCTCTGTTCAAGGGCTGGGAAAATAACCTCAAAGGGAGAGCTGCTGGCATGGGAACTGGGCTCCAGCCCTCAGCAGACCAGAGTAGTCAGGGTCTTCCTGTGGCACCCAGAAGGGAGCATCTTCCTGCATTCACAGTGCCTCCGGATGCAGAAAAACAGCTGGGCTTTTTTATGCCCTGCACCTTGTGGCTTGTCGTGTTCTCCAAAATAGCTCATGGAATTGGGGAGAATTCTTTGATTTCTGTAAACACCAGTGAAGGGTATCTTCCAGCATCTCTGTCACATCCCAGACTCCGGCAGAGGTAGTCTGACATTCCAGGGTGCAGGAGGAGAGGACCAGCGGGGCGGCACAGGCCAGGAAAGGCAAGTCAGATGCACAGAAACATTCTAAAGACCTGAAGGACCCAGGGCAGATACCTTCGTGGTCCCCATTGGGATTCTGTGACTAGAGAAGAGGGCCACCCCTGTGATGAGCTCAGAGGCCACTCTGGCCTGTGCAGCCCACAAGGACCATGAGAACAGAACATGCAGAAATGTCTCCACAGTTCCTGCCTGGACCTTAGGAGTCATGCTGCGCCCCAGTCTCTTCACTCTTCCCTGGCACTGGGAGGAAGGACAGCACCTTTGTGCAGTTGTGCTCTGGTGCTGCTTTCTCCATTACCACTGGACAGACAGGCAGTGTGAAGCTGAGCAGAGGAGTGTCCCCTGCCTCAGGGAGATTGCACAGCTCAGACTTCATTGCAGTTCCTCCTTCCTTGGATCTCCCGAAAGCTGGGATCCCATAGAAACTTCCCTAACTTTTGGACTTGTGCAGTTTTCTGTTTTCCCATGGTTTATGTGAAACTCACCAGTCTGCTCTTACTTGCTTTTTTGTTTTTTTGAGACAAGAGTTTCGCTCTTGTTGCCCAGGCTGGAGTGCAGTGGCATGGTCTCAGGTCACCGCAACCTCCACCTCCTGGGTTCAAGTGATTCTCCTACCTCAGCCTCCCGAGTAGCTGGGAATATAAGCATGTGCCACCACGCCTGGCTAATTTTGTATTTTTAGTAGAGATAGGGTTTCTCTTTGTTGGTCAGGCTGGTCTTGAACTCCTGACCTCGAGTGATCACCTACCTTGGCCTCCCAAAGTGCTGGGATTACCTGGCTCCCGCCCGGCAATCAGTCAGCTCTTTCTTAATGCTGAGATTGTTTGACCGTTAGGGAGGGAAATGATCTGTGTAAACCCCTCCTCATGTAAGGGGTACCAGTTCCTGCCTGCCTGGAGCTGAGCAAGTTGTTCCCCACACAGAGTCAAGGGCTTAGAAGGCTAAACATGAAAATGACAGTGAACGTTAGATTTTCTGTGAAGGCTGCTTGAGGTAATGAGGAGAATTGCTGCCGCCTTTGCTGTGCCCAGAAGGTGCTTAATGATTAGGAACATTGACAATGAGTTTTGTTACTAATCTAAGTCTCCTGCAGCGGAAGAGTAAAGCTGATTGCCTAGGAATTAAAGAAAATGTAGAGCACATTGTAGTTTAACCCCATTTTCACAAAGGCCATTTGGTGTTGATGGTAAAAAATCGGAGAAAGTAGTCTCCAGAGAGTTAACCAAAATGGAAAACCCCCGTCAGTGAATTCCAGCCTCCTCACCCAAGCCAGGGCAAACAAAGCCAGCCCCCCAAGACATTCCTAGCTAGACACTTGCCAGTAGAATATAAGGATTGTAGGGATATCACAGTGCATGAGGCAGAGAATGGCCTGGAGAATTCTTTGCATGGAGAGGTTCCGAAATTTCAAAAGCGCCAATGTGTGATCAGGCCTGGGATAGGGATGATCCCTAAGCAGATCCCTAAATGCCAAATATAACTTCAGTTTTTGTGAGAGAAAATGTGTTGACATTTGTGCACTGTGCCTAGCATGGAAAGAGAGAAACGTTGGAGTATAATTGATATGCCTGATGGTATTTCACTGATGAGAATCTCTGTACCTGAGAAACTTAGGGGCAAGAAGAGGCTTTTTGAGGCTGCATTTGAATCAGCTGTTTTCTTGAAATATGGGAACATTAGTAATAGGAAGGGACCGGCCATTGGAGATTATGTTTTGGGTAAAGGCCTTTCCTGCTGCCTGTGAACAGCCCAGTGTGCTTGAAGATGACACCTAATCATAAAGAGAAGGTCTTCTGATAACGTCCTTCATGGCAGGGATGTGTGCTTTGGGCTCTTGTTTCTTTCTTTCCCTGGCTCCAAAATTCCTGAGAAACCGCAGTGGCTTTCAGACGTGAAAACATTGCCATCCTAGGTTTGGTCACCAATATGACCCTCTGTCCCACCTCTCCAGCCCACATTCTTAGATTTAATCTGGTCAAGACTGCCAAGAGGATCCTGACTTCTGGAAGAAAGCATCCTTTCCCTGTAGGGAGGAAGACTGAACTCCCCCCTGCTTCAGTGATTACCTTGGCTTTACTGAGCCTATCTTTTGCCTTCCTTCACCATTCCCCTTTTTAATGTCTCCATCCAGACCAAAGTTTTTCAGTTCCCCAAACAAAACGTATCTGACTTGGCAGTGATCCATCCACTCAGTCCTATGACAAATGCCCAGCCCCACCCTTACTTCTCACTCCTAGTTGTGGTGTAATTTTGACCCAGCTTCCTTCAGGACAGCCTTGATCTTCAAGGTCCGGAAGCCCCGCCACCGCTCCTTTGTACCTCTGTTTCTCCCTGAATAGGCACGTGATTTGCTGTGTTACGGAACATAGAGTCTAAGTGACAATTTGATACTTGGGGATTTTTGGGGAGTAGGAAGGGGGAATGACGTAAAGCTCTCTTAACTGGAATATTCAGGTAATTTTGATGTGGCCAAAAATTCCCCCAACAATTATACTTTCTGGGTGGTTTTGTTGACTTTTTCTTTCCCTTTTGTAAATAGACATCCCATTCAATCCGTTGAACCTGAAGTAAGTAAAAAATAAAAACCCATCAGGATTCCCTGGCTGGAGATCCAGGAATGTAAGCAGATTTGGCTCTCCCATTGGCAGCATGGAGTTGAAAGGAGAGGTATGCCCAGAAAGGCCTGTAATAGCTTCTGAGGGGCCAGACGAGGGACCCAGAAGCCTTGGAGTCAAAGTTGTGGTCCTCCCAGAGGTCTGGGTAGATGGCTTCTGCACCACACCTGGGTCTAGGGAGTCATCAGGCTGTGGCCACTGCCTCCTTTCCACGGTCAGCCCAGGGTCTCCACGGGCTGTGAGGGCCGATGCCACTTAGACGGTTTTCATTTTTCTTTCCTTACAAAGAAACAGGCTTTGCTCTTGCCTCTAAATGTAGTTCTACCTTAATCCAACATTTTTATTTCATTATTGGATTGATTTCTTAATTGATACATAATTGTACATATTTATGGAGTACATGTGAAATTTTAGTTTATGCAGATAGTGTGTAATGATCAAATTATGGTAATTAATTATAGCCATTACCTCAAACATCATTATTTCTTTGTATAGAATCCCAGACATTTTGATTTCTGCCATTTTGTGTATGTTTAAACTGATTTCTTAAACAGCTTTTTTTGAAAATAAAAGACATCTAATTAGTTGGAATTTTACTTTATTACCGTTAAATAGTGTGTGGCAAGCAATTATAATTTGCATTATTGATGATTTTTTTAAATGATTTGTGATTTGCTAATTAGCCTTTTTTTAACTAAAAGCTTAAAAATATTCCATAGATTTATTTTTTCAGATGCTTTGGAATTAAAGACATTTTCATATTTTTTAATAGAGATAAGGTTTCATTGTGTTGCTGGTCTTGAAATCCCGGGCTCAAGCCATCGTCCCACCTCGCCCTCCCAGAGTGATGGGATTATAGACACAAGCCACTGTGCTGGAGAGAGTAGGCGTTTTCAAGACCTCTAGTATACAAAATGGTGACCGTAGTTAACAACATACTGAGTACGTGAAAACCACTGAGAGTACGTTTTAAGTGTTCTCACCACAAGTATGTGAGAGAATACGTATGTTAATTAGCTTAAGGTATCCATTCTACGATGTATACATACTTCAGAGCATCATGTTGTACACCAGAAATATACACAATTTTTATTTGTCAGTTTTTAAACAGCGACGTTTTAGGGAAGAAGAGGGCTTTGTGTTCCTGCAAAGTGCTTGCTCCCCTGATTCCCTGTCAAAGCAGTAACTGTACATAAAAGAGACACACTTGAAACGCAGGTCTCAGAATGTGTTTCATTTTACTTCTGAATGCCGTGTAATACTGTTGGGTTGCTTCTGTAGTTTTCTCATTTAAATTTTTTTAGTGAAATAATAACGACACCCATTGTGCATTGTGCGTGTGTGCCTAGTCTTTCCCATCCGGCTTACTTGTTGGACCAGAGAAGGAAGCTGTCCTGGGCTATCTGACACTCCAGTTTGAATTGTTTTTGAGTGATCATCAGAATCTTTTTCCCAAAATGAGCTGGCTCAGCTCTCAGGCTCCTTAGTTCTCACTTCACAGGGGAACTAGAATTAAATAGAGTAGTGGGTAGATACAGGATAGGGCCAGTGGTCATCCTGTTCCCTCCTCTGTGCTTAATGAGATGCTCATCCTGGTGCCAGCAGAGCTATGCCTTTGTGGCCAACCACTGCAGAATGGAATCAGGGTAAACTGAGAACTCCCCTGCTATTGCTAGCACAGTGACTTTGGCCCTAAGTTGGTTCCTTAGAAGGGTAAGGAAAAGATAAGAGTTGCTTGCGCTTGGCCTGAAAGGGATGCCTTGTTCCCCGCATGTTTTCTCAGACTTGCATTCAGAGCCGGTTCATCAGCATGAGCATGTGGACGAGCCCACGGAGACTTGTGGACCTGGCAGGGCAGAGCCTGCTGAAGAATGAGGCCCTGGCCATCGCTGCCCTGGAGATGCTCCCCAGGGAGCTCTTCCCGCTGCTCTTCACGGCAGCCTTTGATGGGAGACACGACCAGACCGTGAAGGCGATGGTGCAGGCCTGGCCCTTCACCTGCCTCCCTCTGGGAGTGCTGATGAAAGGAGAGCAGCTTCTCGTGGACACCTTCAAAGCTGTGCTTGATGGAGTTGATATGCTGCTTGCCCAGGACGTTCGCCCCAGGTAAGTGTGATCCAGCAGCTTGCTGCAGGGCCCTGGGAACCTGAGCAGAATGCAGCTGGAGTCACAGAGTGTGGAGCATCTCAGTCTGGGCCAGAGGCTCCAATGGTGCCAGCAAGGAAGCTCGGGAGGGCGTTGGGGCCACTGCAGGGGTCACTCTCGGAATGGGCTTCTGGACATGGGGCACTGATTAAAATGCAGAGGTGTCTGAAGGAACATGCACCTACTTCTTCCTGGTGGGGTGGGAAGTGGGGACCAGGAAGGATCCCAGGATCCTTGTGGGAAAGGGAGCAGCTGACGCCTGGAGTGTGGAGTAAAAGTGCAGATCGAAGGTGGATGTGCGTTTGGTTCTTAGCTACATTATGGGACTCATAGTCTTATTCTGAGTTGATCTTAAAGCATCTCAAATAATTACCTGTTTTCCCCACAGGAGGTGGAAACTCAGAGTGCTGGATTTACGAAAGAATTCTCATCAGGACTTCTGGACCGTTTGGTCTGGAAAAAGGGTCAGTCTGTGCTCATTTCCAGAGCCAGAAGCAGCTCAGCCCGTGAGAAAGAAGCGAAAAGTAGATGGTTCGAGCACAGAGGCAGAGCAGCCCTTGACTCCGATGGAGGTTCTCGTAGACCTGTCCCTCAAGGAAGGTGCCTACGATGAATTGTTCACGCACCTGATTGAGATAGTGAGGCGGAAGAAAGATGTCCTACACCTGTGCTGTAAGAGGCTGAAGATTTTTGCAATGCCTGTGCACAATATCAAGATGATCCTGAAAATGGTGCAGCTGGACTCTATTGAAGATTTGGAAGTGACTTGCACTTGGAAACTACCCACCTTGGCGAAATTTTCTCCTCACCTGAGCCAGATGAGTAATCTGCGTAGACTACTCCTCGCCCACATCCATCCGTCGTCTTTCATTTCCCCAGAGAAGGAGGAGCAGTGTATCGCCCAGTTCGTCTCTCAGTTCCTCAGTCTCCACTGCCTCCAGGACCTTTACGTGGACTCTCTATTTTTCCTCAGAGGCCGCCTGGATCAGTTGCTCAGGTGAGGGATGGTGAGGTTTCTCTGCAGGACAGAGCAAGCCCTTCTTTATTGCAGTAAACGATAAAGGACATTTTCTATGTGCCAGACACCAATAAAGCAGGAGTGAGCAACTCACTACAAGTTAACACATCTTGTTCACCACTCTGTCCCCAAGCATGGTATCACGTAACTACTACTCATGAAGGTTAGAGGTATACGTAAGGATAGATGCCATTAACAGTGACTCCTTGTTAGAAAACTCTAATGGGAGATTGGGGCCTGGCAAGAGTGCCTTTAGGCATTCTTCCTTAGGAAGTGATGCCTAAGATGACCAGAAATAAGCAAAAAGGGCATTGAAGAAGGGAAAAGCCCTTCAAAGGTGAGATTTGAAGTTGTAAGCTGTGTGCTCACCAGCTTCTCAACAAGAGCTGCTGCCTCTAAACCTGCCTCAAATTTCTTGTCTATAAAGGGTGATTTAGAACTCCAGTTAAGGTAATTATGTGGGTAATGCAGGATTCTGAAGATGGGGGAGAAGGAACAAGAGCGAAGAATTGCACAAATTGATAGGTGGTTTGCTGATGATACAGTGATCGAAGGCAGCCCTGCAGCCTGGTAACCCCCTTCGGACGTTGCTGTCCTTGCCCGAGTTTGTCCTCTGTGAATACTCCCCAGTAGCTTCATCAGGCACAGATACAGGTGACTGGGGCCCATGAAGGGGCCAGAAGCAGCCAAAAATTGAAAGAATTTTTGGCTCTGTATTCAAATACTAAAATTCACTGGTGGTCTGTCTTGCGACATCAGATCAGGCATTCTTTCTCAATTCAATTTATGCTCACACCACCTAAGGGGTCTGTGTTGGATGGACCCTGCCTCACAGATTAGCCAAGAGAGCGTTTTGAGATTTTTGTTTACTTGACCCACTTAGGCAGCAAATAATGGAGAAAGGACTGCACCTGAACTGGGACTCACTCGAATGCCCCTTTACAGCATGGCATCTTGGGGGCTAGCCATCAGCAGGCAGACTGGGTTTTGGTGAAATGGGTCTCTCTCCAGTCTCCCCGCCCCGCCACCTCCATTCCCCAGCACTAACTGCTTTGTCTATTTGCAGATGCATGATGAACCCCTTGGAAACCCTCTCGATAACTAACTGCTGGCTTTCAGAAGAAGATGTGACACATCTGTCCCAGAGCCCCAGCATCAGTCAGCTGAGTGTCCTGAGTCTAAGTGGGGTCATGCTGACCGATATGAATCCTGAGCTCCTCCAAGCTCTGCTAGAGAGAACCTGCGCCACCCTGCAGGACCTGGACTTGGATGAGTGTGGGATCACGGATACTCAGCTCCTTGTTCTTCTGCCTTCCCTGAGCCACTGCTCCCAGCTTACCACCTTGAGCTTCTGTGGGAATCCCATCTCCATGTCTGTCCTGGAGAGCCTCGTTCACCACATCATCGGGTTGAATAATCTGAGCCACGTGCTGTATCCTGTCCCCATGGAGAGTTATGAGGACGTCAATGGCACCCTCGACCTGGGCAGACTTGCCTTTCTGCACAACAGGCTTAGGGAGTTGCTGTGCGAATTGGGGCGGCCTGGCATGGTCTGGCTCAGTGCCAACCCTTGTCCTCACTGTGGGGACAGAACCTTCTATGACCCAGATCCCATCCTGTGCCCCTGCTTCATGCCTGCCTAGCTGGGTGCACATGTCAAATGCTTCATTCTGCATACTTGGACACTGAAGCCCAGGATTCAAGTGCATCTTGAAGCAACACAACAGCCACAGTTTGAGACAAATGTTCAGTGGGGGGGGATGGGGGGTGGGGGTGGGGGTGGGGGGTGGGGGTGGGGGGGAAGGGGGGGAAGGGGAAGTTGGGGGTGGGCAGAAGTTGACTTGAGGAGTTGACGGAATCCTTGGGACATGCATCCTATAGACTTAGAAATAGAATCTGAATTTCTAAAGGGAGATTCTGGCTTGGAAAGTACATGTGGGAGGTAATCCCTCTGTGGACTGTTGTGGAAAAAAAAAAAAACTTAGAAATAGAAGCAATATGAAGCATCTGGTGTCTTGTAGTATATGAACCTGCTTTCCCAGTTAAACCTCAGGAAATCTCCAGTTGCTGATTAAATAAGACACTGCTTATCACCTGAGGTCAGGAGTTCAAGAATAGCCTGACCAACATGGTGAATCCCCATCTTTATTTTATATTTTTTTAAAGTAAAAAAAACTAAATTCCTTTTAGCAAGACACTAAGATCATATTTGTTTAGTATTTGTACCCACATTAAAAATAGGACGTCATCTTGTGGTCCCATCAGTGAGAAAATTACTTCTTCCACAAGTGTCCGCCCACCTACTTAACGAGGTGTTAAGCTGAGTCTGAGCCAGTGAGACGCCCTGGATTTGGGGTCCCATTTGTGAACAAACTTATGGCAGGTGCTAGGGAGCACTTAGGGGAAACCAGATGAATCAATGTCAGATTTGAGAGTTGTTGTAGGCGGAGGCCGCCCTACAGAAGATCTGTCCAAACGGATGGGAGACGTCCTACTGTGCAGGTTGACACTACAATCCCTGGGCAGTCAGCGCTCCTGCCTGCTGGTGCTCTTATGCTACCATGTCCTGCTGCCCTTAGGCTGCCTCACCTCCCTCACTGCACAGCTTCCCAAAGAAGCTCCTGGGAAGAAGGCCACACACCACGGCCCAGGGGCGGGCTCTGTCTGCATGTAGCTGTGAGTGCCAGCACACAGCTATTCTGAGCCTATTTTGAGGCCTCTGTCTTGGTGATAACCACCCATGCATGCTGCTGGCATTGTAGACTGTCCGCAACTTCCTATCTTGCCACACACGGCAGCTGGGCCTTTCAACCTTTTTTCTTCTGTTTCCCCCACTTCAAATCTACCCTAAACCCTGTAAGAAACAGAAATAGGCCAGGCACGGTGGCTCATGCCTGTAATCCCAGCACTTTGGGAGGCCAAGGTGGGTGGATCACCTGAGGTCAGGAGTTTGAGACCAGCCTGGCCAACATGGTGAAACCCTGTCTTTACTAAAAATACAAAATTAGCAGGGTGTGGTGGTGGGCACCTGCAATCCCAGCTACTCAGGAGGCTGAGGCAGGGGAATCACTTGAACCTGGAGACAGGTTGCGGTGAGCCAACATCACACCATTGCACTCCAGCCTGGGCAACAAGAGCCACTATCCTAAGTGAACCAGCTCAGAAACAGAAAACCAAATACTGCATGTTCTCACTTACACGTTGGAGATAAACAATGGGTACGCATGGGGCTCCTGGAGGAAGAAGTATGGGAAGTAGAAAAGTTCCTCTTCAAAGTTTCCTTTCTTGTTTAAGAAAAAGTTTGGTTTTTTTTGTTTGTTTTTTGGCTAGTAAGAGAACTAGGTGACAAATGCATTTTCAGAGGAAGAGAATGATGATCTCTGGCCATTGTTAGGGCTAGACTGAATAGGCCAAGGACACTGTATTATAAGTCTCCATCTACATGTTTATCTCCTAGGTTGCTGAGAGCTCCTTGGGAGCAGGAATGGTATATAGCAGGAGTGGTACAGCTTTGAAGTCAATGAGATGGCTGTTTTTCCTTAGGGTAATTCTCTTGGTCCTTCTTTTATTTTATATATATATATTTTTTTATAATAAGAAAAAGAATAAAGAAGAGGCAGAAAGAGAAAGAGGAAGAGGGAGAGAGGATGGGGGTATTGCTTTTTTGCCCAGGCTAGAATGCAGTCTAAATATGGGTATGCCTATAATTGTCGTTAATAATGGAGACATGAAAGAAAATGAGGGAAGAGAATAACAAACAAGCAGCCAGCCAACATTTCGTTTAAACTTCTAAGTTGATATGATGTGGTACTGATAAGAGTGTATATTTTGTGTATTTAAAGTGGAGAGTTCTATAAATGTTAATTACGTTTACTTGTTCCAGATCTGACTTCAAGTCCTGGATATCGTTGTTAATTTTCTGTCTCATTGATCTGTCTTTATAAGTCTTGTATATCTGGGTATTCCTGTATTGGGTGCGTATATATTTAGGACCTTTAACTCTTCTTGTTGTTGCATTGATTCTTTTATCATTATATAATGTCCTTCTTTGCTTCTTTTGATCTTTGTTGCTTTAAATACTATTTTATCAGGGGCAAAAATTGTAACTTCTGCTTTTTATTTATTTATTTTTGCTCTCTGGTTGGTTGGTAAGTCTCTCTCCATCCCTTGTTTTGAGTCTTTGTGTATCCTTGAATGTGAGATGGGTCTGGATGCAGCATACAGTTTTAGTTTTTTGTCGAAATTGCCTGTCTGTCTTTGAATTGGGGAATTTAGTCAATTTAAATTTAAAATTAATAATGATATATTACTTTTTGGTATTTTTTAGAAAGGCTGATACTGTTTGTTCCTTTCTATGTGTAGTGGTTCTTTCAGAAGCTCTTGTAAAGCAGGCCTGGTGGTGATGAATTCTCTGAGTGCTTGCTTGTTCACAAAAAACTTTATTTTTCCTTCACTTATGATTGGCTGGATGTGAAATTCTTGGTTGAAAGTTCTTTTCTTTAAGGATTTTGAATATTGGTCCCCACTCTCTTCTGGCTTGCAGGGTTTCTGCTGAGAGATCTGCTGTAAGTCTGATAGGCTTCCCTTTGTGGGTAACCTGACCTTTCTCTCTGGCTGCCCTTAGTATTTTCTCCTTCATTTCAACCCTGGTGAATCTGACGATTATGTGCCTTGGAGTTGCTCTTCTTGAGGAATATCTTTGTGGTGTTCTCTGTATTACCTGGAGTTGAATATTATCCTGCCTTACTAAGTTGGGAAAATTTTCCTGAATAATATCCTGAAGCATATTTTCCAGCTTGGATTCATTCTCTTCGTCACATTCAGGTGCACCTATCAAGCGTAGATTAGGTCTTTTCACATAGTCCCATATTTCTTGGAGACCTTGCTTGTTCCTTTTTATCCTTTTTTCTCTAATCTTGTCTTCTAGTTTTATTTCATTGAGTTGGTCTTCGACCTCTGATATCCTTTCTTCTGCTTGATCAATTCGGCTGTTAAAACTCGTGCATACTTCACGTAGTTCTCATATTGTGTTTTTCAGCTCCATCAATTCACTTATTTTCCTCTCTAAATTTTGTATTCTTGTTGACATTTCGTCAAACTTTTTTTCAAAATTTTTAGTTTCGTTAGATTGTGTTAGAACAAGGTCTTTTAATTCACAGAAGATTCTTATTATCCACGTTTTGAAGCCTGATTCTGTAATTGGAACACACTCGTTCTCCATCAAGCCTTGTTTTGTTGCTGATGAGGAACTGGGTTCCCCTGCTGAGGAAGAGGCGTTTTGATCTTGGGTATTCTCAGTCTTTTTTGACTGTTTTCTTCCCTTCGTTGTAGATTATCCATCTGTGGTCTTTATAATTACCGTCTTTGTAATTGGGTTTCTGAGTGGACGTCCAACTTATTGATTCTCAGCGCCAAAATCTGAGCAACCCACTGCGCTGACTAAGTCAGCGGCGTTAAGATTGACGGTGCTTTTCTGACTCTGCACCAAGAACCGACGCTCCGAGGCGCCGGCAAAACCGCCTCGCCGGTCACAAGAGTCGCACTGGCGACCCGTGGGGCTCCTCCGCTGGAAATCTCCTGGTGCGTGAGCAACAAGAATTCATGTGAAGGTGTGGCGTCCTCTCATTCTTTGTGCTTTCACTGGGAGCTACAATCCCGAGCTGCTAGTGATCAGCCATCTTGAATCTCTCTCGGAAAAAGTTTTAAGTGTTAGAAATAATAGTTTGTTTTAAACACTTTCTTTAAAAGCCTTCTTGCTTTTTGCTAACAGCTCTTTGTTAGGCCCTATCCTATGTAGCTGTTAGACATGGTTTCAGGCACGTAGTACCTTCTATGTCCTTGTACTTTAACTAAGATATCTGTGCTGGACGTGCCCACAGGCATGTTCCAGCTCGAAGCCTATGCCCCTTCCTTATTTGGACTTCCTTTTTTTTTTTTTTTTTTTTTTTTTTTTGCTCTCTATTGCTTTTTACCTGTTTAGAAACGTTTCAAGCTATTAGCCAATTGGATTTTAGTTTAAATTGTGAGGTCTGGCTCCAGCCAGTGGAGATCAGACACAGCAGTCAGGACAACCCCATATGCATAAGGAATAAATACGTCTGCTTTCCTTTGTTGTACTCTCATGGCAAGATTGCTAATGGGGGTACCCTTTCCGCAGGAAGGAAAAAGAATTGCTTTGCTGAGAGATCCTTTGTCCCAATACTAATTTTTTCTTTGCATTACCAAAAAGAAAACTTTGACATATAACAAGAAGGAAGAGAGCAGGTAATTTCCTGAGCGCAGCCTGCTGCCTGAGGGTATCCCCATTTTGACGGCTAAAAGGTGGCTTAAGACCCCCCTCCCAGTTTTGGCTTTCCTAAAGTCAGAACTGGACATTCCTCTCCCCGGTTCCAGGGAGCCCACTTGCCCAAGGCTCATAGTGAAGACGTTCTACAAGTCTAGAAGGAGAAAACTGAAGAATAGGCTCCCCTTTTAAAATTCTCCTTCTAGTCAGATTACTGGCTACAGGCCCAAAGCCTACCTGAAAAGTTTGTCTTCTCTCCGCTCAGTCTGCAGAAAGCATTTACGCTTCTCCATGGAAACCACCTTGGGTAAGTAGCCATCTCTCCCCAGCAGACCTGCCTAATATCTGTAGACCATGTTGAACTTACACCCTCTGCTTCTTTGTAACTTCACATTGTAAGGTCTTTTCTAATATTAGGCAATTAGCATTCAGACCATTCAAGTATACAGTTATTTGTTTTTATTATTTTCTTACCTATACCAGACAGAATACAGGTATTCCCCCAGCCTTTGAAACAGTGTGAAAATTGATCTCTTTGTGTCCTCAAGGTTTTGTCCTTCACAGTTTAAGAGAGGTATCAAGGGGGTTGGGGCCAGAAAGAGAATTGAGAGGGAGTCCCTACCAGCATTGGTCTCTAGGAAATAGCCCAAAGTGGAGAAGGCTGTTTCTTGGAAAATCAGGGTAGATTGATAAAATAATAATTTAAAAAAATCTTGGACAGGTATGGAAGCCTCACACCTACAATCCCAGTGCTTTCAGAGGCAGACAGGAAGATCAATTATTGATGCCAGGACTTTGGGACCAGTCTAGGCAAAAGAGTGAGACTCCCATCTCTGAGAAAAAGAAAAAGAAAAAGGAATTCGCTAGGCATGGTGGCCCACTCCTAGAGCTCCAGTTTCTTGGGAGGCTGAAGTGGGAGGATTGTTTGAGCCCTAGTTCGAGACCAGCCTGGGTAATATGGTGAAACCTCATCAAGGCTGCAGTGAACTATGATCGCACCACAGCACTATAACCTAGGCAACCCCAAGTCCAAAAAAAAAGGGGGGCGGGAAGAAACCCCCTCTAAGGGCATTTGTTTGTGTCCAGGAGTCACCTGGGAGCTGAGCTATCCCTGCACACCCCCTACCTATGCATGATGTGGCTCTCAATTTGCAGAGTATATTAGTTTGATAATGCTGCTGTAACATACAGACTGGGCAGCTTAAACAACAGATGTCTATTTTCTCACCACTCTGGAGGCTGGAAGTCAGAGATCAAGGTGTTGGCAGATTTGGTTTCTCGCAAGGCCTTCTCTCCCTGGCTTGCTGCTGACCTTCCTCCACGTGTTCACTTCCCTGGTGTCTGCTTGTGTCTCCATGTTTCCTCCCCTTACAAGGGTATTGTCAGACTGAATCAGAGCCAGCCGTAACGGCCTCATGACCTCTTTAAAGGCCTTATATCCAAATATGGTTATAGTCTGAGGTACTGGGCGTTATCATTTCAACATAGGAATTGGGAAAAGCAAAACTCAGCCCATCAAAGGAACTGATGGTGAGGGCTTCGTTCACACCGGGTGCTTTACGTGATGACAGCTGAGCAAGGGACCAGGGCCATCAAGAGCAGTGGTTGTCCAGCCCAGCTGCTCGTTATACATCTGGGAGCTTTCATAATACCTATTCCCAGGTCCCACCTCTGGAAATACAGATTCCATTTATCTGGGTTAAGAATCAAATGAACAGCCAGGTGTGGTGGCCCACATCTGTGGTCCCCACTAGTTAGGGCCCTGAGATGGAAGGATTGCTTGAACCCGGGAGGTTGCAAAAAATGGACCTTAAGCAAAAAATACTTCCATGAAGGCATCTGCTCAGCAACTGCCTATCCAAACTTGGACTCGCTTCACCCTTGTTATTGATCTTCGTAGCCAAGGATAATTGTCTCAACCCAATTATGTCATTCTTATTATCTTTCCTTTAAAAACCTTTGTCTTTCTTTACCTCCCCAAATGCGCACATAAGGGCATGCCTGTTTTCGTTGCAATACTCTATTGCCAAATAAACATCATTTTGTTTTAAAGAGCTTCTCTGTGTTACTAGGTTGACATAAGAATGTGCACGTGTTTTGGCTGGGCGTAGTGGCTCACGCCCGTAAACTCAACACTTTGGGAGGCCCAGGTGAGAGGATCTATTGAGCCCAGAAGTTCAAGGCTGCACTGAGCGATGATGCCACTGCACTCCAGCCTGGAAGACAAAGGAAGACCCTGTCTCAAAAAACAAAGAAGCCAGGCGTGGTGGCTCACGCCTGTAATCCAAGCACTATGGAGGCCAAGGTGGGAGGATCACCTGAGGTCGGGAGTTCAAGACCAGCATGACCAACATGGTGAAACCCCGTCTTAAGAAAAAAGAAAAGAAAAGAAAAAATGTTAGCCTCACAGAGAACCTCTACAGAGGCAGTGTGGAGGGGAAATGTGGGGTTGGAGCCGCCACACGGAGCCCCCACTGGGGCACTACCTAGTGGGGCTGTGGTGGATCCAGCCACAGCTTGCGTCCTGTGCCTGGAAAAGCCTCAGGCACTCAATGCCAGCCCAGGAGAGCAACAGATATCAGAGGTCGAAGACCAACTCAATGAAATAAAACAAGAAGACAAGATTAGAGAAAAAACAATAAAAAGGAACAAGCAAAGTCTCCAAGAAATATGGGACTATGTGAAAAGACCTAATCTACGCTTCACAGGTGTACCTGAATGTGACAAAGAGAATGAATCCAAGCTGGAAAATACGCTTCAGGATATTATTCAGGAAAATTTTCCCAACCTAGTAAGGCAGGATAATATTCAACTCCAGGTAATACAGAGAACACCACAGAGATATTCCTCAAGAAGAGCAACTCCAAGGCACATAATCGTCAGATTCACCAGGGTTGAAATGAAGGAGAAAATACTAAGGGCAGCCAGAGAGAAAGGTCAGGTTACCCACAAAGGGAAGCCTATCAGACTCACAGCAGATCTCTCAGCAGAAACCCTGCAAGCCAGAAGAGAGTGAGGACCAATATTCAACATCCTTAAAGAAAAGAACTTGCAACCAAGAATTTCACATCCAGCCAAACTAAGCTTTATAAGTGAAGGAAAAATAGTTTTTTGTGAATAAGCAAGCACTCAGAGATTTCATCACCACCAGGCCTGCTTTACAAGAGCTTCTGAAAGAACCACTGCACATAGAAAGGAACAAACAGTATCAGCCTTTCTAAAAAATACCAAAAAGAGCATCAATATAATGAAGAATTTACATCAACTAATGGGCAAAGTAGCCAGCTAATATTAAATGGCAGTATTAAACTCACATATGTCATTATTAATTCTAAATTTAAATTGACTAAATCCCCCAATCCAAAGACAGCCAATTTGAATAAAAAACTAAAACCCATCAGTATGCTGCATCCAGACCCATCTCACATTCAAGGATACACAAAGACTCAAAACAAGGGATGGAGAAAGATTTACCAACCAAACAGCTAAAATAAATAAAAAGCAGAAGTTACAATTTTTACCTCTGATAAAATAGTCATTAAAGCAACAAAGATCAAAAGAAGCAAAGAAGGATATTATATAATGATAAAAGGATCAATGCAGCAAGAAGAGCTAAAGATCCTAAATATATATGCAGCCAATACAGGAATACCCAGACATACAAGACTAATAAAGAGACTTAGACTCCCACACAATAATAGTGGGAGACTTCAACATTAATATTAGACAGATCAATGAGACAGAAAATTAACAATGATATCCAGGACTTCAAGTCAGATCTGGAACAAGTAAAC
This sequence comes from Saimiri boliviensis, assembly GCF_048565385.1. Lineage (NCBI taxonomy): Eukaryota > Metazoa > Chordata > Mammalia > Primates > Cebidae > Saimiri > Saimiri boliviensis. Next base: position 25,964,092 of record NC_133469.1, on the reverse strand, counting down.
GTAATTAACATTTATAGAACTCTCCACTTTAAATACACAAAATATACACTCTTATCAGTACCACATCATATCAACTTAGAAGTTTAAACGAAATGTTGTTTGGCTCCTTGTTTGTTATTCTCTTCCCTCATTTTCTTTTATGTCTCCATTATAGGACAATTATAGGCATACCCGTATTTAGACTGCATTCTAGCCCGGGCAATAAAGCAATACCCCCATCCTCTCTCCCTCTTCCTCTTTCTCTTTCTTCCTCTTCTTTATTCTTTTTCTTATTATAAAAATAAATAAATAAATAAATAAATAAATAAAATAAAAATCGCTATTTAAGAAAACTGCTCTAGCCAATTTATCTAGAAAGTAAGCTCCATAAGGGAAGACAATTCAGTGGTTTTAATGTTCTATAACAACATAAAAAAAAAATAATGTAACATGAAAAAAGGTAGGAATCTCTGCCATGGCACTAACTTTAAATGGAAATATGAGTACACTCTATTTTCTAGGTCTGTCTTACTGAAGCAATAACAATTGAGCATACTTAATTGCTCAGATCATGAATTTTTAAAAAATCTTGATTGACAGATGACAATTGGGTACACATTTTATGATGATCTGTACACATTATAAATATATGTGTACATATTGTGTAAAGATTAAATCGTTAACATATCAATCAAGCCAATTCACATAGCAATCACCTCATACTTAAATTTGTGATGAGAACTTTTGAAATCTACACACTTAGCAATATTAAAATATACTATACGTTATTATTAATTATAGTCACCATGCTGTAATACTATACATTAGGTCTTCAAAACTAATAATTCCTCCTGTTTAACTGAAACTTTGTACCTTTTAATCTTTTTCTCCCCATTCTCCATTCCTCCTGTCCTTAGTAACTACCATTTTACTCTCTGCTTCTGTGAGTTTAACTTTTTTAGATTCCACGTATAAGTGAGATGCTGTGTATTGGTCTATGTCTGTATTATTTCACTTAACATAATGCTATCCAGGTTTGTCTATTTTGTCTATGTTGTTGCAAATAACAGAACTTCCTTTGTTTTTTGTTTTTTTTTTAGACGGAGTTTCGCCCTTGTTACCCAGGCTGGAGTGCAATGGCGCGATCTCGGCTCACCGCAACCTCCACCTCCTGGGTTCAGGCAATTCTCCTGCCTCAGCCTCCTGAGTAGCTGGGATTACAGGCACGTGCCACCATGCCCAGCTAATTTTTTGCACTTTTTAGTAGAGACGGGGTTTCACCATGTTGACCAGGATGGTCTCGATCTCTCGACCTCGTGATCCACCCGCCTCAGCCTCCCAAAGTGCTGGGATTACAGGCTTGAGCCACCGCGCCCGGCCCTTCCTTTGTTTTTAAGGCTGAGCCGGGCGTGGTGGCTCACGCCTGTAATCCAAGCACTTTGGAGGCCAAGGCAGGTGGATCACCTGAGGTTGGGAGTTCAAGACCAGCCTGACCAACATGGTGACACCCTGTCTTAAAAAAGAAAAAAAAAAAAAAAAAAAAAAAGATTTTAAGGCTGAATAGCAGTAATGCATGGTGGCTTTTGCCTGTCATCCTAGCACTTTGGGAGGCCAAGGCAGGAAGACACTTGAGTACAGGAGTTTGAGACCAGCCTGGGCAACAAAGTGAGACCCTGTCTCTACATACAAATTTTTTTTTTAAGTTAGCCAGGTGTCAGTGGCATGCACTTGTGATGCCAGCTACTTGGGAGGTTGAGGTGGGAGGATTGCTTGGGTTTAGGGGTTCAAGGCGGCAGTGAGTTATGATCATGCTGCTGCACTCCAGCCCGGGTGACAAAGGAAGATCTTGTCTCGCCTAGGCTTCCTGGAATCTTCTTAGTAGGATTCTGCTTCTGGAAGAAGAAGGAGTGAATATCAGTTCTGCAGGACACACATTTCCTTTCCTTTCTTTCTCTTTCCTTCCTTCTTGGTTTTTTGTTTTGTTTTTTAGATGGAGTTTCGCTTTTGTTGCCCAGGCTGGAGTGCAATAGTGAGATCCTGGCTCACTGCAACATCTGCCTCGTGGGTTGAAGAGATTCTCCTTCCTCAGCCTCCCAAGTAGCTGGGATTACAGGCATGTACCAGCATGCCAGCTAATTTTGTATTTTTAGTAGAGAAGGGTTTTCTCCATGTTGGTCAGACTGATCTTGAACTCCTGACCTCAGGTGATCTACCCGCCTCAGCCTCCCATAAGTGCTGGGATTACAGGCATGAGCCACTGCTCCTGGGCTGCTTTTCTTCTTTCTTTTTCTCTTTCTCTTCCTTCCTTTTTTTCCTTTATTTTTATATTTACTTACTTATGTATTTATTTATTTGAGACAGGGTTTCACTCTGTCACCTAGGCTAATTTTTTGGGGTGTGTGTGGAGACGTGGTTTTACCATGTTGCCCAGGCTAGATGTGGTTTTACCATGTTGCCCAGGGCTCAAGCCATCTGCCTTCCTCCACTTAAGTGCTGGGATTACAGGTGTGAGCCACCACGCTTGGCCCCTGGAAGGACCTTACTGTCTAAGTCTTGCACTTTATTTAACTCTGCTTGCTTATTTATTTATTTATAAATGAATAAATAAAACAGGATCTCTCTCTTCTGCCCAGGCTACTGTACAGTGTACAGTGTGCTGCAACCTCCGTCTCCCTGGCTCAAGCAATCCTCCCACCTCAGCCTCCCAGGTAGCCGGGACTAAAAAATTTTGTAGAAAAAGGGGTATCAATATTTTGCTGAGGTTGGTTTGGATCTCATGGGCTCAAAGATCTTTCCACCTCAGCCTTTAGTAGCTGGGACGGCAAGGGTACCTCAGCAGCAGGCCTCATTTCACCTTGCTTTCCAGGGGCATGTCCTTGGCTACTTGCAATGCCCTCAAGCAGTCTTTCCCCAGCCTCTAGACAAGACTAAAGACCCTGTGTCACATCCTTTTATACCACCTTGGGCTCTGCCTCCCAGATTCAGGCGATTATCCTGCCTGAGTACCTGGGATTACAGGCATGCACTGCCACGCCCAGCTAATTTTTGTATTTTACTTAATCAAGAATAGAGACAGGGTTTTGCCATGTTGGCCAGGCTGGTCTCAAACTCCTGAGCTCTAGGGATCTGCCTGCCTTGGCCTTCAAAAGAGCTGAGATTACAGGCGTGAGTCATCGTGACTGGCCCACTGGCCAAGAAAGGTTTTTTGTTGTTGTTGTTTTGTTTTTTCTTTGAGACGGAGTTTCGCTCTTGATACCCAGGCTGGAGTGCAATGGCGTGATCTTGGCTCACCGTAACCTCCGCCTCCTGGGTTCAGGCAATTCTCCTGCCTCAGCTTCCTGAGTAGCTGGGATTACAGGCACGCGCCACCATGCCCAGCTAATTTTTTTGTATTTTTTGTAGAGACGGGGTTTCACCATGTTGACCAGGATGGTCTCGATCTCTTGACCTCGTGATCCACCCCCCTCGGCCTCACAAAGTGCTGGGATTACAGGCTTGAGCCACCGCGCCCGGCGTTTTTTTTTTGCGTTTTTTTTTTTTTTTTTTTTTTTTTTTTTTTTTTTAGACAGAGTCTTGCTCTGTCACCCAGGCTAGAGTGCAGTAGCTCGATCTCCTCTCACTGCAGCCTGCAACCTCCACCTCCCAAGTTCAAGCAATTCTCCTGCCTCAGCCTTCCAAGTAGTAGAAGTAAAAATACCCAGAAAGGTATTTTTAAAGTTTTATCAGGAGATGGTACTTTAGAACATTTTAATTTGCAAATGATTTTTGTTTTAATTTTGATACTTGATTGCATTGCATTGGAATGGGGGTAGAAATACAAATATTTCTTCCTGTCAAGGGACTCTTCAGGCTCCCCCTCCCATGCTTCCTAATCTGTATTGCAGAGGCTGTAAGAACAGGGAGGGGAAGGCCTGAAATTCAATGGAGAAGGTTCCAGGGAGGCGCTAGAGAAGCAGGAGGAGGGAGGGAGAGAGGTAAGGAAGGAAGTGGGAGGGGAGGGAGGGAACCAGGATAGACCTTTGACCCCTGGAAATGGATTGAGAAGGGAGTGGGCTGCTGCTTAGGGAAAGCTGTTGAAGACTCACAGTGAGGACCCTGTTAGGATACCTGGAAATCCCATGGGAGCCCAGTCTTCAAGGGCTGTGGCAGTGAGACCCACTCTGCCCCCGGGGCTCCCTGGACAACAGCAGGTTTTCTTCTCTGCAGCTGGAGTGATCTGTGAGCACTTTCCTGCAACCGGAGAGACATCTGCCTTTTAACTCCCTCACCCATTTGAGCTCTGTTGGAACAGACATGTGGACTGTCCCCCACCCGGCATCCCATCCCTTCTGAGGCACACTCCAGAGAAGGTGGGAAAGAGGAAGGAGGACGCCCACCAGCAGCTGAGCCAACCTGGAAGGCAGCTCCTGGGCTTGGCCCTGAAACCCCACCCTCATTCTTTCCTTTGAGTGCAATTGGAGGAAAGGTTTTGGCAATCAAGCTGGACAACAACCGAAAACCCAATCAGGATAAGCTGCTTCAGACACGTGACTAGAAAATAATTGGGTTTGAATGGACTTAAAAGGAGTGAGGCTGGTCCGGAGTGGTGGCTCACGCCTGTAATCCCAGCACTTTGGGAGGCCGAGACGGGCGGATTACCTGAGGTCGGGAGGGTTGGAGACAAATCTGACCAACATGGAGAAACCCGGTCTCCACTAACAAATACAAAACTTGGCCGGGCGTGGTGGCGCATGCCTGTAGTCCCAGCTACTCGGGAGGCTGAGGCAGGAGACTCGCTTGAACCTGGGAGGCGAAGGTTGTGGTGAGCCGAGATCGCGCCATTGCACTCAGCGTGGGAACAGGGCAAACAGCACCCGCGGGAACAGTGCTGCTGGTCGCTGGACAAATCTCTCCGGGAGGTGGGAGACAAGGAACCTGCGACTTTGCTTTCCCTGTGGCCTGGAGGAGAACGTACTGAGCTGTACTGAATCATCTGGACGCACACGCAACTTCAGGAACTGGTGAGCTGACGGTGTCTTTCATTTTGCTTCTCTAAAACTAGAGTTGGCAAACTTGTTCTTTGAAGGACTAGGTGGTAAATATTTTAGGCATTGCGATTCTCTGCTGCAACTACAGTAGTCTTCCCTTATCCACAGTTTTGCTTTTCGTGGTTTCAGTTACCCGCGGTTCCGAAATATTAATTGGAAAATTCCAGAAATAGGCAATTCCTAAATTTTAAGTCGTCAGCCCTCCTGAGTAGTGTGATAAGCTCTTGAGTCAGCCCTGCCCTGGGATGATCATCCTCCCTTTGTCCTGAGTCCCTATGCTGTTGGCTGTCTGCGTTCTCTGTCCCTTAGTCACTAAGGAGCCTTTGTAGTTATCAGAGTGACTGTCCTGCTGGTATCTCTGTGCTTGTGTTCAAGTAACCCTTATGTTACTTAGTAATGGCCCCAAGACACAAAGATAGCAATGCTGAGGCGCTGTGGCTCAAGCCTGTAATCCCAGCACTTTGGGAGGCCGAGGCGGGTGGATCACGAGGTCGAGAGATCGAGACCATCCTGGTCAACATGGTGAAACCCCGTCTCTACTAAAAATACAAAAAACTAGCTGGGCATGGTGGCGCGTGCCTGTAATCCCAGCTACTCAGGAGGCTGAGGCAGGAGAATTGCCTGAGCCCAGGAGGCAGAGGTTGCGGTGAGCCGAGATCGCGCCATTGCGCACTCCAGCCTGGGTAACAAGAGCGAAACTCCGTCTCAAAAAAAAAAAAAAAAAAAAAAGATAGCAATGCTGGTGATTCAAATGTGCCAAAGAGAAGCTGTAAAGTGCTTCCTTTAAGTAAAAATGGGAAAGTTTTCAACATAATAAGGAAAGAAAAAAATCATAAGCTGCGGTTGTCACGATCTACAGTACATAAAAATATTTTGTCAGCAAGAGACGACATTCACATACTTTTAATTTAATTAACTAATTAGGGATGTAAATTAAATTTTTTTTTTGAGACTTAGTTTCACTCTGATCCCTTAGGCTGGAGTGCAGTGGCACAATCTCAGCCCACTGCAACCTCTGCTTCCTGGGTTCAAGTGACTCTCCTGCCTCAGCCTCCCAAGTAGCTGGGATTACAGGCGGGCACCACCACGCCCAGCTAATTTTTTTTATTTTTGGTAGAGACGGTGTTTCACCATGTTGGCAGGCTGGTCTCAAACTCCTGACCTCAGGTGATCCACCAGCCTCACCCTCCCAAAGTGCTGAGATGACAGGTATGAGTCACCACACCCTGCCTCACATACCTTTTAGTAGAATATATTGTTATAATTATTCTGTTATTTTTAACCTCTTACTGTGCCTAATTTATAAATCAAATTCGATCATAGGTATGTATAAATATGAAAAAACATAGTACATATTGAATTTGGTTCCATCTACAGTTTCACGCATCCATGTTGGGGGTCTTGGAACATATGCCCTGAAGGTAAGGGAAGACTACTGGACTTAACTCTGTCACGCAAGTGCAAAAGCAACCATGGACAACAGCACTAAACAAATGATCATGGCTGGTTCCACAACACTTTAAGGCGAACACTGACATTTTGAATGTTACATAATTTTCACATGCCACAAAATACTCCTTTTGCTTTCAAATTTTTTTATTTTTATTTTTTGAGACAGAGTCTTGCTCTGTTGGCCAGGCTGGAGTGCAGTGGCACCATCTTGGCTCACTGCAACCTCTACCTCCCAGGTTCAAGACATTCTCCTGCCTCAGCCTCCTGAGTGGCTGGGATTACAGGCATCCACTACCATGCCCAGCTAATTTTTGTATTTTTAGTAGAGACGGGGTTTTCACCATGTTGGCCAGGCTGGTATCAAACTCCTGAACTCAAGTGATCTGCCCACCTCGACTTCTCAAAGTGCTGGGATTACAGGGGTGAGCTGCCGGGCTTGGCTTCCTTTGGCTTGTTTATTCCCCCAAATTTAAAAATGTAAAAGTTAAAAAAAATCTTAATATAAAAAAAAGGTAAGAAAACAATACCTTAAAAATGTAAGAAACATTCTGGGCTTCCTGCCTGTTCAAAAACAGGGGAGGGGCCAATTTTCCAATCCCTGTCTTAAAACATTATTTGTCAAAATGCTGCTGATATCCCATTAGTAAACTACAAAATAAGTTTAGTGGGCTGTCAGCTTACAAAAAGAAATAGGATTTTTCACTGACCCTAGGATGCCATCATTTATAAAAGATACATGACTCTCTCTCTTTTTTGTTTTTACATCTGATGGGAAACATGCTGATGTAACAAGGTCTGAGGGAGGCACATCTCACACGAGTGAAAACCCAAACATATCCTTATCTTCACAAAAGGATCTGAGAGACATCATTTTTTATTCCACTGTAAAATAAGAATATATTCTGCAAAAACAAATTATGAAATGTGTTTCATATTGATGAGATGTAATCTGATTTAGAGATGTTAAAATGGAAATATAAGCCTGTACCGTACAGTCAATAAAATATGGCATAGAAGGTATCAGAGCCTATCCCTTATAGTAAGGTGAAGGTGAAGGTATTTGTTTTAATTTATACACACGTACATATAGGTATACCTTCTCCCTTAAACAACAACGTTAAATCATTTGGATTTGGATTTCATTAAATGAAATCCTGGAATAACGGCTTAGAGCCTCTGGTACACCTACATGATCGTATTAATAACTGCTGCTATTTATTTAACAAAGATTTAGCATGTACAGTGTGACAGACATTGCTCTAGAAGCTGAGGAGTAAATGAAACACAAGTCCCTGCCCTCATGTGGCATATGTTGTAGTAGGTAAACACAGAAAAGAAACAAGTCATATTTTTAAATTTTTTGGAGAAGGGTCTTGCTATGTTGCCCAGGCTGATCTCGGGCTCCTGACCTTAGGCAATCCTCCCACCTTGGCCTCACAAAGTGATAGGATTATAGGTATGAGCCACTTTGCCTGTCCCTTTTTTTTTTTTTTTTTTTTTTTTTGAGACAGAGTTTCATTCTTAATGCCTAGGCTGGAGTGCAATGGCACAGTCTCGGCTCACTGCATCCTCCACCTCCTGGGTTCAAGCAATTCTGCTTCAGCTTCCTGAGTAGCTAAGATTACAGGTGACTGCCACCATGCCCGGGTAATATTTTGTATTTTTAGGAAGACAGAGTTTTATCGTGTTGGCCAGGCTGGTCTCGAACTCCTGACCTCAAGTGATCCACTCACCTCAGCCTCCCAAAGTGCTGAGATTATAGGCATGAGCCACCTCACCCGGCCTGTTGTTGTTTTAAGACACAGAGTCTACTTTGGGAGGCCGAGGCGGGTGGATCACCTGAGGTCGGGAGTTCGAGACCAGCCTGACTAACATGGAGAAACCCTGTCTCAAAAAAAAAAAAGAAAGAAAGAAAAAAGATACAGAGTCTTCCTTTTCTCTGTCACCCAGGCTGGATGCAGTGACATGATTATAGTTTACTGTAACCTCAAACTCTTGGGCTTGCAAGATATATTTTACATATTGTGTGGTAGGCAGTGAAAATGCTAAGTTGAAAAATAGCATTGAGGATTAGAAAATATGAGTTAAGGAGCCTGTGATTTTTGATATTGTGGTGGGGGAATCCTTGCTGAGAGGAACCATGGCCTCTGGCAGACCGGGACCCCACATGAGGTTAATCTGGGGAAAGAGGCATGCAAGGTTGGGGAAGTTCTGAAAAAGAAAAAAAAAGAAAAAGGCCTGGTGCGTTCCAGACTCACGGAGCTCAGGATGGCTACAGCAGAGCAAGAGAGGAATTAGCAAGGGCAGTGATGACCGAAGGTTCTGTGGGGAAATTTTAAGTTTACTAGTATTTCCTAAGAATGAGATGGAAAGTCACTGAAGACTTACTTGCTCTCCTGTATATTTTAACAGGGGCATTGGGGCCACCATGGGGAGATCTGACAAAACTTTTAAGACTGGCAACTTATGCAGTGATCCAGGGAGAGAACATGGTACCTTCCATCCAGGAGGTAGTAGTGGAATCCTTGCTGAGAGGAACCATTTTGTATTTTTGTATCAACTAGCAAACCCAGTCTGCTGTATCCTCTAAAGATACCCAGAATCTGACTCTTCGCTTCTGTGGAGTAGTCAGATTCTGGGTATCTTTAGAGGATACAGCAGACTGGGTTTGCTAGTTGGTTGGCTGTAGGATATGAGACAAAGTCTGGCAAAGGATGACTCTGAAGTTTGTTGTCTGAGCAACTGGGTTTACTGAGAAAAGGAACATTACAGGAACAGGAAAGGGTGTGTGTGTGTGTGAGTGTGTGTGTGTGTGTGTGTGTGTGATGGGTTTTTTGTGTGTATGTGATGGGGTCTCACTTGGTTGCCCAGGCTGGAGTGCAGTGACATGATCATAGCTTTGAAGTCCTGGGCTCAAGTGTTCTTCTTGCCTCAGCCTCCCAAGTAGCTGGGACTATAGCTGTGTACCACCATGCCAAGCTAATTTTTTTTTTTTTGGTCGAGATGGGGTCTTGTTATGTTGCTCAGGCCAGGAACAGAATGTTTTTGAGAGAAGTTTTGTTCAGATTGGTTAGAAAACTTAGACATGTGAGCGAGTACACATGGGATGAGGAGGAGATGAGTGAGACATCTGGGTGCAAAATTTAAAGAGGCAAGCATTCTGAGATGTTCCATCTGCAGTTTCTGAAATTTTGCTTCCTTTGCCTCACAACGGCAGAAGACCAGAGGAGGAGAGAGAGGTAAATTTGAAATTATCATGCCATTTAAATGTTTCAAGCCTTATTTCTGATGTCTCAAATAGTGATGTTAATAGGTATCTCAGTGTTGTTGCTTTTTTTTTTTCTTTTTTTAAATGCGGTTTCACCATGATGGCCAGGCTGGTCTTGAACTCCTAACCTCAGGTGATCCACCCACCTCGGCCTCCCAAAGTGCTAGGATTACAGGAGTGAGCCACTGCGCCTGGCCTTAGTTATCTCAGTGTTTTAAGGTAGGATACAATAAAGTAATGCTTTTGTTTTTTGAAATAAATATTAACTGTTGTCACATGGTTGCACTTAGGTGGCAGTTTGTAAAAAGACAGCTGTGGAAGTTGAAGGGACCAGTGGCTTCAAGCAAAAAGTAAATTGAAAATGGGAGACATCTTTTTGTGTCAGGAAGCAGAATCACTGCAGAAGAATTTGAGAGAATCCAAACAGAGGGACAAGGATGATGAAGACCCAGAGCTGATCTTCGTTGGGATGGAGCATGCAGATAAACACGCCGAAATTCTCTTTGTTGGGGTGATTTCAAATTCAAAACCAGTCATTTCAAACATTTTGAACAGAGTCACCCCAGGCTCAAATTCAAGAAGAAAAAAAGGCCGTTTCTGTCAAGAACGTGCTCACATGTCACAGCCTGCCAATCATGTGACTTCTGTGGCAAAGGCCATGATGCCGGTTTCTCCATCTGAGGAAAGATCAACAGAGAGTCCTGTCACTATGGAGTCTTCATCTGAACCTGGTTGTGAAATGAGCTCACCACCACAAGTTGTCTCTCCCAATTCCTCAGATTCACTCCCACCAGGGACTCAGTGTCTAGTCGGAGCTGTGGTCTCTGGAGAAGGCAGAAATGAGAATTCTCCTGATTCAAAGCTACTTTCCACTTCAGATATAGACAGCAGAAATCCCAAAAGGGTTAAACTCAGGGATGGAATCCCAGGGGTACATTCTTTAGCTATAGTCCCTTCAGCTAACTCTCCTATTATAAGCACAGATGCACCCTCACAGGGGGTCTGCAACTCATCAAACCATGTTCAGAATGGAGTAACATTTCCTTGGGCTGCTCCTAACGAAAGGGCACATTTCAATCTTAGGAATCTTGAGAGGCCAAATGACTTTGATGGCCTGGTAATAACAGACGTTTCAGGTCTAGCAAGTCAAAAGAAGACCTTTGATCCCAAGAAAGAAAATCTGATCATGTTACTTAATGACTTTTACTATGGACAGCATAAAGGAGATGGGCAGCCGGAACAGAAGACTCTCACCACCTTTAAATGCCTCAGCTGCTTGAAAACTCTAAAAAATGTTAAGTTCATGAATCATGTGAAGCATCATTTGGAGTTTGAGAAGCAGAGGAACGACAGCTGGAAAAACCACACCACCTGCCAGCACTGCCACCGGAAGTTTCCCACTCACTTCCGGCTACAGTGTCACGTTGACAGTGTGCACGTCGCCCAGGGGCTCTCTGCTGTCTGTAAGATCTGTGAATTGTCATTCAAAACAGATCAGGTCCTCTTACAACACATGAAGGACCGTCATAAGCCTGGCGAAATGCCCTACGTGTGCCACGTTTGCCATTACAGATCGTCGTTCTTTGCTGATGTGGAAACACATTTCAGAACATGCCATGAAAACACAAAGAATTTGCTTTGTCCCTTTTGTCTCAAAATTTTCAAAACTGCAACACCATACATGAATCATTGTTGGAGGCATAGCACGAAGAGAGTCCGTCAGTGTTCCAAGTGCCGGCTGCAGTTTTTGACGTTGAAGGAGGAAACAGAGCACAAAACCAAGAACCATCACACATTTAAAAAGCCAGAGCAACTGCAAGGGTTGCCTCGTGAAACAAAAGTTATTATTCAAACCTCAGTTCAGCCAGGCTCAAGTGATGTGGCTTCCATTATTGTGAGCAATGTTACAGGTGACAACCCTCAGCTGTCACTTGTAAAAAAAAAAAAGATGACTATGAACACTAGAGAGTCCAGAATTCCTTGCAGCAACGATTCTAGCTGAAAATATGTTCTACTCACTTCCAGGAGTTCTCAAAGGCAGAAGTGAAGCTGGGACATGTGTGCATTGTGGCTATAGATGCTAACAAGCACTGTCATCAATGGTCAGGTTTTATTTACAGTGACATCTCATCAGTTCCCTATTATCAACAAGTAGCTGTGATGTCTTTGTGCCCTTTCCCAGTTAAATCCTCCCAACAAGATATCCCCTATTCTGACCATAGAGGTTTTACTTGTTTATGAACTTTAAATAAATGGAATCACACAAAGATTCTTGTCTTTGGTTTTTTAAAATAAGTGAGCTGGCTGGGTGTGGTGGCTTACACCTGTAATCCCAGGACTTTGGGAGGCTGAGGCAGGGGGATCACTTGAGGTCAGGAGTTTGAGACCAGGCTGGCCAACATGGTGAAACCCCTTCTCTACATAAAATAGAAAAATTAGCCAAGCATGGTGGCGCGCACCTGTAGTCCCAGGTACTCGGGAGGCTGAGGCAGGAGAATCACTTGAACCTGGGAGAGGGAGTTTGCAGTGAGCTGAGATCACGCACTCCAACCTCGGTGACAGCAAGACTCTGTCTCAAAATAAAATAAAATAAAAATTAGAATAAGCAAGATGAACTTTTGCCGTGCGTAGCAGTAGCACATTCTTTTTCATTGCTGGGTAGAATTTTGTTGAGTGACGATGGTAGATTTACATAAATCTATTTCACTGTTGATGGACTTTGAGGCTGATTCTTTGGCAATTTTGAATAAAGCTGCTATGAGCTTGTGCAGGTCTTTTGGTAAGCATGTAGTCACTTCTTGTGGGTATATATAGCTATGAGAAGTGCTGGAACTGCATATATTTAGCTTTCTAGTGTACATACTGCCAAATACATTTCTAAAGTGATTGAAACAATTTACATTCCCACCAGGATATTGAGAATTCCATTGCTACTGATCCAGCACTTGGTATTGTCAGTTCTTTTAGTAAGTGCCCTTCTCTTGAGGTTGTAGTGGTATCTCACTGTGGCTTTAATTTGCATTTCCCTGATGAGTAATGGATCTTGAGATTATATAGTTATTGGCTACTTGAGTATTTTTTTAAAATTAAATGTCTATTCAAGTTTTGCCCCCTCCTACCTTGTTAAAAACTGGGCTGTCGACTGGGAAGCATATGGGGAAAGTATTGGGGCACTGGGAATGTCCCATATTTGGATCTGGATGGTGGTTTTATGAGTGTATATTTGTACATTAAGGTTTGTCTTTCATGTGCCTTATTCGTGGAAGACAGTGTGGTGATTCCTCAAGGATCTAGAATTAGAAAATAGCTATAAAACTCATAGATTTCAAAAATAAATAACATATACTATTTAACTCTTGTGTTAGAAAGAATCACTAAGAAAATTAGGACATAACTAATTGAAGAATAACGAACATATTACCAAGCAGAACTGGTGGGACACAGTTAAATTGGCACTTAAAGGTAAATCTATAGCATTAAATACAAGAGAAATGAAAAGAGTTTACAAGCAAACGAGGTAGGCATTTATCTCTAAAAGTTATAAAGAGGAGTAACAGAGCAAACCAATGAATACAGGAAGAAAGGAAATAGAGTAGAAGAAATAAATGAAATGAAGAAAATAATATTATAGATTAATGAAACCAAAAGCGATGAACACTCCCCCCCCCCCCAAGAAAAAAGATTGCTAAAATAGACTTTTGGCAGAATGGGTTAATTTGAAAAAAAAAAAAATCAAAAGCTGCAAATAAATTGAGAGGAGGCAAACTTTCTGTAAAGGGCCAGACGGTAAATATTTTAAGCTTTCATACATGGTCTTTGGCAATTAATTAACTTTGCTGTTGTAGCGGGAAAAGAGGAAAACAATACCTAAAGGAATGGGTATGCTTGTTGTTCCAATCAAACTTTATTTACGGACATTAAATTTTGAATTTCATACAATTTCCACATGCCACAAAATAATATTCTCCTTTTTTTTTTTTTTGCCATTAAAACGTAAAATCTGTTCTTAAGCTTGCTGCCAGCTGTACAAAAACAGGTGGCAGGCTGGATTCGACTGGCTCCAGATGTCACTTGCAGAGGACAGATGTGAGGCTCAATTGTTTCGTCAAGATCCCTTAAGCACGGACAGTCAGCCAAGGGACCACACCTTAGGATTATAACAGCTGGACTACTGGTGGGCCCACTATGCCCTGACGGTGTGGAAGCCCATCTCCGGCGCCAAGCCCTGGCCGCCTCAGCTCTGGAGATCCTTCCAGCGCCTCAGGGGCATCGCCGCTGCCCTCCTCCCTCTGAACCTAACCCCGCGTCCTTCATTCGCCACCAGGGGCATTAGAGCGCGCGCATGCGCCCAGCTGGCCGCGCCGACCTCGCGCCCGCACCTGGCAGCCAATCGCAGGTCTCCACTGGACGCGCGTCTGTGGAGGCGCGCGCGTTGGCGGCGCCGGGGGCCTGAGGAGGCGTAGTCGCCGCCGGCTTTTTCCCGGGAGCGCCTCCGGGACCGGTGCGTGGCCGGCAGGCAGCTCAGGAACAGCAGCTGAGACCGGTAAGGACGGGGGCGTGGCGCGGCGTCGGCGTTCCCTGAGGGGGAAACTTGCGGGATTTCGGGCGAGTCGCGCAGCCCTGCGGGTCGCGACCCCGCGCCTGGCCGTGCGCTGCTGCCGGAGCGGCCTTTGCGGTGCCGCCGCTTCCTGTTGAGAGAGAGGGCAGAAGCGGGTCTCGGTGCCCTCACGCGCACCTCCTTCCCTAACCTCGGCCGGCGCTGCCTGCACCTCCGCCTCCCCTCCCGCACGCGGACGCCCCCGCCCCGGGTTGGGCCCAGGCCTCTGCAGAAGGGGCCTTTCCTGGCTCCCCGCGCGCTCCCCTCCCCCATCGCCCCCGCGAGGGCTCTTCGGGCGCTCCACATATTTAAAAATCTGAGACCTGCTTTGTAGCCCCAGGCCCTCCCTCGGTCTGGAGCTCCGCAGGCCCAGACCCCCTCAGGCGTTAAAATGTATCCGCCTCTCCCCCGCGGGCAGCGTCTTTTTGTCTCGTTTCCTGCGTGGCCCCTGACACGCTAATGGAGTCTCTCCTGTGAGAGCCAGGACTTGGGGTGATCCGGAGGCGTTTGAGACGCGCATTCGGCGGGCGGGATGTTGGAGGAGCAGTTACGGGGGAAGTTCAGTTCACTGTTCCGGTGAGGCGTGAGATGACTGATGAAAACCCCCAAATTGCAGTGTCAGGTAGGCGGTGGGATCTAAAACGCTCTCGACACGTAAGTAACGAATGCTTCTCTCTGGTTACCTCGAGGGTGTGACCTTCTCCTGCCTGGCACAGCTCAAGTTCTTAAAAGTTTGCGTTGTAGGCCGGGCGCGGTGGCTCACGCCTGTCATCCCAGCACTTTGGGAGGCCGAGGCGGGCAGATCACGAGGGCGAGAGATCGAGACCATCCTGGTCAACATGGTGAAACCCCGTCTCTACTAAAAATACAAAAAACTAGCTGGGCGTGGTGGCGCGTGCCTGTAATCCCAGCTACTCAGGAGGCTGAGGCAGGAGAATTGCCTGAACCCAGGAGGCGGAGGTTGCGGTGAGCCGAGATCGCGCCATTGCACTCCAGCCTGGGTAACAAGAGTGAAACTCCGTCTCAAAAAAAAAAAAAAAAAAGTTGCGTTGTAAACCTGAGGTAAGAAGAGAGGGTGCCAAAGTTGTATCTTTTTTTTCCTT
Source organism: Saimiri boliviensis (assembly GCF_048565385.1). NCBI lineage: Eukaryota > Metazoa > Chordata > Mammalia > Primates > Cebidae > Saimiri > Saimiri boliviensis. Next base: position 25,948,666 of record NC_133469.1, on the reverse strand, counting down.
CAGTTTCGCTTTCTTGCCCTTTGCTGTGCTGAAACATGGCTGTTGAGCACTTTTTTTTTTTTTTTTTTTGAGACAGAGTCTTGTTCTGTCGCCAGGCGCCAGGCTGGAGTGCAATGGCGCGATCTCGGCTCACTGCAACCTCCGCCTCCTGGGTTCAAGCAGTTGTCCTGCCTCAGCCTCCCGAGTAGCTGGGACTACGGGCACGCGCCACCACGTCCAGCTGATTTTTAGTATTTTTAGTAGAGACGGGGTTTCACCATGTTGGTCAGGATGGTCTTTTATCTCTTGACCTCGTGATCCGCCCACCTCGGCCTCCCAAATGCTGGGATTACCGGCGTGAGCCACCGCACCCGGCTTTTTTTTTTTTTTTTTTTTTTTTTTTTTTGAGCTGAAGTCTCACACTGTCGCCTGGGCTGGGGTGCAAAGGCGTGACCTTGGCTCACTGCATCCTCCACTTCCCGAGTTCACGCAATTCTTCTTCAGCCTCCTGACTAGCTGGGATTACAGGTGCACACCACCACACCCGGCTAATTTTTTGTATTTTTAGTAGAGATGGGGTTTCACTATGTTGACCAGACTGGTCTGGAATTCCTGACCTTGTGATCCGCCCGCCTTGGCCTCCCAAAGTGCTGGGATTACAGGCGTGAGCCACCGCGCCCGGCCCCCTGTTTAGTATTTAATATTTTACTGAAGGAATCTGAATGTGTATGATTAGTTCAGGCTAATTGTTGATGTAAGTAATTCGGGAAACCCTCTAAATTGCTCTCTTGAGAAAGGAGAGGAAGGTAGTGGCATTCTTTTGCCAGATCTCTTGAAAAAGAAAGTAACTGGCCAGGCGCAGTGGCTCAGGCCTGTAATCCCAGCACTTTTGGAGGCCGAGGCAGGCAGATCACGAGGTCAGAAGTTGGAGACCAGCCTGACCAACATGGTGAAACCCCATCTCTACTAAAAATACAAAAAAGCTGGCCAGGTGTGGTGGTGCATGCCTGTATTCCCAACTATTAAGGAGGCTGTGGCAGGAGAATCGCTAGAACCTGGGAGGCAGAGGTTGCAGTGAACCGAGATTGCATCACTGCACTCCAGCCTGGGCAACAGAGCAAAACTCCCTCTCAAAAAAAAGAAGAAAAAAGTAAGAGCATCATGGATGTTAAGTTTCATAAAGCCGACTTCTTTTATCATACCCTCTTTCTCAAGGGCTGTATTTCGTGAGGTAATTCCATGCAGCTGGACGTGGGGGAGGTCACCTAAAGTCATGATACTAGTAGGTAAAGTTATAGGTGAATTCTATGCCCAGCAATTTGTGATTACAGCTCAGTGAGACCCATTGTATTAGTTACCAATTGCTGTGTAACAAATTGTCTCAAAACTTAGTAGCTTAAAATAAAAAAATGTTATGACCTTGTTTTTGAAGGTCTGGAATCCAAGAATGGCTTAGCTGGCTGGTTCTGGCTCAGGGTCTTTCATGAGGTTGTAGTTAAACTTTTGGCTGGATTGTCAGTCTCTGCAGAATTGACTTGGATTGGATCATCCGCCTCTAAGGTCACTCACTGGGCTGTTGGCAAGAGGCCTCAGATCCTCACTCTAGGTGTCTCCATGGGGCTGCTCATGTCACAGCAGCTGGCTTACTTCAGAGCAAATGATTTAAGAGATCTTGTACCCAAGATAAAGAAGGGCAGAGTCTTTCTGACTTAATTTTAGAAGTGGCATACCATCGTTTCCTGCTGTATGTGCTTGGTCCCTGGTCCCACAGGCCAACCTTGTTACAGTGTGGGAGAAGGCTACAACTGTGTGAATTCTAGGAAGTGGGATTCATTTAGGGCCATCTTGGAGAATGGCTACCACAGCCATTTATCTTCCATTTAACCCTTTTCCATATGATCTCAAAGCATTGTCTTGTTACTCTGGGTGAATAATTTGACTTCTTGGTAAGGCCAAAACCTCTACATGTGCACTTGTTTATTTAAGGATATTATTCTAGCAAGACTTCTCTTTGTCTAGGGTTAAGTTTTCTGTTTCTCCGGATCGTTAACATAGCAAACATACTGATTGTACTATCACCTCACCTCACACATCCCCAGTGTGCTTATTTTATTTTGTATTTGCTTGTCCTTACAGGAAAATTTCTCCAGACTTGTCCGTATTTGCTATTTCCTATTCTCATTTTTCCTTAAACCCACTGTTGTAAAGGTCACCAATGAATTCCACTTTGCTTAATCCATCGGTCAGTTTTAGTTGATTTTCTTCATTTTATTTGATCTATTGGCAGCATATATTAGAGTTGTTCCTTTTCTCCTCCCTGGGATGCTTCTCTTTCTTGATTCTCCTCTCACTTGAATGGCTTCGAATAATTGTTTCTTTTTAATTTTCTTTCTTTTTTCTTTTTCTTTTTTTTGAGACGGAGTTTTGCGCTTGTTACCCAGGCTGGAATGCAATGGCGCAATCTCGGCTCACGGCAACCTTCGCCTCCTGGGTTCAGGCCAATTCTCCTGCCTCAGCCTCCTCAGTAGCTGGGATTACAGGCACGTGCCACCATACCCAGCTAATTTTTTGTATTTTTAGTAGAGATGGGGTTTCACCATGTTGACCACAATGGTCTCGATCTCTCGACCTCGTGATCCACCCGCCTCAGCCTCCCAAAGTGCTGGGATTACAGGCTTGAGCCACCATGCCTGGCCGCTCTTTTTAATTTTCTTTACCAGCTCCTTCTCATCTCTGTGACCTCTAATCAATGGAATGCCCCAGGGTTTGGATCTCAGACCTCTTTCCTTGAGTGATCTCATCCAGTCTTGTGTTTTAAATAATGCTACATGCTGAAGACTTCAAAATTTAAGTACCTGCCCCAGAACTCTCCTTGAGCTCTGATCTCATAGATATACCTGCTCAGCATTACCTCTTACGTGTCCTCCTCTCCTTCACATTCCAAACCAATACATCAATGAACCTTGTGGGCCTTCTAGATGTTGATCTAGAATCTGACTTAGTATCTCCATTTTTCCACCCTGTTTGATACTACCATCATCTTTTGTTTGTAATATTTCAGTAGCTTCTTGTCTTCTGCTTCCACTGTTAACTCTCTTTTTTTTTTTTTTGGTCTTGAACTTCTGACCTCACATCATCTGCCCACCTCGGCCTCCCAAAGTTTTCTACTTTATTTTTCTCCCTAGTGTTTATATAACCATCTTACTTTTGTTAAAACAAAATATTTTCTGACTATCCCTTCTGGAATGTCAGCTCCCTGAAGTGAAGGACTTTGCATCACTGCTCTATCCCCAGACCAGCACTTGGGATTACAGGTGTGAGCCACTGCGCCCAGCCAAAGCTGAAGAATTTAGAATGGTTTACATGATGTTGGTTTTTCTTTGCCACAACCAGTTCATTTTTTATCTCATTTCTAACTTGTCACCCTTTTTATTGGGCCCACCATGCTAGCCTCTTTCTTGATCAGTCCTTACATGTGTTAATTGCTCCAATCTCAGAGCCTTTGTGTTTGCTGTTCCCTTTGCTGGAGTACTCTTCTCCAGATCGCGGTATTCAAGTTATATGAATGTCAACCTGCCTTCATTTCCTTCTTTACTTTTCTCCTTAGTGTTTACATAACCGTCTTACTTTTGTTTCAAAACATTATTTTCTGACTACCCCTTCTGGAATGTCAGCTCCCTGAAGTGAAGGACTTTGGATCACTGCTGTATCCCCAGACCACCACCTGGCACTTGGTTGGCCCACCAAACTTTTACTGAATGAATGGTCTTCTTAAATTTCTCTCAAATGCCACCTTGATGCCTCCTCGTCCCTTTTCTCTCTAGTCATGAGCTTATCAGAACTATGCAGATTTTTTATCATTCCTGTATAACTTCTCTCCTAATTTTTTGTGGACTGGGATATGTTTTAAGTCTACTGATTCAATGCATTATTTTATAGCTATAGTTCTGCCAAAATAGCGAACATCAGAACATCAAACATATATGTTTGGCTACACATCTTATATGATGGTCTTTCTGTAGAGGAACAGTTTCTTCCTAATTTTTTAATGTACTCCCCCACCAACTCAATTCTCATGCAGCAATATTAAAATATTACATTAGGGTCAATTTTATATGTGAAAAGAGAATTGTGACATTCACCTTTTGGCTTTTAACAGTTAATGTGAGCACAAGCTATTTTAATCTTATTCTTTGTTAGCTTCTTATACTTGTAAATTTATAGGTGTACCTAGGTCCATTCCTTGTTCTTTCCCTTCAGTGTATATTAATCAGTCACTTGGCTAATACTGAATGATACAATTCTGAGTTGAGCTTAAGTATTGGTGTTGTATAAGTTTGAAACAAAATGTGTATGCTCTGCAGAAGTCTTACTGGGATTTTTTTCCCTGGGAGTGTCCCAATGAGCATTCCAATCGCAGAGATCCAAGTTACATAGGGAGTCATGATAGGCACTAACTGGCCTGCATAGAATATGCTCTCACAGCTTTTTGAAACCTCTAGATTCCTTATAACTAGGTTGACTATATAATTTATCATCTAAACTAAAGAACTTATTAAAGACTGAAGAGTGGCAACTATCCATAATTACCCAGGGACAGCAGGTTAAACTGCAACTGCCTTGGTCATACCAGCATATTTGGTAATCCTACGTATAGTTTATTTGGTCCTCCAAGTCCTTGGTATCGGAGAGGTGTTCACTCTACAAGGAGATATAACTATTCCATCCTTGGGAATGTCTTCCAGACAGAAAACTTGAGAATTCCAAAAATTCTAATTTTTGGGAGAGTTTATGAAAGATTGGTGTTAATCGTTTTTGTAATATTAAGAATTTACTAGCATAGCTATTTGATTTTGGGCTTCTATTTTGGGAAGTTTTTTGATTACTAACTCTATCTCTTGTTTTGGATCCGTTCATATTTTCTGTTCTTGACTCAGTTCATTAGTTCTTGTCTTTCTAGAAATTTGTTTCATCTAGGTTATCTAATTTGTTGGCAGATAATTTTTCATAGTAGTCCTTTATAATTCTCTTTATTTTTGTAATATACCCTCTTTATTTTTAAGAAATAATTCATTGAGGTGAAAGTCACATAGCATAAAATCAGTCATTTTAAAGTAAACAATTTAGTGACATTTAATGTATTCATAATATTGTACGTGTGCTGCCTCTATGTAGTTCTGATATATTTCCATCATTCCAAATAAAACCCATTTACCCATTAAACAGTTTCTTATCATTTCTCCTTCCCTGTCTTCTGGCAACCACAAATCTTTGTTTAATATCAATGGATTTATCTATTTCTGATATTTCCTGTAAATGAAATCATACAATATGTGAGCTTTTGTGCCTGACTCTTTCACATGGTCTGTTTTTAGGGTTTACCATGTTGTAGCATGTATATTGTTTATAGCTGAATAAACATTCTATTGTATATATATATACCATGATTTGTTTATGCATTCATCCATTGATGTACATTTAGGTTGTTTCCACCTTTTGTTTATTGTGAATTGCTGCTATAAACATGTATCCATTTACTTGAGTACCTTTATTTCTTTTAGTATATATTTAGAAGTAGATTCATAGGATCATAGTCTATGTTTAACATTTTGAGGAACTGCCAAACCATTTCGCACTAAAATTTTTTGATTTTTCATAAGCTTTTTTTAATTTCCAGGATTTGAAAAATGTGATTTTTGTAGTTTTTGCTAGTGTTCTCTTTGCTTTTATGAAGGAGCAGCTCTTTGTAGGTACTTATTCTGCCATTTCCCTTAACTTCACCCTGTTGCTGAGCATTTAACAAATTGACTTTGTTATGCCTTTTTTTAGTTGTCTTTTTTGTGGTCCTCCACAACCCCTTTTTAAATCATTCTCCAAGTACTTTAAAAACTCAGCTTTAGGCTGGGTATGGTGGCTCACACCTGTAATCCCAGCACTCTGGTAGGCCGATGCTGGCGGATCATCTGAGGTCAAGAGTTCGAGACAGGCCTGCCCAACATGGTGAAACCCTGACTCTACTAAAAATACAAAAATTAGCTGGGTGTGGTGGCATGCACCTGTAATCCCAGCTACTCAGGAGGCTGAGGTAGGAGAATCACTTGAACTGGGAAGTGGAAGTGGCAGTGAGTTGAGTTCACGCCACTGCACTCCAGCCTGGGCACAAAGAGTGAAACTTCATCTCACATCAAAACAAACAGATAGACACACAAACAAAAATATCCTCTCAGTTTTAGTGAAGAAACTTGACTCCGAACTATCAGACCACTTTTAGTTTGAACTGCCATGCTGTCAAATCTCCTTTGTAGACTCTTCTGACCAAGATTCTGCTCACAGGAGTAAAGGAAGGGAAAAGGGAGAAATGACTGATTTTCTCTGTTGCTTAGGAGTAGATCCCAGGCTGGGCACGCTAGCTTATGCCTATAATCCCAGCACTTTGGGAGGCCAAGGCAGGTGGGTCACCTGAGGTCAGGAGTTTGAGACCAGCCTGACCAATATGGTAAAACCCTGTCTCTACTAAAAACACAAAAATTAGATGGGTGTGGTGGCGTGTGCTTATAGTCGCAGCTACTCCAGAGGCTGAGACAGGAGAATTGCTTGAACCCAGGAGCTAGAGGTTGTAGTGAGCAGAGATTGCGCCACTGCACTCCAACCTAGGCAACAGAGTGAGACTCAGTCTCAAAAAAAAAAACAAGGAGTAGATCCCATGCAGAACTCTAACTAGGGTAGGGAGATTAGACACGCAAAGACATATTAGATCTAACAGGTTCGTCCTTAAATATCAATTATCACCGGCGTGATGGGAGAAGTTAATAGGAGGGCTTCAATTCCAAAGAAAGCAGAGAGATCAATGGATGATAACCCACCTTCCAGATTATTTCTGTGCATTCAAACGATAGCCCTTCTAGTAGATTTTTTTTTTTTTTTTTTTTTTTTTGAGACCAAGTCTTGCCTTGTCACCCAGGCTGGAGTGCAGTGGCTTGATCTTGGCTCACAGCAACCTCTACCTCCTGGGTTCAAGGGATTCTCTTGCCTCATCCTCCCAGGTAGCTGAGATTACAGACGCCCACCACCATGCCTGGCTAATTTTTGTATTTTTAGTAAAGATGGGGTTTCATCATATTGGCCAGGCTGGTCCTGAACTTCTTACCTTAGGTTGTCTGCCCGCCTTAGCCTCTCGAAGTGCTGAGATTACAGACGTGAGCTACCGCACCTGGCTTCTCAGGCTAGTTTCAACCCTATTTTACACCATTCTACCATCCTTAGCTTATTTTTGAAAAAGTATTTATTAAAAAAAAAATTAAGAAAAAGTTATTTTTGTTTTATTTAGTTGCCCTAGGATGGAATACAAATGTTTGCTTTAGTTTTAAGGGTCCTATAAAACTCCCATTTACCGCAAGGATCTGTGTTTAATGGGCATTCAATTCTAAGGAAGCAAATGTGTAGAGTTATTGGTGGGGGTAGGGGATGAGTACTGTAGATGGAGAGTGAGGGAGATGGGGCAGGATTTTGAGAAAGCAGCAGTGGGGTGAAGAAAGTGATAGGCAAGCGAAGATGGTAGAGATAGGTACCAAAGGAGTCCTGGTGGCCTAAAATTTAATCACAGAAGTTACTCAACAGGGACTGATGCCTTGAAGAAAACTTGTGTGTGATTATAACAATGATCTACTAGAAGGGCCATTGTTTGAATACGCAGAAATAATCTGGAAGGCGGATTATCATCCACCGATCTCTCAGCTTTCTTTGGAGTTGAAGCCCTCCTATTGGTTTCTCCCATCACGGGGGTGAGAGTTGATTTTTGAGGACAGACCCTTTAGATCTGATATGTCTTTGCATGTCTAACCTTCCTACCCCAGTGTCTCAAGATTTTGGTAAATTGGAAAATAGAGTTCATTCATCCATTGGTAGACATTTGTAGAAATTGGTCTCTGGACATCTAGAGAAGAAGAAAGCTCTCTTATGGTCTAGTGCTACTCTTGTTCTTAATGAACTTGTTCATTAACTTATTAACTTTGTTTCTGATTCTTGCTCTATTCCTCTTTTTCATTTTGAGTGATGGTTGGATGGAGGGTTAATCAGTATGGATAGCAGCCAAAAATCTAACCAAGATCAGGTAGTTGGGAAGTCCAGCAATGTTATTGGAATCCAGTTTAAGTTTTTCTTGTTTATTAACAAGAAGAATTCATATCTCAGATTTTTGGAGGCTGGGAAGTTCAAGATCAAGATGCTGGCCAATTTGGTTCCCTAGCAGAGGCGCTCTTGCTGACTGGTAGATGACAGCCTTCTTGCTGTGTTCTCACATGACTGAGAGGAAGCAACGTCTATAGTATCTCCTCTTATAAGGGTTCCAATCATATCATGAGGGCCCTGTCCTCATAAATAGATCTTAACCTGATTATCACCCAAAGGCCTCATCTCTAAATACCGTTACATTGGAGGTTATAGCGTCAGTATAGAAATTTGGGGCAGTGGGCGGGGAGACACAGTTCAACCCATAGCGTAACCCAAATTATGTATACCCAAAATATTCTTTAGAATTAGAGGACTCATTTAACACTTAGAAATAGTAGAATGATACAATTACAGTGGTGTTTTAAGATCTGTCTAGTGATGGTATGTTATAAAATTTGAAAAACAGAGAAAAGAGACAACAATTTAGGGTCTAGTACAAGTGTACAAAAATGAAGTAACCAGTGGACCTAAACCTAGAAGTTGGGGCCTGGGCTGGGACCATTAGTAGGAATGCATGTGAAAGGTAAAATTAGTGCTCTAAAAGTTACTTAGAATGGCTTAGAAGGTACTTTGACATTTTCTTGGAGGTAGAGAAGGTTTGAACAGGTTTAAAAAATAGAGAGTGAAAAAATGAATCTAATGAGACTTTTAATTCCCAGAGACTAGGCAGTTAAGAGCAATATCATCAGAAATAGGTGTGCACTAAGTCACTTTTAGCAGCAAGAGGACAAAACCAGAATTCAGGAATTAGGCATTTTAGTGCTCACTCTGTCTACAAACCCTTCATATAACTTTAGTAAGTCATAAATGTTTTGGGGCTTTAAAAATTACTCTTCAGATTGGCAAGGCACGCTGGCTCACACCTGTAATTCCAGCACTTTGGGAGGCCGAGGTGGGTGGATCATGAGGTCAGGAGTTTGAGACCAGCCTGGCTAACATGGTGAAACCTCACCTCTCCTAAAAATACAGAAATTAGCTGGGCCTGATGGCACACCTGTAATATCAGCTACTCAGGATGCTGAGGCAGGATAATCGCTTGAACGCAGGAGGCTGAGGTCACAGTGAGCCAAGATCATGCCACTGCACTTCAGCCTGGGTGACAGAGCAAGACTCTCATCTTGAAAAGAAAACAAAACAAAAATAATAATAATAATAAATTAATATTTAGATAAATCTAATGGCCATATCAGAGTATCAGGAATTATCATCTCATTTTTTAGAGTATTGGAAAATATTAATAATTTTGATTTAAAGTATTTTTTTTTTACTTTTTTAATTTTTTTGAGACACAGTCTCACACTGTTGCCTGGGCTGGAGTGCAGTGGTGTGATCTCAGCTCATGGCAACCTCCGCCTCCTGGGTTCAAGTGATTCTCTTCCCTCAGCCTCCTGAGTAACTAGGATTACAGGCACTTGCCACCACAGCCGGCTAATTTTTTATATTTTTAGCAGAGGCAGGGTTTCACTATGTTGGCCGGGCTGGTCTTGAACTCCTGACCTTGCGATCCACCTGCCTTGGCCTCCCAAAGTGTTGGGCTTACAGGCGTGAGCCACCGCACCCAGCCAGAATATTTAGAGAGGATGTTAAAAAAATCTACTTAGAATTACCTGGAAGGTGGTTACGGGAAACGTGGAAGTGATCCTGAGAAGAAGATTAGATTTGGTCAGGAGTTACTCCACAGGACATTTGGTAATTCCTGGAGCCGTTTTTGGCTGCCACACTGGGGGATTGCTGCTGGTATCTAGTGGGTAGGGATGACAGTTGCTGCTAAACATCCTACAGTGCTCTTGACAGTCCCCAGCAAAGAATTATCTGGTCCCAAATGTCAGTAATGCTTAGGAAACACTGGGCTAGGTGGCGTCATTTTGGAGGTAGGTGATTGAAGTTGCGTATACACAGAATAAACCAATTTTAGTTGACTCCAAACAGCAGTATATTCATATCCGCGTTATATTTTTTCTGGCATTATGTATCTACTAATTAAGTTGTAAATCACTATTCATGACACACCAGCCTGTATGCTTCATGCATTTACCACTGTCACAATATCTGGCCAGAAATGGGCAAACAAAATAATAGTTGTAGAATAAATGAGGAAGGGGCCAGACGTGGTGTATTCCTTTTTAAATTTACTTCCAAGGTGATACACATATTTATAGGAATAAATACTGTGTATATGTTAAAAAATTAGACACTGATATCCTAATTAAAATTAAAACTGGCTAGTCAAGGTGGCTTATGCCTTTAATCCCAGCACTTTGGAAGGCTGAGGTGTGTGGATCACCTGAGGTTGGGTGTTCGAGACCAGCCTGACCAACACAGAGAAAAATACTAAAAATACAAAATTACAATGTAAATACTAATGTAATACAATATAAATATAATATAATACTAAAAATACAAAATCAGCCGGGCATGGTGACACATGCCTGTAACCCCAGGTACTCAGGAGGCTGAGGCAGGAGAATCACTTGAACCCAGGAGGCAGAGGTTGCGGTGAGCTGTGATTGTGCCATTGCGCTCCAGCCTGGGCAGCAAGAGTGAAACTCTCATCTCAAAAAAAAATTAAAACAATGTGCATAGCATATATTAGATAGCAGTTTAATTTTTACAGTTTTGATTGTGCCGATTTGAAGGTCCACATTAGGATACAGTGAATCTTTTTTTTTTTTTTTTTTTTTTTGCACCAGATACAGTGAATCTTGATATGTTTTTGGAAATTGGTGCATTATGAACCTTGGTTTATAGTACCTACATTTTGCTAGCATTAGTCCAGTTTTTCAAACAACTAGTAGTGACTTAGTGATGAAGCTTAACTGATTTGTGGGTCATTGGTTAATTTAAGAAAAATGAGGCCGGGCACGGTGGCTGACGCTTGTCATCTCAGCACTTTGGGAGGCTGAGGTGGGTGGATCATAAAGTCAGAAGTTTGAGACCAGCCTGGCCAACATAGTGAAACCCCGTCTCTACTAAAAATACAAAAATTAGCTGGGCGTGGTGGCGGTCACCTGTAATCCCAGCTACTTGGGAGGCCGAGGCAGGAGAATTGCTTGAACCTGGGAGGCAAAGGTTGCAGTGAGCCAAGATTGTATCACTGCACTCCAGCCTGAGCTGCAGAGCTAGACTGTTTCAAAAAAAAAAGAAATAGAAAATATTAGAATGCAGCATGTGTAGTAAAGGTAGTTAAGTGTATGTGCTTATGTAATTGAACTCCATATAATTTTTTTTTTTAACTATTGCTCGTGGTCAAATATTTGTAATAAGCCAGCAGCTTTAAGTCCTTTACTGGCCTGCAGAATTTCTGATGGGTAAAGTTCTCAGACTACATTCATAGAAAATGTGGAATTAATGGAGCATAATCTTCTTTAAAAATAAAGGATCTTATGAAGGAGAGTTACTATTTATTGATTCATTTAACAAATTTTGTATTTGTTGAGTACCTGTCCTGTCCCAGGTACTTCTTTGTGCTAGGTATAGAACAGTCAACAAAAGATACAATACCTGCCCTTTTGAGTTTTTATTCCACTGGATGGACAGTAAAAAATCAAAATAAGTAAGATTATATAATATGTTAAACAGTGATAGGGCTTGGGGATGAAAGAAAAGGGAAAAGAGATGAGGAATGTGGGTTAGAGGTTGGTTGGAATATTTGAGAACCTCACTGAGAGGGATACTTGGAATAGAGCCCTGAGGGCAGTGAGGAGCTAGCCATGCAGATACCCAAATGAAGATCATTCATATTGGAGGGAATAAGGGCTCTGAGCAAGGTAAAGAGCTCTTAGTATGTTTAAGAAATAGCAGGGAGGGCCAGGTGCGGTGGCTCACACTTGTAATCCCAGTACTTTGGGAGGCTGAGGCAGGTGGATCATTTGAGATCAGGAATTGGAGACTAACCCATCTGTACTTGAAATACAAAAATTAGCCTGGCATGGTAGTATGCGCCTGTAGTTCCAGCTACTCAGGTGGCTGAGGCATGAGAATTGCTTGAACCTGGCAAGTGGAGTTGTAGTGAGCTGAGATAGCACCTGGGTGACAGAGCACAGGACTCTGTCTCAAGAAAATAAAATTAAATTAAAAAAAAAAAAATAAAAATTTAAAGAAAAATATAGCAAGGAGGTTAGTGTGGCCAGAGTGAAGTGGATAGGGGAGTGTAGTATGAGATAACTGCAGGAGCGGTATGTGGGGTTGGTGGTGTGGTCTTCTAGGCATTGGAAAGACTTGGTTTTTTACTCTTAGTTAGTCAGAAAGCCATTAGAGGGTTTTGAGCTGAGCAGTGATACAGTCTGACTTGGTTTATCAGAGTCAATCTGCTTGCCATATCGAGAAGAGAGTGAGGTGGATTGAGGGAGGAAGGACTGTTGTATTTAAGTTCAGTGGGTAAGTCAGGACTGGAGGGGAAAAATTTAGGCAGCATTAGTGAATGGATTATAATGAAGACCATGAGTTTGGATGAGATTATCTGCCTGGCACTTGACATTGTGCTGTACTGTTTGTTGGCTATGTGTAGGTACTCTAACTCTATAAATTTAATATGTCTTTTCTATATTAATGTTCATGAGATTACTATATATGAATCAATAGAGATGTGTACATTTAATATAATTTTCTTCCAATTCCACTACAAGCTGCCATTGAATAGGTGGTGCTTTTAAAAAACAACTGTTACTGTAAGTCTAAGGAATAAGATTTTTTGCCTTTAGGATAGCAAAATACAGTTAAAAGTAAAAACTTGATAAAGAGGGTGCAGCTGTGTGTGGCAGACTAAGGATTCCAGCTTATTTTCCAACTCCAAAGCCCATCATTCTAAACACTGCACAGTAGTGCCCTTGTAAAATTATGTGCCCTTTTCCATATAATTTTGCCTACTGATTAGTTGCTGGAAGGTTTTTCTTTCTTTTTAATTGCGAGAGAGCATAATCAGTATAGCAAAGTCATGATTCTGAATTCATAGGAACCTGATCTTTTATCATAGGTTTTAAGCTGTTATTTATCCTCTTTCAGTCTCAGTGGCCTTGTCTGTAAAATAGTGATGTTTATAAAAAACTTTAGCGTTTTGGAAGATAATTAAGAGAATGCATTTTTTGTATTTACTGATGTATAGTGTGTTTGTACTTAGGTGGCAGTTATATCAAGGAAGCATTGGGACTTGTGGCTGCACTGTTCCAGAATTTAAAAATTAGAAAATGGAGCAATCATGTGATGAAGAAAAAGAGCCTGAACCACAAAAGAACATAAAAGAAACCAAACAAGTAGATGACAAAGACGCCGAGCTCATCTTTGTTGGTGTGGAACATGTAAATGAAGATGCTGAGCTAATCTTTGTTGGGGTGACTTCAAATTCAAAACCAGTCGTTTCAAACATTTTGAACAGAGTCACCCCGGGTTCATGGTCAAGGAGAAGAAAGTATGGTCACCTTAGAAAAGATACTGCTCACAAATTGCAGCCTACAAGTCATGAGACCCTTACATCAGAAGCAGTGACTATCTTGCCGGCTTCCCAACTTGAATCAAGATCGGCAGATAGTCCTATTATTATTGAGCCTTTGTCTAAACCTGATTATAAAAATAGTTCACCACAAGTTGTGCCTAATAGCTCTTCAGAACTACCTTCTCCTTTGATTACATTCACAGGTTCATTGCATCATCCAGTAAGTGCAGCACTTTCAGTAGGAGGTATAAATGAAAATCCTTGTGTATCAAAGCGACTTTCCACTTCTGAAGTAAACAGCATAAATCACAAAAGGTCTAAACTCAGGGATGGAATTATGGAAGGATATTCTTCAGCTTCATCCCCTTCAGATACCTTTCATACAGTGAATACAGTAAGTACTCAGCAAAGTACACCCTCAAACAATGTGCATACCTCATTAAGCCATGTTCCGAATGGAGCACCTTTTCCAGAAGCTTTTCCAAAGGACAATATCCATTTCAAGCCTATAAATATAAATATTGATAGGGAAAATGAATTGGCAAAAACAGACATTTTGAGTCTAGCAAGTCAAAACAAGACCCTTGATCCCAAGAAAGAAAATCCGGTCATGTTACTTAGTGACTTTTACTATGGACAGCATAAAGGAGATGGGCAACCAGAACAGAAGACTCACACCACCTTTAAATGCCTCAGTTGCTTGAAAGTTCTGAAAAATGTTAAGTTTATGAATCACGTGAAGCATCATTTGGAATTTGAGAAGCAGAGGAATGACAGCTGGGAAAACCACACCACCTGCCAGCACTGCCAACGGCAGTTTCCCACTCCCTTTCAGCTCCAGTGTCATATCGAAATTGTCCACACTGCCCAGGAGCCCTCTACTGTCTGTAAGATCTGTGAATTGTCATTTGAAACAGATCAAGTCCTTTTACAACACATGAAGGACCATCATAAGCCTGGTGAAATGCCCTACGTGTGCCACGTTTGCCATTACAGATCGTCGTTCTTTGCTGATGTGGAAACACATTTTAGAACATGCCATGAAAACACAAAGAATTTGCTTTGTCCCTTTTGTCTCAAAATTTTCAAAACTGCAACACCATACATGTGTCATTATAGGGGCCATTGGGGAAAGAATGTACATCAGTGTTCTAAGTGCCGACTACAGTTTTTAACTTTCAAGGAGAAAATGGAGCACAAGACCCAGTGTCATCAAACGTTTAAGAAGCCTAAACAACTAGAAGGATTACCTCCTGAAACAAAAGTTATTATTCAAGTGTCGCTGGAACCTCTTCAACCAGGATCAGTGGAAGTAGCACCCATAACTGTGAGCACATCTGACTCCGAACCATCACTCCCCACTTCTAAAAGCAAAATTTCAAAAAAGTTTCATTAATTCTGGTTTCAGTAAATTTAAAGCAGGTTTTCAAACTGAATTTTAAAATGTCATAAAAAGAAATTCAAACCATACATTATTCAGTGGCACCAAAAATAGTGAAATTAGTGGATTACATGTGACTTTTAAAACAAAATTTAGGATATATACTATTTGATCCAAATTTTGAGGTATTTTAAAGCATCTGGTTTTCATGTTAACTGTATCTGGCTTACCACATAAAAAGTGTGTGTGTATGTGTGAGAGAGAAAAAGGTATTTATTTTTTAAATTTTAATCTTCTTTTTTTTTCTTTTTAATTTTTTTTTTTTAGAGACAGGGTCTCATTGTCACCCAGGCTGGAGTGCAGTAGCATGATCCTAGCTCACTGTAGCCTTGAACTCCTCCTGGGCTCAAGCATTCCTCCGCCTCAGCCTTTGGAGAGTAGCTAGGACTACAGGCGCAGCCACCACACCCAGCTAAGTTTTTATTTTAATTTTTTGTTGTGATGGAACTTTGTTATGTTACCCATGCTGGTCTTGAACTCCTGACCTCAGGCGAGGCTCCCACCTCAGCCTCCCCAAGTGCTGAAATGTGTGAGCCACTGCCCCTGGCACCTATTTATTATTTTGGTATTTCATGTTACTCCTAAGCTTGAAAGCTCTTCTTTCTATACACAGAATTCATAGAATTTTTGAAATACTTAGTTTTCTTTTCAGCTTTTTCCATGCATTAAAGATTTCATGGTTAACTCTAGTTAGACTGGAATGGCTTTGTTATGCCCTGGCCACTTGCTGCTGAATTCCCAGAAGTGCCTCTGATGTGCTGGCATAAAATAACCTGAAAAGATTCTTAAAAGCCAGGGTGTGGAATTGAAAGAGAAGCTGCTGCATGAGCAGACACCAAGAAAGTGGAGGTTAGTTGAGGGAGAGCAGTGGCTCTTTGTCCCAGTTGAAGGATAGGCATACATTCATTCTGGTCTTGGGGCCAGGTTAAAAGGAACACTACTTCAGAGTGTATTTACCGAACCCAAAAATATTCAAGGAAGCCAAACCATTCAAAGTAAAATGCCTTTGTTTGGTGAGGGGCTCCTGCAGACATTAAACAGTCGTCATGTATCATTGGTTTGAGATGAATGAAGTAGCAATACAATTAATAGAATGGTTGCTGGTGCTAGCTGACTTCCTGTTCTGTGATCTAAAGGTGAATTTGATTCATTCCCGCTTCTCTCCCTTTTGGCTAGCTGTTAGTGGAGAATGAACTGGCCGTATTCCTCTCAGCCACAGCAGTAAAGCAAGTTAAGTTTCCCAAGGGGAAGATACTCTGATATCTATAATTTGAAAGATACCTATAATTTGAACTATACTCGACCCAAAGTTTTAACTGAAAAGGGCCAAACAAGTGGTATCTGTCCAGTTACTGGACTTGGCTAAATTTGCTTTTCCTACTGTTAAGCAGGAATGGGACTGTCCAAGAACAGTAGATACAGTAGACAAAAATAACCCAGGGTGACTGGCTAATAAATTTAAACCCGTAATGGCTTTATATGTTTTTGTGCATATATATTTTACCCTAATGGGAAGCTTGTGACTTTATGTCTTGCCTTGGACATGAATGTATTACAGCTTACAGTTAGTCTTCTGTTGTATGTATAGTTTCCCAGTTTGTCAACACTAATGCTGTTTGTGTCTTACTTGACACATTAGTGTGCAAGAAATGTCTCTCTAATTGAATAAGTGTTAAGACATAGAGTTAATGTTCTTTATCTAATCTATCCTATCTAATCTGTACTATGTGGGAACATTTTTCCCTTGCTCCCACCAGAGGCTGTTTTATAGAATTCTTGAGTACCTTTTGAGTATTAGTTCCTGAACATCAGCAGCCTTGGCTGCCTCTGTGGATTCCTAAGTTGTCTCCCTGGTTGTGTTCTGGTGCCATCCTTTGTTCCTCCACCCCTGACCGAGGTGACTAGCAGCCGGTCTTCACCAGTCAAGGAATCTTGGCATCTTGACTATAGACATAGGTTTGGAGAAATCTCCTTTTTTCCTTGATTTCTCCTTAAAGGCACCTTATCTCTTCCCCACTCCTTTCTTCCCTCCTCAATCTAGTTAAATTTCCTAAGGTTTCACAAAAAGTTGGGAAGAGATAAAAGAGGTTAGCATTCCTCTTAGAACAAGAGTAGAAGGCAGTATAGATAATAAAGTTGTGAGTATATTATCTATGTTGTTTTTAAAAACTTTTAAACTTTTATTTATTTTTTCTTTTTTTATTTTTTTCTTTAAACTTTTATTTATTTTTTATTTTTTTATTATCTACATTTTAGAAAATTTTCTGACTTCAGATCCATAGATTCTGTTGTATTTATTTGCCTGACGCTCACTTGATTGATTTGCACCTTGAACACTTTACTAGGCCTTTTCAGTTACTTTGCTTGGGTTAAGACATTGTACTAAAATTTCAGCCCAAATCCTTTCTTTAGTTGAAGAAAGGGTATGTGTGTGCAGTTGGGTGTGTGTGCCAGTTGTTCTGGTCTCAGGTAGATATTCCTACTTTGTATAAATAGATCTATAGACGTTTTATACTTAGCCCCTGTACTCTGTTTCTTGGCAAAAATATGAAATGTTTTAGTTGTATGTTTTAGTGATTGTTTGGTATTAGAAACACTTGTTGTTTGCTGTTCATTAAAGCATGCTCTTAAAGAGTACATATGGTCATTAATTGCCAACTATAGATTCCAGTGATCTGGCCCCTGCCTACCTCCTTCCTCTCTTTTTCATTCTCTGTCATGCTTCTCTACTGTTTTCTCCAATGATGCACTATTTTGACACACTGGCCTTGCTGTTCCTTAAGCAAATCACATTCTTCCCAATCCAAAGACTTTGCACATGCTATTTTGTTTCATAGAATGTCCTTCCCCTTGGCCTGCATGGCTTGCTACCTCACTTAATTGTTTGACACTTCCTTTGGTTCATTGAGCTTCAAGGCTCTTAGAATGACGCTGACAATGAAATCTCCCTTTTTTTTTTATTTTTTAAAAAAAAAACAACCACCTTTTAACTTTCTCCTCTTAAAGGCACTTTACCCTCTCCTTACTCTTTTCTTCTCTCTTCAATCTATTTAAATTTCCTAGGTTTTCATGAAAAAG
This sequence comes from Saimiri boliviensis, assembly GCF_048565385.1. Classification (NCBI taxonomy): domain Eukaryota; kingdom Metazoa; phylum Chordata; class Mammalia; order Primates; family Cebidae; genus Saimiri; species Saimiri boliviensis. Next base: position 25,930,511 of record NC_133469.1, on the reverse strand, counting down.
CTGGAAAGCAATCATCATCAAGGGCTTTGCTTCTGTCTTAGAGTAGAGCTAAGCTTGAGTCAATTTCTGTGCCTGCAACCAAATGAAAATTAATATCGTGCGTTCTTTCAGGAGCTTTTTCTGTTTTTCTATTGATACCTCTATATATTTTTGAGGCAATGTCACTTTGTTTACAAATATATTGAATATGTCAAGATTACTATTTTGTTATTACCCTTTGTGAATTTCCTGGTCTATTTTGCTTGTTTGTTCTTTCAGATGAAATTTATTATTTTATTAATGTTGCCAAAAATTATAAGCAAAATATTAATTATAGTAATAAAATGTTTTGTGAAAAAAATGTTGCCGTATTGTCTTTCCACTATAAGTAAAATGGGATATTTTTAGTTGGTTTTTGTTTTTTGAAACAGAGTCTCGCTCTGTGGCCCAGGCTGGAGTATAGTGGTGCAGTCCTAGCTCACTGCAACGTCCGTCTCCTGAGTTCAGGTGATTCTCATGCCTTAGCCTCCCGAGCAGCTGGTACTACAGGTGTGTGCCACCATGCCCAGCTGAGTTTTGTACTTTCTGTAGAGATGAGGTTTCATCATGTTGGCCAGGCTAGTCTCAAACTCCTGGCCTCCCAAAGTGTTGAGATTACAGGCATAAGCCACCGTATCCGGTCAGCATTTGAAAGAATAAAAATCATTGAGATTAAGTAAACTCAATGGTATTTAGAATTTCTCATTCTTTCCATAGATATTACCATGAATAACCACAATTACAAAGCACGTATCACCTTATATATTGCTTTCTTATTTTGCATTATAGCCAAATAAACTTTGTACTGCAATAGCTCCTAGAATCATTACTTTTGATAACTGAAGACTGTCCGTAGTAGGTATATATCTAATAATTTATTTGACTTTCAGTTTGGTTTCCAAGTTTTTTTTTTTTTTTTTTTTTTTTTAAGGCAGGGTCTCTTGTCACCTAGGCTGGAATATAGTGGTACAATCATAACTCACAGCTGTCTTCACCTCCTGGACTCAAGCCCTCCCACCCCATCCTCTCAAGTAACTGGCCAGACTACATGTGTGCACCACCATGCCCTGCTATTTTTTTTTTTTTTTTTGAGATGCAGTTTCACTTGTTGCCCAGGCTGGAGTACAATGGCACGATCTCAGCTCACTGCAAGTTCCACCTCCTGGGTTCAAGTGATTTTCCTGCCTCAGCCTCCCAAGTAGCTGGGATTACAGGTGCCCGCCAACATGCCCAGATAATTTTTGTATTTTTAGTAGAGATGGGGTTTCACCATCTTGGCCAGGCTGGTCTCAAACTCTTGACCACAAGTGAACTGTCCACCTTGGCTTCCTAAAGTGCTGGGATTACAGGTGTGGGCCACCATGCCCAGCCACCCCGCTAATTTTTTAAATTTTAGTAGAGACAGGAATTGAACCTGGGAGGCAGAGGAATTTTTCCAAGTTTTTGTTAACTAGGAATTACTCTCAAATGAATATTTGCTTATTAATTTTTGAACTATATTCAACTGAAGGGAAACCGATTTTTTTTTTTTTTTTTTTTGGAGACAGAGTCACTCTGTTGCCTAGACTGGAGTGCAGTGGTACAATCTTACCTTACTGCAGCTTCTGCCTAGCAGGTTCAAGTGATTCTCCTGACTCAGCCTCCCAAGTAGCTGAGATGACAGGCATGGGCCACCATGCTCAGCTTAGGTTTATATTTTTAGTAGAGATGGGGCTTCACCATATTAGCCAGGCTGGTCTCAAACTCCTGACCTCAAATGATCTGAAGCGGGGACAGATTTCTGTACTTAAAACTCATTTTATAATTTTGACATAGAAACCAAAAATGTCCTTTTTCTTTAAGTAACTCATGAAGTAATTTGAAAATGATTTTTGGCCAGGCATGGTGGCTCATGCCTGTAATCCAAGCACTTTGGAGGCCAAAGCAGGCGGATCACCTGAGGTCGGAAGTTCAAGACCAGCCTGACCAACATGGTGAAACCCCAACTTTAAAAAAAAAAAAGTTTTTATGTAGAAATGTCAAGTACACACACTCTCCAAGGAAAATTAAATTCTCTTAAAACATTCAGCCTGCAAAATTTTAAATCTTTGTAATTCACTTACCCATAAAAGTACCGAGAATAAAGACTTTAATAAAAAATGCATCAAAATATTTGGGATTCAGGGAATGCTGTCAACAGAGGTAGGCAAAGGTTTGAATCCACTGATTGAGCGAGATGGAGTCTCACTCTGTCACCTAGACTGGAGTGCAGTGGCACAATCTCGGCTCACTGCAATGTCAGCCTCCCACGTTCAAGTGATTCTCCTGCCTTAGCCTCCTGAGTTGCGGGGACTACAGGCATGCACCACCATGCCCGGCTAATTTTTATATTTTTAGTAGAGATGGGGTTTCACCATGTTGACCAGGTTGGTCTTGAATTCCTGACCTCAGGTGATCCACCCACCTCGGCCTCCCAAAGTGCTGGGATTACAGGCATGAGCCACCATGCCCGGCTAGTTTGAATCCTTTATTTAAAAAGAAAAAAAGTAGGTCATGCATAGTGGCACACACTTGTAATCCCAACACTTTGGGAGGCCAAGGCAGGAGTACTGTTTAAGACCAGGAATTCAAGACCAACCTCAGCAACATAGCAGGACCCTGTCTCTACCAAAAAAAAAAAAAAAAAAAAGTAAATCAGAATCACTGATAAAACCAGGACGAATGAGATGAGGAAATACACTTTAATATTAGAAGTGAGATTCTGAGTAGTTAAAACAATATCCTACCCCAAACAGAACTAGTTTTGCTTCAGGAAAGTAAGTTTCTAACAAGAAAGCCTTAAGTACAACCAAGTAAAAACTTGGGTTAGTAAAGAAAAGTAAATGAATGTCTTAACAGATGTTGTAAATTATAAAACTAATAATTTTCTTTGAGGGTTCTAAAAAATGGAAATAGAAATTCTTTAAGTAATATACTTATTACCTTCAGGGGCAAATCAATGAGGCTAAAAATGGACACAAACGGCAAGAAGACAAAGATTACATAGTGGTACTGAATAAAAATTAAAAACTAAAAGTAGGCCAGGCGTTGTGACTCATGCCTGTAATCCCAGCACTATGGGAGACCAAGGCAGGTGGATCACTTGAGGGCAGGAGTTTCAGACCAGCCTGACCAAAATGTGATACACTGTCTCTACTAAAAATAGAAAAACTAGCTGAGCATGGTGGTGTGTGCCTGTAATCCCAGCTACTTGGGAGGCTGAGGCAGGAGAATTGCTTGAACCTGGGAGGTGGAGGCTTCAGTGTGCTGAGATTGCCCCACTGCACTCCAGCCTGGACAACAGAGTGAGACTCTGTTAAACAAATAAACAAATGTTATGTAAATGAGTTATTTTGCCTTTAAAAAGCATTCATCATATAAATTTTTAAAAAGTAAATTCCGTTTCAATGGTTAGCCCTCTTAGACTCTCCTTCCTGGTTATGAGATTGAAATGAGAACAATTATCAATGTATGGCAAGACTGCCACTAAGACACAACTCTTTCTTAGCTTTAGGGCAAGCATTGGCAAACTGTGGCTTTTAGGCTAAGTTTAAATTTTCAAAACATTGTTAGAGCCAGAGACCCATATACATACCCAGCAAAGCCTAAAATATTTACTACCTGTTACTTTACAGAAAAAAGTTTGCTGACCCCTGCTGTAGGTTACAACTTAGACTCATTGGTATCTTCCCCTGTATTCATGTATGTGGGCTAATGGCTTAGAAGAACTTTGGATATAAATGAGATAGGGTTATTCCTTGGTCTTATCCAGGGATTGATAGAGTCCAAAACAGTGGAAAGAGACACCATGTCCAGGAAATGACAGAACAGCTGTTTGAGGGATGTGTGTATGAGTATGTATAAACATACATGTCAAAACCTTAGTACCATTTTTTCATGTTTTTTTTATGAATGGGATTGTGTGCGGTGCAAACAGGAGGGAGTATGTTATCTATTGCTGCACAACAGATTACCACAAACAGTTTAAAATAAACATAAACTCATGTAATACCTGAGTGTCAAGAATCCCAGAACAGCATAGTTGAGTTCTGGCTCAGGGTATCACAAAGTTGCAGTCACCTGAAGGCTTGAGTGGGGCTGGAGGGTCTGGTCTGCTTTTAAAAGGTCTGGTGACAGATGACTAGTTCCTTCCTGGCTATTGGGAGAAGGCCACAGTTCTTCCATGTGGGTCTCTTTACTTGGGTGTTTTCAAGACATGGTTAGCTGGCTTCTGCTAGAGTGAGTGATCCAAGAGAGTGAGCAAGGAAGCTGCAATTTCTTTTATGACCTAGTTTCAGAAATCACCCTATCATTTTTACAATATCCTATTCATTAAAAGTGAGTCACTAAGTGTAGTCCACATGTCAAGAAGAGGGCAAACAAGCTCCATCTCTGAAGGGAAAAGCCTCAAAGGATTTGCATATATAATTTACAGCCACCAGGTACATCTTCTGACCATATACCTTCTGTGTGCAAACCACATTCACTTTCTCCTAGGGCCACCAAAAATTTCATTCATTACAGCATTAAATTGAAGTCTAGAAGGTCATTATTCAAATCAGGTCCAGACATGGACCAGGCCCAGTTGGGTAGTTGGTATTCCTTATGTGCTGTATCTCAAGTATAGTTTCTCTGTATCTGAAGACCTGTGAACTAGAGACAAATTGTCTGCCGGCCTACAGCCCCATCCAACATAGAGTGGTGGAACAGTATGGGATAACCTCCATAGACACTGCTGTTCCAAAAAGAATGAGGATAGGGGAATAGGTGTCACATAGAAACTACCAGTTTGTAGCAATTCTGAAATCCTACCAGGCACGTGTTAGCAGTTCATTGATTAGAACTCAATGCCTGGAAATTCTCTTGGTTCTTGGCTCTGAACTCTGGATTCTTGGTTTTGCCCTATAACATACTTCCTTTTTCATAAAAGGTAGCATATGGTACAGCTGAATAGTTTTCTCAGCCTGTTTTCTGCCTGTAGAAGGTAGAGGTCCAGTGACCTCTTCATTTTGTACTCTTGTCCTTTCAGTTCAAGCTTAGTGACATTTCTCTAAATACATACTCTTAAAATCCTTTTTTCCTGTTCATCTTAACTGGTGTTTACTCCAAAGAACTCCACTCCAAAACCATGACCATATGTCTCTTCAGGATAAGGCCTTTTTAAAAATTAGAGATGGAGGTCTGATTATGTTGCCTAGGCTGGTCTCAAACTCCTGGCCTCAAGGCATCATCCTGCAGTGGGCTTCCCAAAAGTGCTGCAATTAAAGGTGTAAGCCACTGTGCCTGCCAGAATAAGGCCTTCTCTATCTTATATTTCTGTTAAGATAGCTGAGACACAATAACTTGAAGCTTCTGAAAGTGCTGTTGTTTGAGATTATCTCTGGGGCACAACCGTAAACTCCTTAGAGGGCCTTAGCCTCACTGAATGGTACAGTAAGTACATCCCCACCCTTATCTATGGGGGATAAGTTCCAAGACCCCCAGTGGATACCTGAACCCGAAGATAGTACTGAAGAACGCATGACTTTTTTTCTTATTTAAAATTGTACAGACAGAAGACTTGTTTGACTTTTTTCTTATTTACAATTTCATGGATAGAAGACTCGTTCTCAATGTAGATTTTAGCAACCTCAGCATATGATTTCTGTTTTTTATGTCAAGAACATACACCTTTTTACTTAAAGGAAACACTTTATGGTTTCTCTTTGGCATATCCAGATTGCTAGCATCCCTACTTTTGCACTTTGGGGCCTTAAGTAACATAAGGGTTAATTAAACATAAGTGATACTGTGGCAATCTGATAACCAAATCCAGCTACTAAGGGACTAACTGGGGTATTTTCAGAAAAACCCTCAAACTGTTTTTCCTCTACTCTGACCACAACAGTCATCAACACAGAAGATAACTGCTGTGACCAAAAGTGTGGGAGTTTTTCTGCATACACCAAGCAACACAAACTAGCTGGGTATTCTCCAATTTATTTCCAACACTGTATTTTTTTTTTTCTTTTATTTTCACATCCTCAGTGGCTATTATGGATACTGTCTACTTGGAGACAGTGTCAGATCCCTCAGGTTTAGGGGCTCAGTCCCTAAGACTGCCCACCACACCCCCAGACAACAGCTGCAAGTCTGTATCTCCTGAACTTCTGACTGACTTAAAGTTGGGGTTCTCACAACTCACTCTTTGGGTTTAATTTGTTGCAGTCGCTCACAGAACTGAGGAAACATGTTTGCCAGTTTATCATAAAGGATATTACAAAAGATACAGATGAGACACATAGGGCAAGGTGTCGGGGAAGGGACATAGAGTTCCCATGGCTTTCCTGAGTGTGCCACCCTCCAGGAACCTCCAAGGGTTGTTCAGCTAACTGGAAATTCCCTGAACCCAATCTTCTTGGGTCTTTATGGAAGTTTCGTGACTTAAGCATTCTCTCCCACTAGAGTACACAGCAGGATTCTTTCTGGGGACGGTCTTAGAACTCACAATCAGAAAGATTAGAGTCCTGCCTTGGGGCAGGTAAAAGGATGGCAGAAGGCCAGAAGCCTGCCTCTGAAGCCTGACACACCCAACATTATAACAAAAGACTGTAACAAGGGCTATAGGAGTTATGAACTGTGGACAAAAGCAATATAGATTATCGTAACACCATAGGAGCACAGCATACACAACATAGACATGCTGGTCAATGGGATGATTTATGTCCTCAGTGGAAGTGTGTGCCACTGCACTAGATTTCATCACACTAACTGGAGTGGCATGCAATTTAAAACCTAAGAATTGTTGGCTGGGTGTGGTGGCTCATGCCTCTAATCCCAGCACTTTGGGAGGCCAAGGCAGGTGGATCATTTGAGGTCAGGAGTTCAAGACCAGCCTGGCCAACATGGTGAAACCCTGTCTCTACTAAAACACAAAAGTTAGCTGTGTGTGGTGGTGAACACTTTTAATCCCAGCTACTCAGTACGCTGAGATGGGAGGATTGCTTGAGCCCAGGGAGTAGAGGTTGCAGTGAACCAAGATCACACTACTGCACTCCAGCCTGGGCAACAGAGCAAGACCCTGTCTCTAAATAAATAAATAAAATAAAACCTATGAGTTATTTCTGGAATCTTCCACTTAATATTTTTGGATCACAATTGACTGTGGGTAACTGAAACCATGGAAAATAAAACCACGGATAAGGGAGACTACTGTATTCTGAAGCATCATTTTTGATCTTTCAGAGCCTTAAGGGATTTTACCCTCTAACCAAGTGTGGTGGCTCACACCTGTAATCCCAGCACTTTGGGAGGCTGAGGCTGGTGGATCACCTGAGGCCAGGAGTTCAAGACCAGCCTGGCCAACATGGTGAAACCCCATCTCTACTAAAAATACAAAAATTAGTTGGGCATGGTGGCGTGCACCTGTAATCCCAGCTACTCTGGAGGCTGAGGCAGGAGAATATCTTGAACCTGGGAGACAGAGTTTGTTGTGAGCTGAGATCAAGCCACTGCACTCTAGCCTGGGCAATCAGTGAGACTCCATCTCAAAGAAAAAGGATTTTACCCTCATCTTTCACATTTCTGCACCTTTCTTTAGTGCCCTGGGTATAACTTTTGCTTGGGAGCAGTTAATCTTAGCATCCTTTGCCATATGGAAAGACTGGGAATTTTCAAAACCAGCAAGTATTGGCTTTTTGTTCAATACTTCTTCCCTTAGCTTATTTCTGTCCCCTCAGATTTTACTATAAGCAGCAAGAAGAAACCAGTCAGCACTTTCAGCGTTCTGGCTGGAAATCTCAGCTAGATGACTCAGGTCCAATTTCTACTTTCACCTGACTGGGTGATAGTCGTTAAACTTTCTGTCACTATATAACTACATAACCCTTGCTCAATTTTCTAATAACATGTTCCTCACTTTATTTTAAGCTACACCAGAGCCTTCTCAGAGTCCAGTTTTCTATTAAGGCTTGCACTAACAATCTCCTTGAAGTTTTTTAGCTTCTACTCACTGCCCAGTTTCAAAGCCACTTCTACATTTTAGGTATTACACCAGCACCTCCCTTCCAGGTACTAAAATCTGTATTAGTTACCTATTGCTGTATAATATATTACTGCAAAGTTAACCAGCACCATTTGTTACCTCATGGTTTCCGAGGGTCAGGAATTTGGAGTCATTTAGCTGAGTGGTTCTGTCTCAGCTTCTTTCATGAGGTTGCAGTTAAGATGTTGACTGGGACTATATGATCTGAAGGCTTGACTGGGGATTTCAAACTCACTTGGGTATTGGCAGGAGGTCTCCCTCTGTTCCTTGTCATATGGTCCTCAGGACGTGTCAGCTGGCTTCCTACAGGTTGAGTGATCCAAGAGGGAACAAGGAAGGCATTGCAGTGTTTTTTTTGATAGCGTTAGAGGTAAAATAACTTCACCCTGTTCTATACTTTTGGTGACCCAGAGCAACCTTGAGGCTGTGCGGGAGTGGACCATATACAGATAGATAGAAGGAACACAGTTAAAACTGAATTAATGATCATCATGTTACCTTCCCACTCTGTGGTGTGCCACTGTGGCTGACACTGACCATTTTGAGAGGACTCTTAAGAGTTCATTTATTTTAAAACATTGAGTATATGATACATTCACATTATTCAAACATCAAAAAATGTAATAACTCAGATTCTTGTAGCCTTTCAGATAGTCTCTTATTTTTTTTTAAATAACTGATTTATATTTTGAACAGTCTTCTGCACCTTACTTTTTTTTTTGACAATGTAACATGTTCACATTTTATGGCATCTAAACAGGAAAATTACTGCCTGAGATTATGAAAGGGTTAATTAAAAATATTTCTGCAGTATTTCTAAAGATTACTAAGAAAAATCTCTAATGCACTATTATAAAACTGTTGTAAAGAAAAAAAATCCCTGTCCATTTCATAAAGAATAAATATGGCTGATTAATAAATAAATGCAAAATATTCAGTCTCCATTGCAAAAACAAAAATGGAAATTAAAGCAGCAGTAGCTTACTGATGAATATTTTAGAAATTATAATGTTTACTGTCAGTGAGGGTGTATTAAAAGGAGTTTCAATTGGCATAAAGCTTTTTGGAAGTTATTTCAATATATGAATAAAAAGATAATAATTCATTTTCCAATACATGAACAAAGATTTTCTTTCCATTTATTTGTGTATTTTAAAATTTATTTTAGCAGTGTTTTTTGGTTTTCACTGTAGAAGTCTTTCCTCTTCTTGATTCTTAAGAAGGGGAAAGAATATTATTTCTGATGCTGCTGTTGTAAATTGAATTGTTTTCTTAATTTCATTTTGGGTTAGGTCCTGTTTGGTTGTTTAAGTATACAAATATAAGACACCCCCCCACACACCCTTTTTTTGGATAGACAGCGTCTCAGTTTATTTCCCATGCTGATCTTGAACTCTTGATTTTAACCAGTCCTTTCATCTGAGCTTCACAAAATGCTGGGAATTCAGGCATGAGCTATCATGCCTAGTCATTAGGTGGCTTTTTGTGTTGATTTTTTATCTGAAACTTTACCAAATTTATTTAATAGTTCTAACAGTTCTTTTTTTTTTTGGTAGGACTTTCTAATTTTTAATTTTTTATGTTACTTTAAGTTCTGGGATATATATGTGCAAAACATACAGGTTTGTTACAGAGGTATATGTGTGCCATGATGGTTTGCTGTACATACCAACCTGTCATCTAGGTTTTAAGCCCTGTATGCATTAGGTATTTGTCCTAATGCTCTCCCTTTCCTTGCCCTCCACCCCCCAACAGCCCCCCAGTGTGATGTTATTCTCCCTGTGTCCGTGTGTTCTCATTGTTCAACTCCCATGAATGAGTGAGAACATGCAGTGTTTGGTTTTCTGTTCTAGTGTTGCTTTGCTGAGAATGACGGCTTCCAGCTTCAGCCATGTCCCTGCAAAAAACATGAACTTTTTTTTGTGGCTGTGTTTTTATGGCTGCATAATATTCCGTGGTGTATATGTGCCATATTTTCTATATCCAGTCTATTATTGATGGGCATTTGGGTTGATTCCAAGTCTTTGCTATTGTAAATAGTAGTGCAATAAACATATATGTGTATGTGTCTTTATAGTAGAATGATTTATAATCATTTGGGTATATACCCAGTAATGGGATTGCTGGGCTCAAATGGTATTTCTGGTTCTAGATCCTTGAGAAATCGCCACACTGTCTTCCACAATAGTTTACTAATTTACATTCCCATCAACAGTGTAAAAGTGCTCCTATTTCTCCACAACCTCTCCAGCATCTGTTGTTTTCTGACTTTTTAATAATCGCCATTCTAACTGGCATGATATGGTGTCTCATTGTGGTTTTGGTTTGAATTTCTCTAATGATGAATGATGATGAACTGTTTTTCATATATTTGTTGGCCACATAAATGTCTTCTTTTGTGAAGTGTCTGTTCGTATCCTTTGCCCATTGTTTTGGTGGGGTTGTTTATTTCTTGTAAATTTGTTTAAGTTCCTTGTAAATTCTGGATATTACACCTTTGTCACATGGGTAGGTTGCAAAAATGTTCTCCCATTCTGTAGGTTGCCTTTTCCTTCTGATGATAGTTTCATTTACTGTGCAGAAGCTCTTTAGTTTGATTAGATCCCATTTGTCAATTTTAGCATTTGTTGCAATCACTTTTGGTCTTTTAGTCATGAAGTATTTGCCCATGCCTGTGTACTGAATTGTATAGCCTAAGTTTTCTTCTGGATTTTTTATGGTTTTGGGTTTTACCATTTAAGTCTTTAATCCATCTTGAGTTAATTTTTGTATAAGGTGTGAGGAAGTGGTCCAATTTCTGTTTTCTGCCTATGGCTAGCCAGTTTTCCCAGCACCATTTATTAAATAGAGAATCCTTTCTCCATTGCTTGTTTTTGTCATGATTGTCAAAGATCAGATGGTTGTAGTTGTGTGGTGTTAAATCTGAAGGCTCTGTTCTGTTCCATTGGTCTATATATCTGTTTTGGTACCAGTATAGTGCTGTTTTGGTTACTGTAGCCTGGTAGTGTAGTTTGAAGTCAGGTAGCATGATGCCTCCAGCTCTGTTCTTTTTGCTCTGGATTGTCTATACGGGCTATTTTTTGGTTCCCTATAAAAATTTAGACTAGTTTTTTTTTTTTTTTTCTAATTCTGCAAAGAAAGTCAGTGATATCTTGATGAGAGTAACATTGAATTTATAATTTACTTTAGGCAATACGGCAATATGGCCAGTTTCATGATATTAATTCTTCCCATCCATGAGAATGGAATGTTTTTCCATTTGTTTGTGTCCTCTCTTAATTTCCTGAGCATTAGTTTGTAGTTCTCCTTGAAGAGGTCCTTCACATCCCTTGTAAGTTTTATTGCTAGGTATTTTATTTTCTTTGTAGCAATTGGGAATGGGAGTTCATTCATGTTTTGGCTCTCTGCTTGTCTATTTCTGGTTTAGGAATGCTTGTGATTTTTGCAAATTGATTTCGTATTCTGAGACTTTGCTGAAGTAGCTTATCAGCTTAAGGAGTCTCTGGGCTGAGACAATGGGGTTTTCTAAATATACAATCATGTTGTCTGCAAACGGAGATAATTTGACTTTCTCTCTTCTCATTCAAATACCTTTATTTCGTTCTCTTGCCTGATTGCCCTGGCGAGAACTTCCAATACTAAGTTGAATAGGAGTAGTGAGAGAGGACATTATTACCTTGTGCTGATTTTCAAAGGGAGTGCTTTAAGCTTTTACCCATTCAGTATGATATTGGCTATGGGTTTGTCATAAATAGCTCTTATAATTTTGAGATATGTTCCCTCAACACCTAGTTTATTGAGAGTTTTTAGCATAAAGAGATGTTGAATTTTATCAAAGGCCTTTTCATCATCTATTGAGATAATCATGTGGTTTTTACTTTCGGTTCTGTTTATGTGATAAATTAGGTTTATTGATATGTATTTGTTGAACCAGCCTTGCATCCCAGCGATTAAGCTGACTTGATCGTGATGGATAAGCTTTTTAATGTGCTTCTGGATTTGATTTGCCAGTATTTTATTGAGGATTTTCGAATTGATGTTCATCCAGGATATTGCCTGATATTTTCTTTTTTGTTGTGTCTCTGCTGATTTTGATACCAGAGTAATGCTGACCTCATAAAATGATTTAGAAAGGACATTGTTTTCTCTTTACTACTTCTGTCTCTCGTTCTCTCTCTCTCTGATTCTCTCTCTCTGTCTCTGACTCTCTCCTCTCTCTCTGACTCTTTCTCTCTCTTTCTCACTCTCTTTCTCACTCTGACTCTCTCTCTGACTCTCTCTCTCTGACTCTCTCTCTCTCACTCTCTCTCTTTGACTCACTCTCTCACTCCCTCTCTTTGACTCTGTCTCTCTGACTCTCTCTCTCTCTCTCTCTCACTCTCACTCTCTCTCTCTCTCTCTCTCTTCCTTTCTTTGTTCCATGTCAGTCTTTCTCCTCTAGGATTCCCCGCCCCCCCGAAAGCTCTTTTGAATTGAAAAAAAAAAAAAAGATTTAGAAAGGAGTCTCTTTTTCTATTGTTTGGACGAGTTTCAGAAGGAATGGTGTCAGCTTCTCTTTGTGCCTCTGGTAGAATTCGGCTGTGAATCTGTCTGGTCCTGGGCATTTTTTATTTTGGTTGGTAGGCTATTAATTACCACTTCAATACCAGAACTTGTTATTGGTCTATTCAGAGATTCAACTTCTTTCTGATTTAGTCTTGGGAAGGTGTATGTGTCCAGGAATTTATCCACTTCTCCTAGATTTTCTAGTTTATTTGCATAGAGGTGTCTGTAGTATTAGCTGATGGTAATTTGTATTTCTGTGGAATCAGTGGTGATATCTCCTTTATTTTTTTATTGTGTCTATTTGATTCTTCTCTCTTTTCTATTTTATTAGTCTAGGTAGTGCTCCATCTATTTTGTTAATCTTTTCAAAAATCCAGCTCCCGGTTTCATTGAATTTTTGAAGGGATTTCCGTGTCTTCATCGCCTTCAAACAAAATACTTTTATACTGGTGGGAATGTACACTAGTACAACCACTATGGAAAACAGTGTGGAGATTCCTTAAGGACCTAAAAACAGATATACTCTTTCATCCATCAATCTTACAACTAGGTAAGTGCCCAGAGAAAAAGAAGTTATTAAACAAAGAAATACTTGCACATGCATGTTTATAGCAGCACAATTTGCAATTGCAAAAACATGGAACCAGCCCAAATGCCCATAAATCAACAAGTGGATAAAGCAAATGTGTGTGTGTGTGTGTGTGTGTGTGTATACTATGAAATACCATCCAGCCATAAAAAGGAACAAAATAATGTCATTCATAGCAACCTGGATGGAAATGGAGACTGTTATTCTAAATGAAGTAATTCAGGAATGGAAAACAAAACATGGTGTATTCTCACTCGTCTCATAAGTGGGAGATAAGCTATGAGAACACAGAGGCATGACAATACAATGGACTTCTGACACTTGGAGGAAAGGGTAGGAGGGGTGAGGGATAAAAGGCTACTCACTGGGTACAGTGTACACTGCTTGGGTGATGAGTGCACCAAAATTTTAGAAATCGCCACTAAATAACTTACTTATATAACCAAACATCAACCTGTTCCCCCAAAACCTGTTAAAACTAAAAAAAAAAATTTTAAGTAATTAAAAAAAAAAAAAACCACTAAACGCCTTAAAAACCCAAATAAATAAATAAGTAAATAAGTAATATAAATAAATAAATAGAAGATGAGAAATTCATCCACTATTGAGAGAACCAGAGGCAAGAGATGAAAAACCAAGAATCCGGACAAACATCACAGACTATCTTGTCACCTTAGATGAACACCACTCCTAGTTTCATTTTGATGTACAATAAATTCAAACTTTACAATAAATAAATAAATAAAGTCAGGAATAAACAACTTCAGGACCCTCAAAGGTAGTAATGAGCCCTCTATGGAATGGGTGCAAGTCAGCAACAATAGGGTGAATCTCAGAAATGTGCAGAGTGAAAGAAGCCTGAGCAAATGGGAAGATAATGTTTGATAACACTGATACCTTCCAGAAAATGGAAACCAAACAGGAGTGACGGAGGGAGATCTGTGACTTCCTGGGAGAGCATTGCGGGAGGGAGGGAGATGACAAAGGATCATGAGGAGCTGCTGGCGTTAGTCACAGGTTGCATAGCTCCATGGTGGCGGTGATGTTTTCAAGGATCCAGAAAAATGCCACAATTTGTATAATTTCTTAGTTATAAATATGGGTGGCATATGATGTGCATTATTCCTACATACAAGGAGTTTTATTTTTTTATTTTTATTTTTATTTTTTGAGACGGAGTTTCGCTCTTGTTACCCAGGCTGGAGTGCAATGGCTCGATCTCGGCTCACCGCAACCTCTGCCTCCTGGATTCAAGCAATTCTCCTGCCTCAGCCTCCTGAATAGCTGGGATTACAGGCACGCGCCACCATGCCCCGCTAATGTTTTGTATTTTTTTAGTAGAGACGGGGTTTCACCATGTTGACCAGGATGGTCTCGATCTCTTGACCTTGTGATCCACTCGCCTCGGCCTCCCAAAGTGCTGGGATTACAGGCTTGAGCCACCGCGCCCGGCGGAGTTTTTATTTTTTTAAAAAATGGGCTGGGGAGAAAAGCACAGGGATTCACAATGAGGAGCAGTGGGAGGAAGACACCACTCTGGAAACTCCTGGAAATGGGAAAAGGGGGGATGATGGAGACACAGGTTTCCCATCAGAGGTGAGTCTGTGATGACACAGCTGGACCTGCCGCCTCAGCCCAAAACTTCAGTACAGAGACCCTGTGTCCTGGGCCACAGGGAGCAGGATGTTTTGTTTCCTGGATGCCCTGTTTCTGACTCTGAGGACTGAAGGGGAGGAGGAGCCTTCACTCCCACGCAGCGCCCTGGATGCCCCTAGATCCATGGGAGAAGCTGGAGCAGCAGAAGCTACAGGCCAGGCCTGAGCTGCAGCTTCTAGGGGCTCGCCCTCTTGTCAGAGGAGGAAGGGGGTTCTTGTCTCACTTCCCCCTGGGCCTGGAGCACTGTGCGAGCATTCAGGCTGCTATCCCATGTTTCACAGTAATAATCAGCCTCATCCGCAGACTGGAGTCCAGTGATGGCCAGGGTGGCTGAGGTGTCAGACTTGGAGCCAGAGAATCGGTCAGGGGACCCTGAGGGCCGATTGCTGTTACCATAGATGAGGAGTTTGGGAGCCTTTCCTGGGAGCTGCTGGTACCAGTTTGCATAATTATTTCCGATGTTGGAGCTGCTTCCAGAACAGGAGATGGTGACCCTCTGCCCAGGGGCCCCAGACGCTGAGGGTGGTTGAGTCAGCACAGATTGGGCCCAGGACCCTGGAATTGAGAGAAACACAAATATGGTGATTGACAAGAGACAAAAGGAGAAAACAGGGTCCCATGGGCTTCCCAGCACCCCCGCCACCCAGGCCCCATATCATGTCACCTGCACAGTGAGTGAGGAGAGTGAGGAGGAGAGGGGACCAGGCCATGCTGAAGATTGTCCTGAGTCCTGCCTTCTGTACCCACAGCTGAATCTGAGCTTCCCCCAGATCTCTTCCCCTCTTCATACTCTGAGAGCGGGAGAATCCAACCATGCAAATCAGGCCCCTCCCCGCACCCCCCCACCCCCAGATTTCTGACTTCACCGTGGGCCCTGGATCTGGCTCCTTGGCTTGAGGATGTGAGGGGGTGGCAAGGGTGGGGCCCTGTGGTCCCAGGGGGTGGGGAGGACACAGCTGTGAGTCTTGTGCAGAGGACACCAGGCAGGGCAGGTGGCTGGTTCTGCTGTGATTACCCTGTCTTCTCAGGAATTGTCCCCTGGCGCCCCCTTGTGTCCAGACCAAGACAAACCATTGTGTGACAATATGACCACAGCTTCTCAGAGACATGGCTGACTACCCCCATTCTTTCCACTGCCCCCTCTCTCAGGTCCAGACCAGTCCTGGTGGTGCCTGTGTCTCCTCCCTGTAACCTCAGGGCAGTCTTCACACTACTGGACTCCTCAGGAGTAAATCTGTCCATGGCTCTTTGGCTGTTCATTGTAGAGGACTCAGGTGGTGTCAACACAATCCTCTTATGTCAGGATCAAGCTAGAGCAGAGACTGGCCCTATGGACTCACTTCCCACCTTTGTTTGACACTGCCCCTTTTCTTTCATGTGGCTCCTTCCTGGTGGCCAGAGCTCTCCTTCCTCTGCGGATCCTGCAGCACTGAAGAAGGGAGCTCTTTTGTCTAGGATGCCCTGGGGAGGCGTTCCCAGAGGGTCTTTCTGGTAAATCTTTATTTTATCTCGACTTCCCTAGATTCACAGTCATAGTCCTCTGGATACTGTGACCAGGGATCTTACCTAGGAGTCTTCCAAGCACTGAATGCCAGTCTGCAGGGAATCCTGGCAAATGTCTTTGGAGTATTTCACTTATGTGCAAAAGGAGTCTGTCCTTGGGTTAGCCTGCTATGCAATAGCTCTTAGTATCAAGTACCCCAACTAGAATTTCTAGGAAAAATTATGTTTCAAATTCAGTAGTGAGTGTTGTGGGGGTGGCCTAAAGATGATAGAAAATATCCATCTTTAAATGCAGCAAACCACCATGGCACACGTATGCCTAACAAACCTACACGTTCTGCACATACACCTCAGAACTTAAAATATATAATAAAGGAAATATTAATCTTTGATCTGTTATGACATTTAGAATATAACAAACTAACAACAGTAAGTTTAAGAAAAAAGATAACTTGATCAAAATGAAACAGATTTTGTCTATAATTACATGAGTTCTAGCAGGATACTCCCTAGAATCTTAACAAATACTTGTTTGGGGAATTTTATGGGGATAGAGAAAAACAGCAAGATGGTTATGTTGATATTTACACTGGTGAATGTATCACCAGGCAGTAGCAGTACAATGAAATTTTAAATGTTCTATTTAAACAGTGGAATAGTGAGATCTAATATAGACATTTAAATAAAACCAGTCCATATGTGTAGCTGAAATAAAATGTACACTATATTTTGGTTTGCATTTCAAGGGTGTCATTATTTTAAATAATGGCACCACAGCCTGTGAAGTGGCTCTGGAAACCCAGAAAAGAGAAACATCATCAAGACAGGAAATGGGAGACACAGTATCAGTGTTTCTCTTCCCCACTCCTAACCCAGAAAGTCTACTGTGACCTGAGCAATAAGCCCTTAGTGAGGACAGGAGGGGCTTTCATACTAGGGTGGACACGCCTTCCACCAGCCTTATGGTGTTCTTTTCAGCTATTGGCTACTGGGTTGAGCTTCCACAGCTCTCATTTATAACAAGTGGAGGTGAGAATCTTCACGCAAGCGATTTTCACTCTCATGGGTCTTTAAAGGAACTTCCAGGTTTCATGGGTGTGGAGTACTCAGACATGGTGATCCTGAAGCTCTGGCCACGGGTTACAGGAGCATTCCACAGCTGTGTGCAGTGCTCTAAGCTCACCCTCAACGCATTTTAGTGTTCACAGAGAAGACGTTGCAAGTCACCTGGCATCCATCAGATTTGGGAACTGTAGTTCTCAAAGTAGATAGAATGCAGTGTCTGGATTCCCAGCTTGAAACAAGAGTCAGGAACATCAGAAGAAACGGTTAGGGAAGGAGAGATTTTGAATATATTATGCCACACTCCACTCCTACTCTCTAACACCAATGCTTTTTTCATCTCTAGAGCAAAAGAAACTCTGGAATATTAAGATCTGTTGCACACAGGAGCATATATCTGATTCAGGGGAAGTCAATCCAGTCTCTAACCATTTAGTATGATGTTAACTGCGGGATATTCATAGATGCATTTTATTGGGTTGAGGAAATTCCCCTATGTTCCTAATTTCTGGAGTTTTTTTTTTTTTTTTTTTTTTAATGCACAGAGGTTGAGCGGATGAATGTTTTCAAATGACTTTTTATCTATTAAAATTATTAAATGTTAAAGTTTATTCTCCTTAAGGGTAAGTTACATTGATTTTTAAATGCTTTTTATTTATTTATTTATTTATTATTATTTTTAAAGACAGCGTTTCACCATATTGGTCAGGCTGGTCTCGAACTGCTGACCTCAGGTGATCCACCTGCCTCAGCCTCCCAAAGTACTGGGATTACAGGCATGAGCCACCACGCCCGGCTTAAATGTTAAAGCAACTTTGAGTCTGAGTTTGGTCATTTTTTCTGTAATGTTAGATGGAATTGTTAATATTTTTCTGTCAATGTTTTGGATAGTGAAGAATTCTGGATATTGGTTTTAATTTCTTTTCTCATAAAGTCTTTATCTGCTTATAGTGTCAGGATAGACCTGGCCTCATAAAAGTGTTGAGAATTGTGGCTTCCCACTGTATTTTCTGAGAGGATCATTTCTATTTGTACTGTAAATATTTTATATAAATTATCAGCTGGGTGCAATAGCTCATGCCTGTAATTTTAGCACTTTGGGAGGCCGAGGTGGATGGATCGCTTGAGGTCAGGAGTTCAAGACTAGCCTTGCCAACATGATGAAACCCCATCTCTATTGGAAATACAAACATTAGCCAGGCGTGGTGGCATGCAACTGAAATCCCAGCTGCTCAGGAGGCCAAGGTGGGAGAATTACTTGAACTCAATGAGCAGAAGCTGCAGTAATCCAAGAGTGCACCATTGCAATCCAACCCAGGAAGAGAGCAGGGCTCTGTCTCAAAAAAACAAACAAAAAATTACCAACAAAGCTATCGTTGTACTTGTGGACCTGGTATTGTACTGTGACAAGGTTTTAAATTACACTGATAGACTACTTAAATATAAGTAACGACAAACGTGAGTCAAACAAAAGTAATTTTTTATATATTGTTAAAATAACAATACATAAATTATTGTAATGTAGGAGAATGAATTTTGACTAGGCTGTAACTTTTCACTATCTATTTAATAACATTGTCAAAGTAAAATAAATTATGATTTTTAAATGTTCAGAAAAAGTTAATTCAGTGATATTTGATAAAGATAGCATGTTTGATAAAAGCAATATATTTTGAAAGAAAAATCATAGAAGTCATTCAGTTCTATTATACAGACCTCATCTTCAGCACAATAGCGAAAGAGATCTGTGTTAAGCCATTCTTGCATTGCTATAAAGAACTACCCGAGACTATGTAATTTGTAAAGAAAAGAAATTGGCTCACAGTTTTGTAGGCTGTGCAAGTATGGTGCTGGCATCTGCTGGGCTTCTGGGAGACATCAGAGAGATTTTATTTATCGTAGTAGGTGGAGTGAAAGCAGGTATATTACATGGTAAGAACAGCAACAAGGCAGGTGCCACACACTTTTTAACAGCCAGATCTCCTGTGAATTCACTCATCCAGAGGAGATGGCACTGAGCTATTCACGAGGCACACGCCACCAGGACCAGACACCTCTCACCAGGTTCCACTGCAACAATAGGGATTACACTTCAACATGAGATTTGGAGGAGACATCCAAAATATACGAAGGATATACTGTTTTCTAATACTTTATGGTCTCTTGGTGTTTATCTGGGAGCAGATGGCATTGGGAAACCAAATTCTCAGTGTCTTTTCTTCTTTTCTTTTCTTTCTTTTCTCTCTCTCTCCTTCCTTCCTTTTTCATTCCTTCCTTCCCTCCCTCCCTCCCTCCCTCCCTTCCTTCCTTCTTTCCTTCCTTCCTTCCTTCCTTCCTTTCTTCTTTCTTTCCTTTTGTGACCAATTCTCACTGTGTCACCCAGGCTGGAGTGCAGTGGCATGATCTTGGCTCACTGAAACCTCTACCACCTGAGTTCAATCAATTCTCCTGCCTCATCCTGCTGAGTAGCTGGGACTACAGGTGTACACCACCACACCTGGCTTATTTTTAAATATTTTTAGTAGAGATGGGGTTTAATCAGATATTGGAAAAAACAGATGCTCTTTTTTTTCTTTTCTTTTTTTCCTTTTCTTTCTTTCTTTTTTTAAGCCTCTTTCAATGAAAGTATTGGTTTAGCATTAAGACTGGATGATAGACCCAGCTTGATTGGCTGAGAAGGATTTGGTGGAGGATAAGGGTTGGCACTTATAAGCTTAGCCTCCTGAGGTTGAGAGATTTTCAAGATAGGGCAAATTCCAGGGTGCTTACATACATATGAGTTATCGGCAATCTTCTAAATAAAGCTGTTCAGGCCCTTCCTCCTCTGTTTCATGAAAGCTTTTACAAGTACCTCCGCCTCTCATGGCTCTTTACATGGCAGGTTGACCCAAACTTTTTTTTTTTTTTTTTTTTTTTTTTTTTTTTGAGACGGAGTTTCGCTCTTGTTACCCAGGCTGGAGTGCAATGGCGCGATCTCGGCTCACCGCAACCTCCGCCTCCTGGGTTCAGGCAATTCTCCTGCCTCAGCCTCCCGAGTAGCTGGGATTACAGGCACGCGCCACCATGCCCAGCTAATGTTTTGTATTTTTAGTAGAGACGGGGTTTCACCATGTTGATCAGGATGGTCTCGATCTCTCGACCTCGTGATCCACCCGCCTCGGCCTCCCAAAGTGCTGGGATTACAGGCTTGAGCCACCGCGCCCGGCCACTGTTCTTTTTTCTTCAAATTTTTTGTTGCCTCAACCTGATGCTTTTCTAATATTAGTTTATATAGAGACAGCAGAAAAATAAATCATCACACTTTTACACTGTTTCTCCAATCTACCACATGCTGTGGGAACATTCATTTAATGATGTAACTTTCAACTCTGCCCCTTCATGTCCTGGTACCATGTGAGTGATCTCAGTGAGTGGTGGGAGTGTCTCTGGAAACCAATCCCACATGGAAGGTTTCAAATAACATAAAAATATTCATCTGCTCCATCAACTATTACTTAGAGAACTTATGTGTGTGGAAATTTTTCTCATCTTCATACTGTAGTTTAAAATCGAGTCATAAAAAAAAAATCGAGTCATAGTTTTCAGCACTGGATTGGATTGAGAATTTAAATTTGTTTCTGTTCTTATATTTTTGAATGAGAAATTGGGAGTGAGTGAGGCAGAGAATATAATACTGACTGCATTTCAAGTACAAATGTGCAGAATAACTTCATGATAATAAAGTTTCTTCTCGAATGTTAATATTTGTAAACATATTCTGGTGAGCTTGTTAGAACAGATTTTTGGGCACCAAAAAGGTTTCTGATTTAGTAGGTTTAAGATGGGCAATTGCATTTTTTAAGAAGCTCCCAGTTAATGTCAACACTAAATGAAATAGTTTTTGATCTCCATAGACAAATTTATGAACGAGGATGGGTTTTTTAATGTTGCTTGAATAAAATGAGTCTTCCTGGTAGTGGTGGGTCTTTGAGTGTCACTGTGGTTTATATATTTTGGAGCAGAGCCTCTTTCTCTCATTACTCTAGGCAGAGAGGGAGACAGGATTCACAGGCTTGGAAAAGGCACACTGGGGAGAGGACCACATTCTGGGAGAGACCAGATGAAACACCAGGCAATGAAGCACTGTGTCGAGAGTGGGGCAAGGAGACTCTCTCCCATTATGGTGTTTATCTTTTTCACTATCTCACTTCATCTCCTGCTGTTGAAGGCTAAGGCACTCCGAGCATAGGAAAATAACTTTTGTTATACCTCTCCCATAGGTTTAAATCACTGTGGATATGACACTGTGCATAGTAATACTTATTCTCATTCTGGGCCCCTGTGAAGACAGCTTTGTTTGTCTCCCTGGAAGGCAATCAGGGACCCCAGAGGGGCGGTTCTTCATTCTGTAGATAAGTGTGGAGGGGGGCCAGCCTGGTGTTTGCTGGATCAGCTGGGGTGGTGACCTGTAGAGACTGACTGAGCTAAGACCACATGACTGTCCCTCATGTAGACACAGACAGTGATGGCCCTGGGTCACCACGGTCTGAGAATCTATCCCTAAAACTCATAAGAGAGACACAGTTATTGCAATGGAGATGAGGATCCACCTTGACTTAGATTTGTGTGTGGCCCCCATGGATGCAAAGCCCCTTTCCCTGACCTGAGCCATAGTGAGGAGGCGGAGAAACAGCATCATCCAGGCCACCCACTATGGGGACACTCAGGAGACCTCAGCATCCTCAGGCTTCTCAGCTAGGATTGCTGTTCTCGGGGCCTTTTCATGTCTCCCCAGACGCCGTAACTGAGGTTATTTATACAAATCAGCTTCCCCTTTTTTTCCTGCCCCAGTGTTTATCCTGCTGTCCCCAGGAGAGGCCTTGAGAGAGGCAGATGCTGGGATCTCACACTGACCCGCAGCCACACAGAGACTGAGACACTGAGGGATGTGGGCTGACATCTCACCAATTTCAGTGCCTCTTCAGCCCGGCTCCCTCCATGTTCCACAGTTATCATCCAGGATTGCGGAAATAATCCTAGCCTCAGCCCAAATTCTCCCTGGTGTTGTCTTGGTATAACGTGGATTTTATGGCTAATGTGTTGAGGAAGCTTTGCAATTATCAGCTATGTTCATAAATAAATTGTCATAATTTTCAATCAAATCTGATATTGTTTCTGCTGAGTGGGGCTTCATTAATTTGCAAGAATGAGAAAATGAGTTTGGGCTACGTTCTGTGTCTCATACTAATTCATTCATTCTCTCTCTCTCTCTCTCTCTCTCTCTCCCTCCCTCCCTCCCCTTCCCTCCCTCTCTTTCTCCCTATTTCTCTTGCTCTCTTATCTGCCTCCAGTAGCAGTGGTTATGGCGGGAAGGGGGAATCTCTAGGAAGCCATTAGCTGTATGGAGTAGCTTCAGTGGAACTGCAATTTTGAGGAGAAATGTAACAAGATCCCATGAAATTATGAAATTCCTCACAACATGAGTTATAAAACGGGAAAACATGCTCTTTATCAGAAATAGAAATAATGATGTATATAAATTGGTTGGCGTGAACATTGTGAAACAATAAAACACCCTTTAGTGCCTATGGAGCAGAGGGAATGGTAAGGTGGGAAAGAGGATTTGGGAGGTAGGAATGAGTAGGAGTAAAAAAAAAGCAAAAAAACTGAGACCTAGACATTGTCGATGACAGAGTCAGCACCATGTGGCCAGGCCCAGGACTCTGGAAAGAGGGTGAGAAGGTGGTGGAAAGAATGGGATGACTGATCCCGTGTTCCCAGATGGTAGGAGCAAAAGGCAATGCAAATAAATCTTCCTGTGGTGTCCTTTCTCCAGTCCCCTAGGGGAAACTCCTTGAACAATGAGTGAGGAGGGTGAAGAGAGGACTCCAGGACATGGCAGGGAAGTCTCTGGAGCTCTGCTTGCTGAAATCCAGTAGTGGTCATGTAGACCCTCCCCTCTCCATGTTTCTGTGGTCCTGTGCCCAGGTAGCTGTGTAGCCTGAGTTTCTTCATGCAGATTTGTTGCTCCTGTATGACCGTCCATCCATCCCTGCCTGGATGTCAGGGTTGGACACTGACTTCACGAGGGCGGAGGATGACGTAGGAAGCAAGGGTGTGCATCAGAGCCCAGTGCTCAGGTGGCTCCTGGGCACCCAGGTACAGAAAAATCCCACTTCAGTGAGGTCACTGCTTGCCTAAGTAGGTGAAGGCCTGTAGGATATTTTCCTATGTGGCCTGGCTGAGCGCCTTCTCAGGACCAGTCTCATAGCACCTGCTTCAGGCCTCGGGACCCACCTCCTCCAGCCCCTCCAACACCACCCAGCAATCCTGGAAGGGCATCCTGACCATTGCACATGGATCTTTCTGAGGTCACTACGCAGGGCAGTGGAATGAATAGGTCACCTCTGTGGTGTTAGAGACTGGGGCATTAACTCTTCTGGGTCACCAGTGACATCCAGACAGCTACATACAAGGCGTGTTTCACCGCAAGTATGTTCCCAGATATTTCAGGATTACCTGCCATTTGAGTTTGTTTTCACTAGATGCCTGGGGTCATTACCGATTTATGACCATTTTTAACCAAGTTCAAGGCTTAGTGTTCCCAGGGGTTTTTCAGCTGGTAACAATCCTTCATGGGTGATTTGTACAGGTTGAATTATTTTGCTGTTGTTGTTGGTAGAATCTTCTGTTAATTTTATCAGCTGCTGTTGTAAAGGGTGTAGCTATTGATGTCTGTCTGACAAAATAATATAAAACTGACAAGGAAAATTTTCTTTTTGTTACTTCTCTGCATTCCCATTTGCCCTTGAATATTAGTCCAGAAATTTCTCATTTTCTTCTGACTCTGATATTTTCAAAAATATTTTCAGTATAGGTCTAGTTATAATTTTTAAAGTAGGAGGATTCATATAAAAATAACAGTATTATATTCTGAACTTCTCTCTTTTTTTAAGAGATTCTCCTCTGCTCCTGCAGTAAACAAAGAAACAAATGAACAAACCCTCAAGACTTTTTATCTAAATTGGTACCCAAACAAGTTTATTTAAGGGCTTACTAGGAGAAGGATTTATAATGTTTATATCTATAAGAATATATTTGCCCAATGTTACATCAACCAAAGAAACAGAGGGAAATTGTTTAAAACTCACTGACCTAAACCTGAAAAAGTAAACCAGTGATGAGCCTGACAGCATGTCCTTAATGAGGAGGGGTCACTCTATACCTGGAAATTCAGGAGCTCCTCAAGACCACCATCTCAAGAGAAGCAGAAACACAACTTCCTTGAAGTTTCAGAGTTCAGGGAGTAACCAGCAAAGACTAAGCACAAAGCATAGACATGAGTGAGCCAGGAAGAGGCCACGCATGCTGGACTTCCATGCTGCTTGTCATCCCATGAGCAACCCAGAAGACTGTGCTTCTGGGGACAAAATGATTTTGCTTGCATTGGAAGACCAGTAAGAAAAGGGAATATTTTCATTGACTCTGTCAACATAGACCAAGGCTTGAGTATGAGAAGAGTTCAGGCAATAGGCCATGGAGGGCACAGTCTCTGGACCTCACAGTGGCGTTCATCTTCCTCAGGCTTGTCTATTTTCCCTCCTGCTCCCAGAGAAAATAAGATGTTTATGGAAATCCACTCCCTCCCTCTCAGCT
The DNA here is from genome assembly GCF_048565385.1 of Saimiri boliviensis. NCBI lineage: Eukaryota > Metazoa > Chordata > Mammalia > Primates > Cebidae > Saimiri > Saimiri boliviensis. The sequence continues at coordinate 25,905,462 of NC_133469.1, read as the reverse complement.
AGCTCAGTCCCTACCTGATCACCAATTCAGAGCCTGAGAGGAGACCTGGGGACACAGGAGGTTGAGGAAGGAGATGCCCTGAGTGTGGGCCCAGGAGGGTCCTGGAGGAGCAGCTATTGGGAACAGGCACAGAACTTTGCCCTAGAGCCTCTGTGGAAAGCTGGGCACAGCAGGCTGCTGAGTCTCGTCAGTGAGCACAGGGAGCATCTCAGCCTCTGCCAGCCTGTGGCCAGTGGGGCTCACCCAGCTGTGAGAAGTCTTCAGGCAGGGTCTGAGACAGTTACCCATTGCCTTTGCTGGTCACAGGCCCATCTTGGGTGTCTACAGGGGTCCTCAGGCTTAATGCTTGAGAACCGGCATCTGCAGTGAAGGTAGTCTTATTGGGGATGGGGGGGGCGGTTGTGTCCTTAACCTGTGAAATTTGACATCAGTTCAGGAATTTGTCATCAGAAAGCATTGCAGAGTAATTCCGGAGAGTTCTCTCCCTGCATGTGAGGGAATTCATTCTGTGGAGAGCAGTGGGGGCCTCCCCACAATCTCAGACACAGAGCAGGTTCACATTCTCCTATCTTCTATACGTGTCAGTTGTCTCTTTCTCTCTTTCTAGCACAGCCAAGCACATGCACCATGAGAGCTCTGCACATGGAGGTGATGGGAGATGGTTGAAGTCCATGTTAATTATGTGACCCTACGAGTCAGGGTGAAGGCCTTCTGTCTCCAGGAAAATTATCAGTTGCCAACATTGTTACAGGGAGCTTGCAAATACTGAATATGAACAAAGGTACTGAAGCTGGTGACAGTGATTTCCCTATGAATGCACCTGTGGGCAGCTCTACAACCTGGAAACTTAAATCCCATCAGGGGACAGGTGAGTGGCAACAACCATAAATAATTATGTGCAAACTCTATTGTTTCAAAAGCTCCTGAGAAAATATTTGCACACAGGGAACATTTGCTGTGAATTAGAACTCCGAAATGTTTAGGAAGGTGAAAACTGTAAATACAGGGTTAGGAGACAGCCTTCTGAACTGTGATCGAGGCCAACAGGAAGAAAGTAAAGACAGGGCACATCAGCCAGGATGTTTTCGTCTCACTTCCCCTTTGCCTGTGTCACTGTGGATTACACGTAGCTGCTCCCACTGCCGTGGTCTGACCCACAGTAGTAATCACTCTCATCCTCTTCCTGGATGTTCTTGATGGTCAGGTACCGATTCAGTCCAGAGCCCGAGACTGAGAAGCGATCAGGGATTCCATCCCCCTTGGATCCTACAATCCCACTAGTGCCCACTCGCATCACAAACCGGGGACCCTTGTCTGGTCTCTGTTGGTACCAGTCTACTGCATAATTACTGTAGCCGCTGCTCAGGGTGCAGGTGAGTGTGACCGAGGCTCCCAGGGAGGCCGATGTGGAGGGTGGCTGAGTCAGCACAGGCTGGGAGAGGGACCCTGGAAACACAGACACCCATGAGGGCTCCTGTTGGTGAGTGGCTGATGAGCTGTTAGAGGAGGAAGAACAGGGGTGGGGAGCAGGGGGCTGGGAGGTGGGGGTCCCTCTGGAGGCCCTGTCCATTGCTCACCCTGACCTGTGAGGAGACTGAGGAGGGCGAGGAGCAGAGGGGCCCAGGCCATGGCGGAGATGCTGCAATGCTGTGTTCTCCAACCTCTCAGCTGCGCCTGAGCCCCCAAAGCCTCTTATTCCTTCAGCGCAGGACTGGGCAGGGGCATCACCTTGCATGCAAATCTGGTCTGTCCCAAGGCTGGTGATTAACAAGGGCAGGGCTCAGAGCAAGAGTGCAGGTCTCTTAGGATTCAGAGTTTGCCTCCCTCTAGTGGCCAGGCGCTGCCTCACACTGTGGGCTCAAAGTGCTTCTTTCCCTCTGGGGTCCCACAGTGGGATGCAGTGACTAGATCAGTTAATCCTGGAGCCCTCCCAAGGCACCTGTTCCAACTTTTGTTATAGGACGGGCGAGCCCTTTTGGTATTCAACGCATACAGAAGATGTGTCCACACTTGTAGATGGCCACCTTCTCACTGTGTCCTCACCTCATTTTATGTCGTTCATGTTCTAATATCCTCCTCTTATAAGGATACCGGTCCTTATACTCTCATGTCATCTTAATAACTCTCTGTAAGGCTCTGTCTCCAAATACAGTAACACTGGGGGTTAAGGCTTCAACGTGAATTATGGACAATTTAGTCTATAATGATCAGTAAATACAGTACTTTTTAAATTGATGGGAATGAATTAGAATAGAATAAACACATAAGTGTGAAAAGTAAAAAATTATGAATATAACATTTTATATATTTTGACATTTGAACGAGTATATTTTTAATTGTCATAAAATACACACAACATAACATTTGCCTTTTAAATCACTTTTAACTGCAGAATTCAGTGGTGTTCAGTACATTCACAATGTAATGCAATTGTCATCATGGTAGGTTGCACCTGTAGTCCTATCTACTCAAGAGTCTGAGGCTGGAGGCTTGCCTAGGCCCAAGAGTGTAAGATTGCAGTGAGCTATCATTGCAACACTGCACATTAGTCTGGGCAACAGAGCAAGACCCCATTCTAAAAAAAAAAAAGTGATACAGTCATCACCATTATTAATTTCCATAGTTTTCTCATCATCCCAAATGGAAAGTTTCTATCCTTTAAACATTTATTTCTTATCCCCACTCCACTAGCCCCTGGTAACCAGTGGAAAAGGTGGAGATTGGAAAACTGAATGAGGGAGAACTCAGGGCTCTAGGACATAGTATAGGAAGAAGCAGAGCATGACCCCGCCCATGCTGGCTCCTGGGAGATGCTGCTTGAGCAGGTGAGAGTTGGCTGTGGCTGTGTTTCTATCCCTGAAAAACCACACTGATGCAGGCTGCCCACTGTGGGATGCAGTATCAGGTCTCAGGAGTCTAATGGCAGTGCGTCCTGTGATTGCACCTTTCTCCCCCACAATGAGTCCGAAATAAGCACTGAAAGCCCAGGACTTTTGTTGGGAAACAGGACACGTCATCCATTACCTCTTCCTATGTGCATTCCTCCCACAGTCACGTTATGTTTTCTCCAGAGACTTCAGAAATATCCTGCTCTCAGTTCAGTTTCTTCATAGTGGTCAAGGAGAATTTTGTCAGTAGAACACTGATACTGCTTGCCAGTATGCTAAAGAGAGTTTGAGTCTATGGGAGAAAAAGAGATTGTACTATAGTTTTGATATCTACTACTATTCATGTTGATTGTGTGCTATTCTTTTCTGGAATCAGAAATAACTACAGACGATGTGTTCTCTATTTTACATCTTTGGAAAATTTTTCTTCATGTTTGGTAGCACTGTCTCATGATGCCACATGGCTTGGACTTTTGAATGAGAATGTTTGATCACTGAATACACACACACACACACACACACACACACACACACAGAGAGAGAGAGAGAGAGAGAGAGAGAGAGAGAGAACAGAGAGAGAGAGAGAGAGAGAGAGAGAGAGATCTGTGGACAGTTGAGCTAGCACAGGCTGGCCTAGGACACTGTGAGTAAAGAGACAAACCAGGAAGAATAGGATGAGCCAACACTTGTACTCACATGCCAGGAGGGTAAGGGAGTGAAGGGTGCCCCTCAGAGTCCTTATATTTGCCCCCGAAGGACCTTCTTGTTCAGTGATTGAACTGGAGGCAGATCCAGGGCATGAAGAATATGCCTCCAGAATTGAACTGCCTGAGTCCTCAATTTTGGGACTGACAGTGTCTCTTCCTAAATGTCCTCTTACTCTCAAACAGGTGTCAGATCACACTTTTTCATCAAATGTGAAGTAAGTAAGGATCACCCTTCAGGGAGGACTCTGCCTGCTCACGTATGTGAGAGCCAGTGGAGTATTTTCCTCTCAGGACCAGTCCCACAGCGCCCCCTGCTGGCCTCAGGTCCCAGGTCCTCCAGCCGCTCTGACACTGCCCAGCTCTCCTGGAGGGGCATCCTGACTATTGCAGATGGATCTTTCTGATGCCACCACTCAGGACAGCAGAATGGTTGTTGTTCTCCGACGGATTTGAGCTGAGACATCATTTGCCTCTTGGTCACTCTTGATCTCTGAGCTGCCCAATACATACAGTATTGTGCCATCCTTATTGTTACCAGATATTTCATTGTAACTGGGCATTCAAGATTTTTCTTCCAGGTTCTTGGGGTCATTATCAATCCACCACCATCTAAAACTAAGTTTAAGGCTTAAAATTTCCCCAGACTACTCCGTTAGTTCTAACCTGTTAAAAATTCTACGTGTGTCTCTTCCGTAGTTGCTCTTAGTATTATCAGTTATTGTTGGTGTGAGGGTTTACTGCTAGATTCCCCTGACTGTCAGGGTGCAGGCTCTGGAATTTGGTGTCTTTTTTGCTAGGAGAATATGATGTTGTCCAGAAAAATTGTTTTCTGCTCTTGCTTCCCACTCTGGGTTTCTCTTTGTCCTTCATTGTTAGCCTGGCACTTGATATGTTCTTGTGACTCTCTGACATCATAAAGATTTTTGAGTCTGTTTTTAAATTGCTGTGGGCATGGGGCTTGATATAAATATACTATAGCTATAAACAGATCCTCCTCTTTAGAGGTTTTTCTTCCACTCCTGGGTAAGGGGTCCCGGTGGCCTGTCCCCCCTGCCACACTCACACATGTTGATCCCTGATCAAGGTTGTCTGGTAAATGTTTCATAACTGACAGTGAAGAGTAACAGGATGGTTGGGAAATGTTCATGAATATTGAGATCACCTGTGATAATGTAGGTTGGAACCATAAGCTCTAGGCCCAAAGAACTGAGGTTTATCCAGGGCCATCACAAACAAATAATTGATTTTTAAAAACATACAGAGCAAGAATAACCAGGATTTGAGAGATTAAAGAGGGGAAATGGAGCATGTGTGGTTCTGAGAACCGACTCCGGAGAACCATGGGGAGCTTCCATGCTATACCTAAGACTTCAGAACATCCTTGAGGGTGTAATCTGAGAAGAAAGACAGAACCCATCTCTCCCACAGTTTTGCTGCTCAAGAAATAACAAGAACAGCTGCACCAAAAGGAGGGGACACCTGTGGGCCAGGTAGAAGACACCTGGATCTCTGGGTCACACAGGCTGGATTCTTCTTTCTTCTTGTCCCCACCACATCCACACCCACCTTGTATAGGCAGCTTCTTTGGCTTCAAAAAACAAATTAAATTTGTTTGCATTGGGAGACCAGTAAGAAAAGGAGTGATTTTCACCGAACCCGTGCTCTGCTTTCAGTAGCACAAGTGACAGCAGAAGCCCTAGCATGAACTGGTGTTGGTCACAGGGATAGGAGAGGGATGGGGCAGTCAGGAGGAGTGGGGGCAGATCTTTCTCTCACTTCTCCATGGAATTGAAGCCCTTGTTGACATAAAGTCTGGGCACAGCTGTGTGACAGTGATAATCAGCCTCATCCTCAGGCTGGAGCCCAGAGCTGGTCAAGGAGGCTGTGTGGAGTAGAAGAATCAGGCTGGGATCCCTGAAGGTCACAAACTTAGGAGCGCTGTCTGGGAGGGAGGTAGCCATTTCCATGGGATCACCCAGTGTTTCTGCTGCTCCCCGTGCAGGAAAAGCTGGCCTTGTGATCTGGACGCTGGTTTCAGCGCATCTGGACAATGGGACCGTATTTCAGTGTCGTCAGGTCGTGTTGTTTTGTTTTGCATTTTCTGAGACTCCAGAAACCACAAATGGAAAATTGGGAGGAGCCTTTTACACCTCGAATGTACTTAGAAAGACAGTTTGTGCCTAGGTGAGTTATTTTAAAATTTGAACATTTTCACAGAACTAGAGCAAGAAAGGGTGAGGTTTTTGTCCCACTTCCCCATCTGTGTGTGTCACTGTGGGAAGCACTGCTGTGCCAGATCATACAGTAATAGTCAGCCTCATCTTCAGACTGGAGCCCAGAGATGAGTAAGAGCCCTGCATTGGCAGAGGCGTCTTTGGATCCAGAGAAGCGGCTGGGGACTCCAGAGCCCTGGTGCTTATCTGAGTCTGATTTGTAGTACAGGAGATACCTGGGAGCGCTCTCTGACTTCTGCTGGTACCAGTATATAGCTTTGCTACCAACACTTATGTCACTCCTAAGTGTGCAGGTGAGTCTGGCTGAAGCTCCAGGAGATCCAGAGAGAAAGGATGGCTGAGTCAGCACAGGCTGGGAGAGAGAACCTGGAAATGCAGACACTCGTGAGAGAAAGGCAGGGACCAGGGTAAAGCTTCTCAGAGACTTTGCTAGGAGGGCCAGAGTCAGGCTGGGTGGTTGCCCCTGGTCTCTGAGGTCTGTTCCTACCTGTGCAGTGAGAGATGATCAGGAGGAGAAGAGGAGTCCAGGCCATGGTGGACACAGCCCATGCACCCGCAGTGGGACTGGGCTGCCCCAGGCCTCCTTTTCTGGCCACCCTCTGCAGAGGAGGAGCTGCTCATGCAAACGTGTTTCCATCCATTGGCTGCTCAGCCCCTCCCTGAGCCCTGTGGCTGGAGCTCAGTTCACACTGCTGTCTGAAGAGGAGGTAGATTTGCATTCCTTCTTGTGAGGGCCCAGGGAGGAAGCATCTGTTGAGACCATACAAAGGCCACTGCTCAGGGAACTCTGCCAAGCCAGAGAAGACATGGCTGCTGAGTCCTCATCAGTGAGCACAGAGCCTTAGCTCCAAGGCCTGGACTTCTTTGAGTGAATGGTTCTTACTGAGCATCTGAGTGTGAACCACAAGGCAGCCTCACAGCATCACTGCTGGTTGGAGGACACAAAACTCTGTGGTCCAGCTGGTCTCTGCAGCTCACCCGTCACTATTCAGAGATCCATGGTCTGATTCCTGGACACTGACTCCGTCATGCTATGCATGATTACTGTGATCTCCCACTTACAGAAGAAGTCCTGGTCCACAGGATGTGCATATAAGTAAATATATAAATTGTAAAGGTGTCAGCATCCACACAGTACGTTCTAGAAAAATCTAATTGCCCATGATGCCATCAGTGTGGGCATCACAGTAAAAGGGTCAGCTGAGGAGCTACGTTGAAGGACAGATAAAGGCTGTCCAGGAGAACAGTAAAACATAAAAATTTTCAAAAAAAACTGTGACATTTTAAAAGCAACAATTCAGCAAAAATATATACAATGATTTCACGTATTTTGCAGAGATTTGACTCAATTTAATGCTATAGGAAAATTAATATGTTTGGCAGACTTTTAACGGTGAACAGTATGACCTGTTTTCTGCTTAATTAAATTAACCACTATATCCTAAGTAAAATGTGATTTTCTGCAAAGTTGTTTCATATTTTCTGGTCAAGAATTTGTCCTAGATATTATACAATTTGTTTGTATTGTAATATCCCCACGTGTATTTTCCATGGGAATCAGACCATGGATGAGTGAACAGTGATTGGGAGCTGCAGAGAACAGCTGGGCTCTCAAGACTTTGGGCCAAGGACAGGTGTGTGTAATATACACATATTTTTATATCTATATCCTTCTCTTGCTCAAAAAATGCAAAGGCAAATGTTCTTATGTAATATTTTCTATTGAATGAACTTGGAATCTTGAACACAAAATGTCCAGAATTCAAAACAAAGAATTATTACCTTGACCTCATATCTACAACTCTTTCTGAGATTCCAATGTAGGTGAACTCACATATGATTTTACAAACATATATGCAGTTGGTCTTCAGTTCAATGCAGTGTTTTGGGCTCTGTAGATACAGCAACAACAAGAAAGAAAACAGCTATAGCAATAAACAATCCCTATTCTCAGGGAGCTTGGATATCAGCAGTGGAAACACCGCGAATAACGCCACCAGCTGTAATGAAATGTCTTCATGTGGGTGACCCCACCCTGACAAGTTAGTCACCCTGAGGATTTGAAGCCCGTGACTGACAGCTAAGAGACATTCATTTCTCTAATTCTGAAGAATTCATTGAATTGTTCTGAAGATGACGATGTTTTTTGACAATGTATGCTGTAAATAACCCTGTGTCAACAGGAGGCAGTCAGTCTCCTTGGACTAATGAATGGCTGGAATCTTACTGAAGGGCAGAAATAAAACAAAATATTCCCATTCTCCAGAAGAATTCCTAAGGAGAACCAGAAAACTGAGTATGAAGAAGAAACATAGTCACAGATAACCTCCCTCCTGCTCTGTTTGTGATGGAAAAGAGCAGCACAGACACCATAGCGTGGAAGCCTTCCCCTACCCTCAGTCAGATACAGAACCCTGATTTTCCACTGCTTTCTAGCTTTTTAATTGCCCTTTACTCTCACCCATCACCAAGGTAAGCACAGGCACCATGACCCATAATAATACCTCAAAACCGTCTTGCCTCTGTTGGGCCTCAGCCCTGACTTCCCTGGACCCCCAAATCAGGGCTACACACACTGCAAATCACGGCTACACACACTGCAAATCACTGTGCCCCCAAATCAGGAGCCTAACCTTTGACACCTCCCCTCTCATGGATTCTGACCTATTTCTGGGGATGTTTGATCATGAGCTTTAACAGCAGCGCCTTCCGTGTACAGGGGTAACATTCCTTGTGCTACACTCTGCCCTGACCCTCAGTGCTTTTGCTCGATAGAACATAACCATATTTGAACTGACACAAGAAGAAAAAAAAAATCAAACACCGAATGTTCTCACTCATAGGCGGGTGTTCAACAATGAGAAAACATGGACACAGGAAGGGGACATCACCCACTGAGGTCTGTTCTAACCCAATGCAAAGAAACTAAGAACCTTGAAAACAGGTTAGACTCAATGCTGACTAGAATAGCCAGCGTAGAGAAGAACATAAACGACTTGATGGAGCTGAAGAACAGCACGAGAACTTTGAGAGGCATACAAAAGTTTCAACAGCCAAAAAGATCAAGCAGAAGAAAGGATACCAGAGATAGAAGATCAAAGCAATGAAATAAAACAAGAAGGCAAGAGTAGAGAAAAAAGAGTGAAAAAAAATGAACAAAGCCTACAAGAACTATGGGATTATGCATTGCATTAGAACATGGTCTTTTAACTCAGAGAAGTTTGTTATTACCCAACTTCTGAAGCCTGCTTCTGTCAATCCTCAGATTCATTCTGTCTTTTTTTGTTCCCTTGATGGTGAGGAGTTGTGATCTCTGGGAGGAGAAGAGGTGTTCTGTTCTTTGGTGGTTTCATTTTTTTTGCGCTTGTTTTTTTCCCCATCTTTGTGGATTTGTCTCCCTTTGATCTTTGAAGTTGGTGATTTCAGGAGGAGTCTGAGTGGCCGTTTTTTTCTGCTGCGGTCGGAGCTGTATCGTTTCTGGCCTGCAGAGGGCGCCGCCGGGCTCTCGGGTCGGTCAGGGGCCGGGTGGGTGGTCCTTCCCTGGAGTCTGTCTGCAGGTGAGAGCGGCCCCGCCTTCCCCATGGCGTCTCTCCTCCCCCAGCTGGATCCTCCTGGATGGGGTCGAGCTGTTGTATTTGCTGCCCAGCTCTCTAGCCAGGGCTTCAGTGTGAGTTCTGCGGAGGTGGCGCCTGCCAGGCCTTCTGGTCTGTGTCCCTGCTTCCAACTCGGCCTCCCTCTGTGGGACGGGCTGTCCCCTGGCGTTGGTCCACACTCCGCCCAGGTCCCTGTGACAACTTGCCATGCCCAGCGGCAGCTGCTGCTCGGATTTGCATCGACGGCCCGCGGCGCCCAACGTCGGGCAGGGCTCTCGTCCACCATGGGTTGCAGGAGGGATGAGGTAAGCACAGGATCCGGTTTGGAGCACGGAGGGGGTTAAGTCCCCGACCCTCCAAGCCAGCTGCACGTTTCAGGTGGGGACGCGACTCCCACACCCCAGTCTTGATTTGCCCCCCGGGCGGCTCTCGTCCTGTGGCTCCTTCCCTGGGTCTATTTTCCGAGCCCTTTCAGTCCCACAGAAACGAACCGGGGACCTGGTTTGGAATCCTGAAGTCCTCTAGCCCTCTGCGCCTCATTTGCTGGGAGATACATTCCTGTGCCGGCTTCTCTGGGCCATCTTGGCGCCCCGCTACTGATAGTGTCCTTTGATGCACATAAGTTTTACAATTTGATGAAATCCAATTAATCCCTATTCCCCTTTTTCTATTTTTTCCTGTGCTTTTGGCGTTAAATCCAAAAACTTTTTTCCAAAACCTATGTTGTGAAACTTCTTCCTAGTGTTTTTTATTAAGATTTTATAGTTGTAGCTTTTCTATCTGGGTCGTTTATCCATTTCCAGGTTGCATATGGATATACAGTTTTCTCAAAAACATTTTTTGCAGTCTGTTTTCTACCTACTGAATGATCTTGGCACCCTAGTTTAAAATCACTTGACCATATAACTGAGAGATTATTTGTGCTCAATTGTATTCTATTTGTCTCTGTGTCTGTCTATCTGTACCACTCTGTTTTTATTGCTCCAGCTTTGTGGTTATGTTTTGAAATCAGGCAGTGTAAAATCTCCCACACTATTCTTCTCTTACAAGATTATTTTGGCTATTTGGGATTCGATGATATTCTATATAAATTTTAGAATTAACTTTTTTTACTTTTGAAAAAATGATTATTAGAATTTTGATAGAGATTGAAATGAATCTGCAGATTTCTTTTTGTTTTTATTAATATCTTAACAATATCAAGTTTTCCAATACATGAACAAAGGCTTGCTTTCCCCTTATTTTTAATTCTTTAATTTCATTTAGCAATGTTTTATAGTTTTCCTTGTAAAAGTGTTTCCCCTTCTTGATTCTTAATTATTTTATTTTTTCTGATGCTGTTGTAAATTGAATGGTTAATTTTATTTTGAGTTGTACCCTTCTGGTTGTTTTCTGTTTGGTGGTTTGAGTATACAAATATAAGAACCCTTTTTTGTTTAAAAAATATTATTATTATTATTATTACTATTATTATTATTTTTGTAGAGACAGGGTTTCATTTCATTGCCCATGCTGGTCTTCAACTGTTCATCCTCACCAATTCTTTCACCTCAGCTTCCCAAAGTGCTGAAATTATAGGTGTGAGCCAACATGCCTAGCCATGAGATGGTTTTATGTGTTGATTTTGTATCCTGAAACACTACCAAATTTATTGAATAGTTATTTAATTCTAACAGTTTTTTGGTGGGAGTTTTTAATTTGTTTTTTAATTATACTTTAAGTTCTTGGATACATGTGTGCAGATTACGCAGGTTTGTTTCAGAGATACACACGTGCCATGGTGGTTTCCTGCTGCTATCAATCCATTATCTGGGTTTTAAGCACTGCATGCATTAGGCATTACTCCTAATGCTCTCCCTTTACTTTCTCCCAACTCTCTACAGGCCCTGGTGTATGATATTCCTCCTCTGTGTCCATATGTTCTCATTGTTTAACTCCCACTTGTGAGTGAGAATGTGCAGTGTCGAGTATTTTGTTTCAATGTTACTTTGCTGAGAATGATGGCTTCCAGCTTTATTCATGTCCCTACAAAGAACATGAACTCATTCCTTTTAATGGCTGCATAATATTCCATGTTGTATATATGCCACATTTTCTATATCCTGTCTGTCATTGATGGCATTTGGGTTGGTTCCATGTCTTTGCTTTTGTAAATAGTAATACAATAAACATACATGTGCACGTGTCTTTATAGTGGAATGATTTATCATCAATCCTTTGGGTATATGCCCAGTAATGAAATTACTGAGCTCAAATAGTATTTCTGGTTTTAGATCCTGAGGTATCGCCACACTGTCGTCCACATTGGTTGAACTAATTTACACTCCCATCAAGAGTGCAAAAGTGTTTCTGTTTCTCCACAGCCTCGCCAGCATCTGTGATTTTCTGACTTTTTTTCTGAGACGGAGTTTCGCTCTTGTTACCCAGGCTGGAGTGCAATGGCGCGATCTCGGCTCACCGCAACCTCTGCCTCCTGGGTTCAAGCAATTCTCCTGCCTCAGCCTCCTGAGTAGCTGGGATTACAGGCACGTGCCACCATGCCCAGCTAATTTTTTGTATCCTTAGTAGAGACGGGGTTTCACCATGTTGACCAGGATGGTCTTGATCTCTTGACCTCGTGATCCACCCGCCTCGGCCTCCCAAAGTGCTGGGATTACAGGCTTGAGCCACCGCGTCTGGCTGATTTTCTGACTTTTTAACAATCGCCATTCTAACTGGCATGAAATGGTATCTCATTGTGGTTTTGATTTTCATTTCTCTGATGACAAGTGGTAACAATTTTTCTACTTCTGCAAAGAATGTCAGTGGTATTTTGATGGGGATAGCATTGAATCTGTAAATACTTTGGGCAATATGACCATTTTTATAATATTGATTCTTTCTATCCCTGAGAATGGAATGTTTTTCCATTTGTTTTTGTTCTCTTTTATTTCCTTGAGCAGTAGTTTGTAGTTCTCCTTGAACAGGTCCTTCACATCCCTTGTACGTTGTGTTCCTAGGTATTTTATTTTGTTTGTAGCAAGTGGGAATGAGAGTTCACTTAGAATTTGGCTCTCTGCTTGTCTTATTTCTGTTGTGTAGAAATCCTTGTGATTTTTACACATTGATTTTGTATCCTGACACTTTGCTGAATTTGCTTATTAGTTTAAAGAGTTTTGGGACTGAGATGATTGGGTTTTCTAAGTATATAATCGTGTTCTCTGCAAACAGAGACAATTAGACTTCCTACCTTCCTATACAAATGCCCTTTATATTTTTCTTGCCTAATTGCCCTGGCCAGAACTTCCAATAATATGTTGAATAGGAGTGGTGAGAGAGGGCATCCTTGTCTGGTGCTGATTTTCAAAGGGAATGCTTCCAGCTTTTGCCCATTCAGTAATATATTGGCTATAGGTTGGTCATAAATAGCTCTTATGATTTTGAAATAGGTTCCATCAACACCTAGTTTATTGAGAGTTTTCAGAAGAAAAAGACGTTGAATTTTATCAAAGGCCTTTTCTGCATTTATTGAGATAATCTTGTGATTTTTATCTTTGGTTCTGTTTATGTGATGGATTATGCTTATTGATTTTTGTATGTTGAACCAGCCTTGCATCCCAGTAATGAAGCTGACTTGATCGTGGTGAATAAGCTTTTTGATGTGCTGCTGGATTTGGTTTGTCAGTATATTACTGAGAATATTCGCATTGATATTCATCAAGGATACTGACCTGATTTTTTTGTTGTTGTTGTTATATCTCTGCTGTATTTTGATATCAGGATGATGCTGGCCTCATATAATGATGTAGAGAGAAGTCTCTCTTTTTCTATTGTTTGGAATAGATTTGGAAGCAATGGTGTCAGCCTCACTTTGTACCTCTGGTAGAATTTGGCTGTGAATCTGGTCCTGGACTTTTGTTTTTTAGTAAGCTGCTAATTACTGCCTCAATTCCAGAACTTGTTATTGGTCTATTCGGGGATGCAACTTCTTTCTGGTTTAATCTTCGGAGGGTATATGTATCCAAAAATTTATCCATTTCTTCTAGATTTTCTAGTTTATTTGCATAAAGGTGTTGGGTGTACTCTCTGATGGTAGTTTCTATTTTTGTGGAATCAGTAGTGATATCTTGTTTGTCATTTTTTATTGTGTCTATTTGATTCTTCTCTTTATTAGTTGAGATTGTGGTCAATCTATATTGCTAATCTTTTAAAAACCAGCTTCTGGATTCATTGATTTTTTGAAAGGTTTTTTTTTGTATTTCAATCTTCTTCATTTCTGCTCTGATCTTGGTTATTTCTTATCTTCTGCTAGCATTTGAATTCGTTTGCTCTTGCTTCTCCTGCTTTTTTTAATTGTAACGTTAGAGTGTCAATTTTAGATCTTTCTTGCTTTTTGATGTGGGCATTTAGTGCTATAAATTTTCCTTTAGACACTGCTTTAGCAATGTCCCAGAGATTCTGGTACATTGTCTCTTTGTTCTTATTGGTTTCAAACAACTTATTTATTTCTGCCCTAATTTCGTTTTTTACCCAGTAGTCATTCAGGAGCAGGTTGTTCCATTTTTGTTCAGTTGTGTGGTTTTGAGTGAGTTTCTTTCTTTTTTTTCTTTTCTTTTTTTTTTTTTTTTGAGACGGAGTTTCGCTCTTGTTACCCGGGCTGGAGTACAATGGCGCGATCTCGGCTCACTGCAACCTCCGCCTCCTGGGTTCAAGCAATTCTCTTGCCTCAGCCTCCTGAGTAGCTGGGATTACAGGCACGTGCCACCATGCCCAGCTAATTTTTTTTTTTTTTATTTTCCTGAGTGGTAATTGGATTGTACAGTGGTCTGAGAGACTTTTTCTTATATTTCCATACTTTTGAATTTGCTGAGTGTTTTACTTCCAATTACGTGTTTGATTTTAGTATATGTACAATGTGGCTCTGAGAAGAATGTATATTCTCTTAATTTGTGGTGGAGAGTTTTGTAAATATCGAATTAGGTCCACGTGGTCCAGAGCTGAGTATATGTCCTCTCTTATTTCCTTGAGCAGTGATTTGTAGTTCTCCTTGAAGAGGTCCTTCATGTCCCTTGTGAGTTGTATTCCTAGGTATTTTATTATCTTTGTAGGAATTGACAATGGGAATTCACTCACTCATGATTTGGCTCTCTGCTTTTTTATTGCTGGTATGTGAGAATGCTTGTGATTTTTCAACACTAATTTCTTATCGTGAAACTTTGCTGAAGTTGCTTATCAGTTTAAGAAGGTTTTGGGATGAGATGATGGGGTTTTCGAAGAATGGAATATCCTTGTTAATTTTCTCTCTCATTGATCTGTATAATATTGACAGTGGGGTGCTGATGTCTTCCACTTTTATTGTTTGGGAGTCTAAGTCTCTTTGTAGGTCTCTAAGAAGTTGGTTTTTGAGTCTGAGGGCTCCTGTATTGGGTACCTATGTACTTAGCATAGTTAGTTCTTCTTGTTGCATTGATTCCTTTACCATTATGTAATGCCATTCTTTGTATTTTTTATCTTTGTTGGTTTATGGTTTGTTTCATTAGAGACCAAGATTGCAACCCCTGCTTTCTTTTGCTGTGCTTTAGCTTGGTCAATATTTCACCACTGTTTTATTTTGAGCCTATGTGTGTCTTTGCACATCAGATGTCTCTCCTGCATACAGTATATCAAAGGGTCTTGACTCTATCCAATTTGTGAATCTGTGTTTTTAAATTGGAGGCATTTAGCCTATTTAAATTTAAAATTAATATTATTATGTATAAATTTTATACTGTCGTGATGATGCTAGCTGGTTATTTTTCCGATTGGTTGATAACAGTATTTTCATAGCGTCATTGGTTTTTCCATTATGATGTGTTTTTGCAGTGGCTGGAACCAGTTTTTTCTGTCCGTATTTAGTGCTTTCTTCAGGAGCTCTCGTAGGGCAGGACTCGTGGTGACAAAATCCCTTGGCATTTGCTTATCTGTAGAGGGTTTTATTTCTCCTTCACTTAAGAAGCTGAGTTGGGCTAGATATAAAATTCTGCTTTGAAAATTCTTTTTTTTTTTTTTAAAGTGTTGAATATTAGCTCCAAATCTTTCTGGCTGGTTGGATTTCTGCAGAAACATTCCCTGTTACACTTATGGGCTTCTCTTTGTAGATGACCTGATCTTTCTCTCTGGCTGCCCTTAACATTTTTGCCTTCATTTAAAACTTGGAGAATCTGACGACTACGCATCTTGGGGTTTCTCTTCTCGAGAAGTATCTTAGTGGTGTTCTCTCTGTTTCCTGAATTTGAATGTTGGCCTGTCTTGCTGAGTTGGGGAAATTCTCCTGGATAATATTGTGATGTGTGTTTTCCAACTTGGTTGCATTCTCCTCGTCACTTTGAGGTACACCGGTCAGTCGTAAGTTTGGTCTTTTCACATAGTCTCATATTTCTTGGAGGCTTTGTTTATTTCTTCTCATTCTTTTTTGTCTTATCTTGTCTTCACACCTATTTCAGTAAGTTTATCTTCAGTGTCTGATACACTTTCTTCCACTTGATTAATTTGGCTATTGATACTTGTGTATTTATACTTTACAAAGTTTTTGTGCTGTGTTTTTTAGCTGCATCAGATCACTTATGTTCCTGTCTAAACTGATTATTCCAATGAGCAGTTCCTGTAAACTTCTATCAAGCTTCTTAGCTTCCCTGCATTGGGTTAAAACATGCTTCCTTAGCTCAGAAATGTATGTTATTTCGGTATGTGCTTTATGGTTCTTCTATATATGAGATTATGTTGTCTGAAAACAGATCATTTTACTTTTTCATTTCTAATTTCTGTTCTCTTTATTTCTTCTTCATTGCTAACTCTTCTGACTAAGTCTTTCCATACTATTTGGAAAAGAAGTGGTGAAAGTGTGCATCCTTGCTTTGTTCCTGAAATTACAGAAAATATCTTCAGTTCTTCAGATTGCATATGATGTTAACTGAGGGAGTTTAATAGATGGGATTTACTCTCCTAAGGTAGTTTCCTTTTAGTTACAATTGATTTGTCATGAAAGGGTGTGGGATTTTGTGAAATAATTTTCCTGTAGCCACAGTCTTAGTGCTTTGCATCTGGAAGAGCCAATCTGCTCTACACCCACCCATATGTCTTCCACTATATGTGTTGTTTAGAGAGAAAGGAAAACCTTGTATCCTTCAGAGGACAGGGGCCACTCTGCCAGAGTCACAGCAGTAGTCACCTGTGTGAGAGGGTTGGGGAGCAGAAGAGGCCCTCATGGATACAACTGTGGACTCTGCTTGAATCCATAGTAGCTGTTACTGCTCTATAGATGTGGACTGGGATGATGCTTGCCTACCACCCTGGATTCAGACATAGGCAAGGGTTCATGGACAAAGGGGAATAGACCAGAATCAGAAGCAATAGGGTAAGAGGACTAGGCTCAGGCTCCTGTGGATAACATGGGGTGACAGTTATAGTGACTCACCCCATTTGTCCCAGAGTTTGTGTCTGTGTTGATGAGTCTTTCTGTTTTATTATTATTATTATTATTTTTTAATAGTCTTTCAAGAAAGCCAGTACTTTTTCTCACTCTGACCACCTGCACCTGATAACCCCTCTTTTAGGTTGATTAGATTTGGATGGCCCCAGATTTCCATTAATGAACTTTAATTAGAGAAAAGGGTGTGGAATGACTGCTGCATCCACATCAGCCCTCTTCCCTTGTCTCCCATGCCTTTAAAGGATCTCAGTCCTGACGGTCACATGAACACATTTTCCAGGTGGAGTGAAGAAGGCCAGGCTAGCTGCATTCAGTTTCCTCTGAGAATGCAGCTGCTGAGCCCAGTGAATGGTGAGCAGATGACACGGGGTCACATCAGGGGCTGGCTTCTTAGCTATGGTCACCTGCAGACCCCCCAGAGATAAGCCCACAGCATCCAGTGCTGTCCCAGGCCCAGACACACTGAGTCTTTCAGTTTCTCTCTACCTTTCTGTATTTCTTCCACTCCAAAAGAGACTGCCGTGAGGGTCCTTGTGAATGTGCATCAGTACTTACTGCTGTGCACAGAACTCCTGAATCATGACATACCTGCCTGCCCACTCTGCTATTTGTAGTAAAGTCCTGAAATCTTGAACCTGCCGGAGGGGTTCCCTGATAGACATCAGAGCAGGGAGCCCAGCTTGATGAACAGGAACCCACCAGGAATGAAGGGCTGTGCCCAGAGCTGCCTGTTTCATCCCCACTCAAGAGTATGGCCCATTTCCAGGCTCCAGATTTCTCTCCAGGAAACTGTGTGCTCTAAGACTTGGTGTCTCCTCTGCTCTCAGCTCACCAGCCTCCAGCATCAAATGAACCTGAAGCTAGTGTCTCACTGGACATAGGCAGAGCCAGGCTCAGCTCTTCTGTCTCTCACATGCTACTTATGCATCCCTGGGTGAACCGCCTCTGTGTGGGGACTGAGGGGCCTCATGCATCTGGTTGTCACAGAACATGAGATTCCTTGTCCAGAGCTCAGACTGAAGCAACCCCTGGGGAGGCCCCAAATCTGCAGATTGAAGACTAATAGAAAGAATAATTAGGGAAGTGGGTAGGCATCATTTCCTGGGAATTATATCGCGTGCGTTTAGTGCAAACTAATGTGCTTACTTGAGAGTCCCTGTGTTAAAGAAGCTCCGTCTTTGTGGTTAAGCCCCTAGACCCAGCATCAGTAAGGGAGGCCGGACCCAGCTTTGCCTCTTCCAGGTTGTGACACTGTGTAAGGTTTCCACATAAAGTAAGGGGCACCCAGTTATGTCTATATTTAAATAAACAATATGGTCTTGGAGATAGAGATGCTGTCTTTTTCTTTTTTTGACTCAGAGTCTCGCTCTGTTACCCCACCTGGAGTGCAGTGGCCCAGTCTCAGCTCACTGCCACCTCCGCCTCTTGGGCACAAGTGATTGTCATGCATCAGTCTTCTGAGTAACTGGAATTACAGGAATGTGCCATGAGGCCCAGATAATTTATGTAGTTTTAGGATATGGTAAGGTGCACTACGTTGGTCAGACTTGTCTCAAAATCCTGGCCTTAAGCAATGCAACAGCCTCAGCCTCCCAAAGTGCAGGGATGAAGGTGTGAGCCACCACACCTAGCCTACATACTGATTCTTAGTCATTGTTTTACTAAATTTAAATTTCACTGACCTCTAGAGTTTATGTTGATAAATTAGAACCCTACCTTCAGGCCACAAGCACTTCCTCTCCAATCAGGGCCCATTGCCTGAAAGGAATAGTAGAGTTTCTGTCAGGATTAAATGAAGTCGCAGTCTCAGGAATTAAAGGGTTGTTTGTCAATAGCAAGGTTGTACATGTACTAAAGGAAACATAATGTGTTGCCCAAAGAGACGCAGACAGACCCCCGTGTTTCTACACACAGGCCCTGGCTGGGAGGGAACAGAAATCTCAGCATCCTCGGTCACTTCTGCTGAGAGAAACCAACAGGCCCAGAGACAGGATGGAGGAGGGGGAGGTGCTTTTCATAGTTCTCGTGTGCCATCTTGTTTGTGTATTACCCATTCAAAATCAGGAGAATAAAACAAAGTTGTCCATCACTGGTGAGAGGTGAGTAAGTAATAGCGTAAGATGCAGGCAGGGCTGCGCGTCACTGGAGAGAGAAGGTGAACTGCCTGCAGGGCTCGATGCTGTTAGAGTCCCTACAAAATGTACTGATTTTTTTAAATCAGAAAAAGGAATATAATTTATTCCAGATGATGTACATGTGTCTATACAGACGTAAAAATAGCCATAAAAGGCAAAATGACCCAGAAACCCTCAAAGGTACTAATGAGCCCTTTATGTGATGAGATGCAGTTCAGCAACAACAGGGGGAATCTCAGAAGAAGTGTGCAGAGTGAGAGAAGCCTGAACAAACGGGAAGATATTGTTTGATAACGCTGACATTCCCCAACATGAAAACCAAAGCAGTAGTGATAGAGAAAGATCTGTGGCTTCCCGGGATGCTTTGGGGGAGAGAGGAAGATGGCAAAGGGTGAGGAGGAACTGCTGGGGTTGGACACAGGTTGCATAGCTGGTGGTGGTGATGTTTTCCGGGATCCAGATAGATCCGAAAATGGGCGTAATAATATAATGTAAATATTGGTGGTTTATTATATGTACATTATTCCTTCTTGGAAAGAATTTTATTAAAGAGAATAGGCTGAGGAGAAAAGAAGCAAAGGGATTCACCCTGAGGAGAAGGGAGAGAGAGCCACCAGTCTGGGAACTTCTGGACATCAGGAAATGAGCATGATGCAGACACAGGTTCCACATAAGAGGTGGGTCTGAGGTGACACAGCTGGAACAGCAGCATCATCCCAGGACTTCAGTGCAGAAACCGTGTCCCAAGGTACAGGGAACAGAACGTTTTGTTTCCTGGAGTCCCTGTTCAGGAAGGAGGTGCTGTGTCTGATTCTCAGAACACAAGAGAAGAGAAGCGTCTACTCCCAGGCAGGGCCCTGGATGCCCTGGACCATGGGGAAAGCAGCAGCAGCAGAAGCCACAGGCCACGAATGAGCAGCAGCTGTGGAGCGCTCACCCTCCTGGAAGAGGAGAAAGGGGTTCTTGTCTCACTTCCCTCTGGGCCTGGAGCACTGTGTGAGCATCCAGGTTGCTGTCATATGACTGGCAATAATAATCAGCCTCATCCGCAGACTGGAGTCCAGTGATGGTCAGGGTGGCTGAGTTGCCGGACGTGGAGCCAGAGAATCGGTCAGAAACCCCTGAGGGTCGCTGATTATTACCATAGATGAGAAGTTTGGGGGCCGTTCCTGGGAGCTGCTGGTACCAGTTTACAAAAGTACTTCCGATGTTAGAGCTGCTTCCAGAACAGGAGATGGTGACCCTCTGCCCAGGGTTCCCAGACACTGAGGGCGGCTGAGTCAGCACAGACTGGGCCCAGCATCCTGGAAGTGGGAGACACACAGGCATCATCATTCTGGGTGTAGAGACAAGAGGAGAAAGCAAGAATCCATAGGCTTCCCAGGGTCCCTCCCCTGGACCCCATCCAGTCACCTGTGCAGTGAGCCAGGACAGTGAGGAGGAGAGGAGCCCAGGCCATGCTGGAGATTGTCCTGAGTGCCGCCTTCTGTGCCCACAGCTGAAGCAGAGCTTCCCAAATGTCTCCCTGCCCCTCTTCATATCTGAGAGTGGGAGGGTCCATCCATGCAAATCAGAACCCCAGCTTTCTAATCCCACCCTGGGCCCTACGTAAGGTCCCTATGCCTGAGGATGTCAGGGAGTGGCAGGGGTGGGGTATTGTGGTCCTAAGGCGGGGGGAGGATCCAGCTGCGAGCCCTGAGAAGAGGACACCAGGCAGGCCAGGTGGCTGGTTCTGCTCTAATCACCCCCAGTCTTCTCAGGACTGGTTCTCAAGCGCCTCCTGGTGTCCAGACCAAAACAAGCCATTTACAAGGTGACCACAGCCTCTCAGAGACACTGATGCCTCCCTGCAGTTCTGTTCTCTGTCCCCTTCTCTGTCAGGCCAGGTGGTGCCTGTATCCTCTCCCTGTGACCTCAGGGCTGTCCTCATACTTTACTGGGCTCCTCAGAGGTGAATCTGTCAATGGCGCTCTCACCGTTTATTGAAGAGAACTCAGGTGGTGACTACACAACATCCTCATAGGTCAGAATCAAACCCGGAGCAGGAACTGACCTTCATGAACTCACTTCCCACATCGGGCCCTCTCCTCTCCTGTGGCTCCTCCCTGGTGGCCAGAGCTCTCCTTCCTTTGTGATCCTGCAGCACTGAATTGAAAGGGAGCTCTTTCCTCTAGGATGCCCAGTGCACATTCCCAGATGGTTATTCTGGTAAAGCTGTGTTCTCTACTGCCCCAGGATTGCAGTCATAGTCATCTGGGTTCTGTGACCGGGCTGAGCAGTGTCTCACATCCAGGACAAGGTTGCCCGCGGTCCCCTCCCTGCTCGTGAATGCTCATTCTGTTGGATGCCACATCAGCTCTTAGGGTGAGGGCAGAGAGATGAGCAGGTCCACAGCCACCTCTCCCAGTTCAGCCCCATCCTGGGGTCAGTAGAATGTACCCCATGTGATAAGAGGTAGGTCTTTGTCAAATAGTTACTGAGCATGTATCTTTTGCTGGGAATAGAGCTCAGTGTTGGAAATGCCATGTTGATCTAGAAAGCCTAATTGCTGCCTTTTGCAGTTGATCCTGATAAAAACAAAGGCATTGGAGGGGCACCGGAGTCCTCTTCCATTTCCGTAATCCCTGGGTCAGAGAACACAGAGGCCCTGCTGCACTCCAGGGTCCACGAAGACATGATTTGGTGGAATCAGAGGAAGAAAGAGGAAAAGACTATAGGAGAACCAAGGAAATATCAGCCTGAACTGAAGATTCCTGGGGTTCAGGAGATATGCATAACCCCGTAGTTCTTGGAGGCTTTGTTCCTTTTTTTGCACTCTTTTTTCTCTAATCTTACCTTGTCATTTTATTTCATTCATTTGATCTTCTATCTCTGATATCCCTTCTTCTTGATCGATTCGGCTGCTGAAACTTGTGTATACCTGTGAAGTTCTCGTGCGGTGTTTTTCCGCTCTTCTCTAAGCTGGTTATTCTAGTTAGCATTGCGTCTAATCTTTTGTCAAGGTTCTTAGTTTCTTTGCGTTGGGTTAGAACATGGTCTTTTAACTCAGAGAAGTTTGTTATTACCCACCTTCTGAAGCCTGCTTCTGTCAATCATCAGATTCATTCTTTTTTTTTTTTTGTTCTCATGATGGTGAGGAGTTGTGATCCCTGGGAGAAGAGGTGTTCTGTTCTTTAATGGTTTCATTCTTTTTGCGCTTGTTTTTTTCCCCATCTTCATGGATTTGTCTCCCTTTGATCTTTGAAGTTGGTGATTTCAGGAGGAATCTGAGTGGCCGTTTTCTTCTTCTTCTTTTTTTTTTTTTTTTTTTGAGACAGAGTTTCGCTCTTGTTACCCAGGCTGGAGTGCAATGGCGCGATCTCGGCTCACCGCAACCTCCGCCTCCTGGGTTCAGGCAATTCTCCTGCCTCAGCCTCCTAAGTATCTGGGATTACAGGCACGCGCCACCACGCCCAGCTAGTTTTTTGTATTTTTAGTAGAGACGGGGTTTCACCATGTTGACCAGGATGGTCTCGATCTCTCGACCTCGTGATCCACCCGCCTCAGCCTCCCAAAGTGCTGGGATTACAGGCTTGAGCCACCGCACCCGGCTTGACCGTTTTCTTCTGTTGAGGTTGGAGCTGTAGCTTTTCTGGCCTGCAGAGGGCTTTTTTTTTTTTGGTTTGTTTTGGTCTATAAGCTCTTAATTACTGCCTCAATTCCGGAACTTGTTAATGGTCTATTCAGGGATTCAACTTCTTTCTGGTGTAATCTTCAGAGGGTATATGTATCCAAAAATTTATCCATTTTTTTCTAGATTTTCTAGTTTATTTACATAGAGGTGTTGGTGTATTCTCTGATGGTAGTTTCTATTTCTGTGGGATCAGTGGTGATACCTTGTTTATCTTTTTTAATTGTGTCTATTTGATTCTTCTCTTTATTAGTTGAACTAGTGGTCAATCTATATTGCTAATCTTTTAAAAACCAGCTTCTGGATTCATTGACTTTTTTGAAGGGTTTTTTGTGTTTCTATCTTCTTTAGTTCTGCTCTGATCTTGGTTATTTCTTATCTTCTGCTAGTGTTTGAATTTGTTTGCTCTTGCTTCTCCAGTTTTTTAATTGTGATGTTAGGGTGTAAGTTATAGGTCTTTCTTGCTTTTTGATGTGGGCATTTAGTGCTATAAATTTTCCTCTAAACACTGCTTTAGCAGTGTCCCAGAGATTCTGGTACATTGTCTCTTTGTTCTTATTGGTTTCAAACAACTTCTTTATTTCTGCCCTAATTTCATTTTTTACTCAGTAGTCATTCAGGAGCAGGTTGTTCCATTTTTGTTCAGTTGTGTGGTTTTGAGTGAGTTTCTTAATCCTGAGTGATAATTTGATTGTACAGTGGTCTGAGAGACTTTTTCTTCTAATTTCCATTCTTTTGCATTTGCTGAGTGTTTTACTTCCAATTATGTGGTTGGTTTTAGAATATGTGCTATGTGGCACTGAGAAGAATGTATATTCTCTTAATTTGTGGTGGAGAGTTTTGTAAATATCTAATTAGGTCCACGTGGTCCAGAGCTGAGTATATGTCCTCTCTTATTTCCTTGAGCAGTGATTTGTAGTTCTCCTTGAAGAGGTCCTTCATGTCCCTTGTAAGTTGTATTCCTAGGTATTTTATTATCTTAGTAGGAATTGGCAGCGGGAGTTCCTGATTTGGCTCTCTGCTTGTCTATTTCTGGTATGTGAGAATGCTTGTGATTTTTCCACACTGATTTCATATCCTGAGCATTTGCTGAAGTTGCTTGTCAGCTTAAGGAGGTTTTGGGAGCAGATGATGTGGTTTTCTAAGAATGGGATATCCTTGTTAATTTTCTGTCTCATTGATCTGTGTAATATTGACAATGGGGTGCTGACGTCTTCCACTATTATTGTCTGGGAGTCTAAGTCTCTTTGTAGGTCTCTAAGAACTTGATTTTTAAATCTGAATGCTCCTGTATTGGGTACATATGTACTTAGCATAGTTAGTTCTTCTTGTTGCATTGATTCCTTTACCATTATGTAATGCCATTCTTTGTATCTTTTTTATCTTTTTTGGTTTATAGTTTGTTTTATCAGAGACTAAGATTGCAACCCGTGCTTTCTTTTGCTTTGCATTAACTTGGTCAATATTTCATCATTGTTTTATTTTGAACATATGTGTGTCTTTGCACATGAGATGTGTCTCCTGAATACAGTACACCAAAGGGTCTTGACTCCTTCCAATTTGTCAGCCTGTGTTTTTTAATTGGAGGCATTTAGCCTATTTAAATTTAAAATTAATATTGTTATGTGTGAATTTAATTGTGTCCTGTTGATGCTAGCTGGTTATTTTTCCCATTAGTTGATACAGTATTTTCATAGTATTACTGGGTTTTCCATTATGGTGTGTTTTTGCAGTGGCTGGAACCAGGTTTTTCTGTCCATATTTGGTGCTTTCTTCAGGAGCTCTTGTAAGGCAGGACTAGTGGTGACAAAATCCCTCTGCATTTGCTTATCTGTATAGGATTTTATTTCTCCTTCACTTATGAAGCTGAATTGGGCTAGATATAAAATTCTGGTTTGAAAATTCTTTTCTTTAAAAACGTTGAATATTAGCTCCAAGTCTCTGTGGCTGGTAGGGTTTCTGCAGAAACAGTCACTGTTACACTTACGGGCTTCTCTTTGTAGATAACCTGATCTTTCTCTCTGGCTGCCTTTAACATTTTTTCCTTCATTTAAAACCTGGAGAATCTGACGACTACGCATCTTGGGGTTTCTCTTCTCGAGAAGTATCTTAGTGGTGTTCTCTCTATTTCCTGAATTTGAATGTTGCCAATCTTGCTGAGTTGGGGAAATTCTCCTGGATAATAATCTGATGTGTGTTTTCCGACTTGGTTGCATTCTCCTCATCACTTTCAGGTACACCAGTCAGTCGTACGTTTGGTCTTTTCACATAGTCTCATATTTCTTGGAGGCTTTATTTATTTCTTTTCATTGTTTTTTCTCTTATCTTGTCTTCACACCTATTTCAGTAAGTTTATCTTCAGTGTCTGGTACACTTTCTTCCACTTGATTAATTTGGCTATTGATACTTGTGTATTTATACTTTACAAAGTTTTTCTGCTGTGTTTTTCCGCTGCATCAGATCATTTATGTTCCTGTCTAAACTGATTATTCCAATGAGCAGTTCCTGTAAACTTTTATCAAGGTTCTTAGCTTTTCTGCATTGGGTTAGAACATGCTTCCTTAGCTCAGAAAAGTATGTAATTTTGGTATGTGTTTTATGGTTTTTCTATAAATGAGATTATGTTGCCTGAAAACAGAGATCATTTTACTTTTTCATTTCTGATTTCTGTTCTCTTTGTTTCTTCTTTGTGGCTAACTGTCCTGACTAGGTCTTTCCATGCTATTTGGAAAAAAAGTGGTGTAAGTGTGCATCCTTGCTTTGTTCCTGAAATTACAGAAAATATCTTCCATTCTTCAGATTGCATATGATGTTAACTGAGGGAGTTTCATAGATGGGCTTTACTCTGCTAAGGTTGTTTCCTTTTAGTTACAATTCATTGAGTGTTTTTGTCATGAAAGGGTGTGGGATTTTGTGACATAATTTCTCTGTAGTCACAGTCTTACTGCTTCGCATCTGGAAGAGCCAATCTGCTGTACACCCACCCATACCTTCGCCACTATATGCGTTGTTTAGAAAGAAAGGAAAACCTTGTGTCCTTCAGAGGACAGGGGCCACTCCACCAGAGCCACAGCAGTAGTCACCTGTGTGAGAGGGCTGGGGAGCAGAAGAGGCCCTCATGGATACACCTGTGGACTCTGCTTGAATCCATAGTAGCTGTTACTCATCCATATGTGAAGGTGCACTACGTTGATCAGACTTGTCTCAAACTCCTGGCCTCAAGCAGTGCAAGAGCCTCAGCCACCCAAAGTGCAGGGATGAATGTGTGAGCCAGCACACCTAGCCTACATATTATTCTTAATCATTGTTTTAGTAAATTTACATTTCACTGGCCTCTAGAGTTTATATTGATAAATTAGATCCCTGCCTTCAGGCCACAAACACTTCCTCTTTAATCAGGGCCCATTGCCTGAAAGGAATAGTAGAGTTTCTGTCAGGATTAAATGAAGTCACAGTCTCAGGAATTAAAAGGTTGTTTGTCAATAGCAAGGTTGTACATGTACTAAAGGAAACATAATGTGGTTGCCCAAAGAGACACAGACAGACCCCAGTGTTTCTACACACAGACCCTGGCTGGAAGGGACAGAAATCTCAGCATCCTCGGTCACTTCTGCTGAGAGAAACCAACAGGCCCAGAGACAGGATGGAGGAGGGGGAGGTGCTTTTCATAGTTCTCGGGTGCCATCTTGTTTGTGTATTACCCATTCAAAATCAGGATAATAAAACAAAATTGTCCAGCACTGGTGAGAGGTAAGTAAGTAATAGCATAAGATGCAGGCAGGGCTGCGTGTCACTGTAGAGAGAAGGTGAACTGCCTGCAGGGCTCGATGCTGTTAGAGTCCCCAGAAAATGTACTGATTTTTTTAAAATCAGAAAAAAGGAATATAATCTATCCCAGATGATGCATATGTGTCTATACAAAAGTAAAAATAGCCATAAAAGGCAAAATGACCCAGAAACCCTCAAAGGTTCTGATGAGCCCTTTATGGGATGAGATGCAATTCAGCAACCACAGGGAGAATCTCAGAAGAAGTGTGCAGAGTGAAAGAAGCCTGAACAAACGAGAAGATAATGTTTGATAACGCTATCATTCCCCAAAATGAAAACAAAGCCGTAGTGATAGAGAAAGATCTGTGGCTTCCTGGAAGGGCATTTGGGGAGAGAGGGAGATGGCAAAGGGTGAGGAGGAGCTGCTGGGGTTGGACACAGGTTGCATAGCTGGCGGTGGTGATGCTGTCAGGGATCCAGATAGATCTGAAAATGGGTGTAATAGTATAATGTAAATATTGGTCTTTTATTATATGTACATTATTCCTTCTTGGAAAGAATTTTATAAAAGAGAATAGGCTTGGGAGGAAAGAAGCAAAGGCATACACCCTGAGGAGAAGGGAGAGAGAGCCACCAGTCTGGGAACTTCTGGAAGTCAGGAAATGAGCATGATGGAGACACAGGTTCCACATAAGAGGTGGGTCTGAGGTGACAC
This sequence comes from Saimiri boliviensis, assembly GCF_048565385.1. Lineage (NCBI taxonomy): Eukaryota > Metazoa > Chordata > Mammalia > Primates > Cebidae > Saimiri > Saimiri boliviensis. The sequence goes on along the minus strand of NC_133469.1, from coordinate 25,878,305 downwards.
AGCTGGAACAGCAGCCTCATACCAGGACTTCAGTGCAGACTCCGTGTCCCAAGGTGCAGGGAACAGAACGTTTTGTTTCCTGGAGGCCCTGTTCCTAGGAAGGAGGTGCTGTGTCTGATTCTCAGAACACAAGAAAAGAGAAGCGTCTACTCCCAGGCAGGGCCTAGGATGCCCTGGACCATGGAGGAAGCAGCAGCAGCAGAAGCCACAGGCCACGACTGAGCAGCAGCTGTTGAGCGCTCACCCTCCTGGCAGAGGAGAAAAGGGTTCTTGTCTCACTTCCCCCTGGGCCTGGAGCACTGTGTGAGCATCCAGGTTGCTGTCATATGACTGGCAATAATAATCAGCCTCATCCGCAGACTGGAGTCCAGTGATGGCCAGGGAGGCTGAGTTGCCGGACTTGGAGCCAGAGAATCGGTCAGAAACCCCTGAGGGTCGCTGATCATTATAATAGATGAGAAGTTTGGGGGCCGTTCCTGGGAGCTGCTGGTACCAGTTTACATAGCTACTTCCAATGTTGGAGCTGCTTCCAGAACAGGAGATGGTGACCCTCTGCCCAGGGTTCCCAGACACTGAGGGTGGCTGAGTCAGCACAGACTGGGCCCAGCATCCTGGAAGTGGGAGACACACAGCCATCATCATTCTGGGTGTAGAGACAAGAGGAGAAAGCAAGAATCCATAGGCTTCCCAGGGTCCCTCCCCTGGACCCCATCCAGTCACCTGTGCAGTGAGCCAGGACAGTGAGGAGGAGAGGAGCCCAGGCCATGCTGGAGATTGTCCTGAGTGTCACCTTCTGTGCCCACAGCTGAAGCAGAGCTTCCCCAAATGTCTCCCTGCCCCTCTTCATATCTGAGAGTGGGAGGGTCCATCCATGCAAATCAGAACCCCAGCTTTCTAATCCCACCCTGGGCCCTGGGTGAGCTCCCTATGCCTGAGGATGTTGGGGGTACCAGGTGTGGGGCATTGTGGTCCTCAGGGGTGGGGAGGACCCAGCTGTGAGCCTTGAGAAGAGGACACCAGGCAGGGCAGGTGGCTGGTCCTGCTCTAATCACCTCCAGTCTTCTCAGGAATGGTTCTCAAGCGCCTCCTGGTGTCCAGACCAAAACAAACCATTTACAAGGTGACCAGAGCCTCTCAGAGACACCGCTGCCTCCCTGCTGTTCTGTTCTCTGTCCCCTTCTCTGTCAGGCCAGGTGGTGCCTGTATCCTCTCCCTGTGACCTAAGGGCTGTCCTCATACTTTACTGGGCCCCTCAGGGGTGAATCTCTCCATGGCGCTCTCACCGTTTATTGTAGAGGACTCAGGTGGTGACTACACAACATCCTTATAGGTTAGAATCAAACCCAGTGACCTTCATGAACTCACTTCCCACATCGGGCCCTCTCCTCTCATGTGGCTCCTCCCTGGTGGCCAGAGCTCTCCTTCCTCTGTGATCCTGCAGCACTGAGTTGAAAGGGAGCTCTTTCCTCTAGGATGCCCAGTGCACATTCCCAGATGGTTATTCTGCTAAAGCTGTGTTCTCTACTG